>NC_088100.1:124958584-125281084 GCF_036370855.1 Dromaius novaehollandiae
GACAAGCAAGGGTCCCCATGCTCCCTGCAGCCTACGCGGCAGGGGAACACCAGCTTTCCTCCCCTCCATGCCAATACCCCCAATTTGGGCAGTCAGCGTTAAGGTGATGAGGTACCATCCTCTCTTCCCGTGAGCGCTCAGGCAGGAGGAGCTGAGTCCTCTCCTCGAGCACGCGCTCAGGCCCACGTGCGTGGGTCACTGCGTGATTCCCGTGCACAGGTCCACTGCGGTGCCAGGCATCACTCCGGCTCCCTGCCCAGCTGCTTGGAAAAACTCAGGCGGGAAATACCTGGAATTGGGCTGTTTTATGAGAAACACATTCAAGCACTCGGGTGTTACTTGGAAGGAGAGATTGTCAGACGACAGAGCAAGAGGCTCGGACCTGACCCATCACAGGTTCAGATTTCGCAAAGACGTTGCACCAGCAGCTGCACAGCCTGAGGTGCTCTTGCCGGTCGCCCACAGACCAGACCGAACGTGAGCCAGTGTGGCGTGCGCTGCCCACTCTCGTCACTGCTCCTCTACCTCACAGGGACCATTTCTACAGCTGTAAGGGTAGATCAGTTTTCAGATCCATTCAATCCTTGGCTCCTTTTACAAAACCATTAATTAGAATATCAATTACAAAGACTTTCTTTGCCCCCGGATAAAACTGACACTCAACAAGTGGGTATTGCACGGAGGCCTCCAAGTTATTCCACATCACCCAGCGAGGAGCCAAGAAATAGCAAACACTTTTCATTCACACGCACTCGTTCTGCAGAGACAACAAGCATGTTGTGCTAAGCTCCCTGCTTTGTAACTGTGGCCTCCCACGTGGTCTTTCTCAGTTCCTAAGAACACAGCTAGCATTTCACTACTTTTATCAAATAAGGCAAATATGTTACTTGTTATGATCAACACTAACCTTACTCAGCAGAGTAAAATCCTGAAGTCCATTATGTCAACAGTAAACTCCAGTTGATATCAGCAGGGTCACACAACTTTACCAACCGGCCTATGCCACTGGCTTCAACATGTACAACAGGACCAGAATCCTGGCTTGTGCGAGGAAGATGACAAAGACAGGCAGAGATCAAACCAAGACGAAAATGATAAAATGGGTAGATTTAGTGTACTAGAAGCATCTTCTATTTCATTAAAAAAAAAAGTTCAAAATCCATGCCTTAACATGGTCACAGAAATCAAAGAACACCTAATTTTGCAGTACCGAGTTGTTTTTCAAGAGCTGTTCAAAGCAAACACACACTGCCAGCCCCAGAACCGGTATGCCAAGTTTCCTATATAGCCCCGATTTTTAGCGTCATGTAAAAATAAAAATAAAAAAGATTGGAAAAGAGAAGCCTTCCTATGAAAATGCTGACAGAACCTTAATGATAGCAGCACTACTGGGAGCTGCTATAATAATAATATTCTTACTGCTACTTGTGCCTATTTTCTTTAGATACTCTACTAGCAGCAGTCATTTCCTAGATAATGAGCCTGTTTTGAAGAAGGGCTAATTTAGAAAATCAGAACGGGGTTACCACCAGCAGACATTGTTTTCTTAATAAATGATCATTTTATTTTGAATAAATGTGCAGTTATACCCTGTCAAGATGTTCTTGCTTTACATGAATTTCCCAGTATTCAAAAGGTTACAGTGTAACATTTCTCTTTAAACAGACAGTGTCGACACAATTTTTATGGTCTCTTATGTAAAAGCATGAGAAGTAATCAAGTTTACTAAGTAGACACCATTTATTTAGAAACATGAGAAATCGCTAAGTAGTTACTGTGCCTTTTTTTTTTTTTTTTTTTTTTCCACTGGAGTTTGTGTACAGTGACCACAAAATATTGGGCAGCATTTCAAGGTAACAAAAAATCATGTAGGTCACCGCTGTACACAAACCATTAGTTTGCTAGTCTAAAATTGACTTGTTTTTAGTCTATCTCAGAATAGAATTTTCAGCCTGATTTATAATGGATAGAGGTTGGACTATTATGAGCCTGCATTTAGTGACTATACACTATATGAAACCTGACCCATGCTATGGAGCCAGATATTGATGGAAAAGGGTTGTATGATGTAAGGCAAATCCACAGTGCAACTTGTGCTTGAATATGGGCCGCTGTCTGCTGTAGAAGATTCCTGAAATAATGCAAATAAGTGAAAGGCGAGGAACAGCCACCACTAAAAGAAGAAAGGAAGGAGCTATTTTCTAAGATTCCTCGGGGTAGGCTCCTCAGAGATATCAGCAATATGCTCTGCACACTATGCTGGTTTCCAACCAGCAAGTTTGGCATCAGCTAGAGTGATCCAGAACCGCAGTAACAGCTGTGATGCTGATCAAGCTCCATAACAAGTTATGCAAATCATTTGCTGTTGGCACCTGGATCTATCATTAAGAACAAAACACACAGCAGAAAAGAAAAAAGAAATAATGACAGAGCCTTGCTAAAAAAAAGCAATTTGACTCATTCCACTCTCCTGATTTCTAGACAACTTCTTTATCTCCCACAAACTCAAGCTTTGCTTGAATAATGGGCTTTTATCAGAGGAAGTTAATAGATGGTCTTCTTTAGATACACCCAGTCTACTTTAGACCTAATGGATAAGTGAGATCAAAAGCTGCCACACTTCTTGGCTTGAGCTTGACCATTTGACCATTCCACAAATCACACCAGCAGCAGTGTTAGTTAGCAGACAGATAAATGTTCAAAACACAAATCCAACACATTAAGCCTTATCTAGAAACTAGTCAGAAGCCAACCACAGGACAGCAAAAGCTGGTCAGAAAGCAGGCACAGAAACCTGGTCATACATTGACACGGTAAGATTCAACTTAACAATAAGTTACAGGTCTGGGGCCTCAGGATGGAGGCTGAAAATAGGGGGCCTGCAATCATAAGTTCAATATGAAGGTCAGGGTGAAAGGAAAAAAGGGGGCACTTGTGCAGATGCCTTCTCAGTCAGCCATGAGGACCTTGGTACCAGACTCACTGCTGGGCAAGGGTTAGAAACATCAATGACACAAGGGGGACAGATATCTTGGAAACAAAGCTGTTGCATTCTTGTAAGCCTGTAAAATTGTATGTCTTCCCTTTCTTCTCACTTACCACCCGCAGTAGTAATGTCATTCCTCTAGACTAGTTTATGCCATAGTCGGCAACAGTAATGTGTAGAAGTATATTTTTCCAGAATGATTTCAGAGACCCAGTTGTGCAGAGATGTAGGGGCATGAGATGTGAAATGTTTTCACGCAAGTTGATGGCAGGCAAAATATAAAACATAGACAATCAATTGTTTTCTCGAGATTCTGTAATCTGCAGAGCCTTTGTCTGGTACAATGATCTCTAATTTAGTATTCTAAATAACCATACTTTCATTCTGCAGCTGTCAGTTTTACATTAAAGGTTCTTCAAAATACCCAAAGAAGCCTATCAGATATTAGAAGAGAGGGAAAAAAGTGTATTCCACCATCAAGCCTTTCCAAAAATACAGATATATTAAGTTCAGAGAAAACCAAAATGTCAAGAGCAACTTAGCTTTCAAGCTCCCTTTAAAGCCCTTCATCAAATCCTAAAGCCACTAACAAGTGGACTAAATGCTCTCCCTTCCTTTGGCAGATGTATAATTGAGGTTTGCTCTTAAAGTAAGGTAAAAATAAACAAACGTTATTAGAGGGAATTCATTCCTGGAGAGCTTTTACAGCTGAACATTTATCAGTGTATAGAAGATGGTACATAAAGTGCTTTTTAATCAAAATCCTCTTGATCGCCAGCCACAATTTTCCAGCCCTCTGAGCACTTCTCTCCAGATCTCTGTGGTTACACTTTCAACTTCAGCCTTTCTGAGCATTAGTCTTCTAGTCCTGGTCAAGTTAGAAGAAGAGCGATAGGGACTCCACATAGCTTCATGCCAGGCTCTGCTCCAGTACCATACATAAATGCGTGAGTTTGGGACAAACTGAAAAACTGATGCACTTTGGGTCAAAATATAACAAATTCACTGTCTTAAAAACATTTACACACACACACAAAAATACTCAGCACAGCTTTAGTGTGAAAACTTTAACAGTTCTGTATAGTATGGACCTTTGTTCAAGGATTGGACATTTTTAGTTTCCTGTGATAATTAATGAGTGAATACACACACACATGTACATCATAGACCTTCCTACTGTTACTGTTGATAATACATAAACCAATAGCTGGGTGCTAATGCCTTTTACTCATTTAATCTAGTCATACGTTTCGTTTTAGCGTAATTCAAGAATCCCACTTCTGACATTAAAAAGAGATTAAAATTTAAGTGTTGGTTTTCCAAACCAGTGACAACAATGACTCAAATATCTAATCCTATTAATTACTAACAATGGTTGTAGTTTAGCACTGCCATTGCACTGAAGTGTCAAAGAAACAAATTAGAGGGTTGTATATCCTACACATATGCACACACACAATGTAGGTTTCTGTTTCCAGATGAAGCGGAATTCTGTGAAAAGGTCTGAAAATATCCCTTGAAGACTTTAATGCTGTTTTTGGTCTTGGGTACATTTCTTTATATTGAAAGCCATGTGTGTCCATGAGCTGCACAATGCTGTACATTCAGAGATTTTTAAGAGCAGAAGCAGCATCAACTTCTAGCCATGACATCTGTACGCTGTGAGCTGCAGAACCTCACTGTTTCGAGCCCATAACCTTTATCTGAGGCAGAGCACACATTTTTGAAAGCTATTTCTTCTTAAATTCATTGCAGTCAATGAAAATAATTCATTCACTAGTCAACTGTTTTAGGAATTCTCTTTAAAACTTGCTACTTATTTCTAGCTTGAATTTATCTCGTTTCAGCTTCCTTTCCTTTGACTCTCATTACACCTTTGTCTTATATATGGCATCTGTCATACCAGTGTGAATTCATCACATTAATTAAAGTACAAAAATTCAGTATAATGACTGTGTTTCAGAATGCCATCAAAGTCGCATCGAAGTGTTATCACATGCAGACAACGCTGTAACGAGTTGAGATTCCTTGGGCTCAGGAAGAAGTTTCAAGACAAAAATTTCTGCAAGTGGCACAAGTTTGATTAGAATCAAAAAGATTCTCCAAGCCCTGGGACTCACTCTAGTTCTGACGTATTCTGTACAGAATGAATATCCGGTACAGACATTGTATCATACCAGTGCTGAAGAAGAGGGGGTTCCTCTAAAATTGTCAGTTCCAAAACACTACTCGGAACCTATATTCTGCACGTTGTTATGTCCCATTTGGTTTGCTGAACTACCTTAAGGGCATGCAAATATGCAATTAACAGTTTTAAAAGCATGATTTGTTAGAAAATGTGTCTATTAAAGTCCATTACACTAAGCAGCGGATTGTTTTCATAGGCACCAGATGACAGAGGAGAGGTAGAGAGTTTTATCCTTGTTTGATAGAACTGATACACCCAAGTCACCCCTTCCACACTAAAATATTTTCTGGGTGTCCTTCATGCAGAAGGAATTAGTGAATGCCCCAGGTTTAGGCCTGCACTTTATATTTTTCTATAAGAACCAGTTTGAGGACGAGCAACTCTACGGTGACTTTTGTAGCAGTGAGTTGGACTGCTGACACCTCTCTGACAGGTGGAAAGGGGAGTGTGAAACGGTGTCTAATTCAGAAAATCACACTGTACTAGTGGGTTGTTAGTCACACTGTGCAAAGGATGTATAAAAGCGCTTGTATTTATTCAGCCACAAAGATCCAACAGCTTCTGCTTAAAAGAGCACATTTTTCCCCGCGACAGCTCTCTTCCACACTGACGGGTCCATGGATCCGCACCATTTAAGGATACAATTGCCAGTACCATAACTTCTGAATATGAAGAAAATGCTGGAAGTCTGAATATCTGAACGTACTAAGTGCCAGAGAGGTAACGCATACTAATGAATACAAAAAATAGAGCAGAACCTTGAAGTGCATCATTTTGCTTAAGAAAAATCTTTTTGAAGCATACTACATGTAAATTTTAAGAAACCATGGTGACACAGAAATAGGTGTACATTTGCTTAGTCTTATAATCTTGCTGTTTTCAAATTGAACAGTTAATTTTTTACATCACTCATTTGAGCAGATGATAAGTGGGAAGGGATTTTAGTCATAAAAACTATCATTTGTAAAGGCCTCATTTAAATATGCCTTAATTAGCATTCTCATAACTGAGTAATCAGGTTTCCATTAAACTCTGAAATTCTCACTTCTGTTCCCACTGGACAGATGTCCACATTGCAAAAATAAAAACTGTACAAAATCTTACAACACTGTAGTTGGCAGTATCTGGGAAACAGTAGTCTGAGAAGAGAGAATGAATGGAAACAGCCAGTCTTTTACCATCGTTTTCTGTACCAAAACCAACCATTAAGACAGTGTGAGAAAGTTTGTACTATTGGTAACTATGTTTTATTGATCTAACAAAGGTAAGACTTCTGGTGTTTTTGTTTGTTTGTTTGTCAATCTGATATCTTCTCTTTTTATTATGTTAAAAAAGGAAATAAGCAGAATCTGTAAAAAAATACAGAATTACTTACACTTTTTTTTTTTTCTTTTTTTAGATTATATCATAGTTCAGAGATGCAGGAGACTTTCTTGGGCAATCTTAGAATGGAATAGATCTCGCACATCTTATGGAACTGCTCTTTCGCAGGACAGAACAGGACTGGACTTTCTCCCTTCATTAAAACAAAAATGTTAAAAAAAAAGAAAAAGAAAAACCCAAAAACCTTTCTCCTCCAAAATTCAAAAGGAATAAGCTTCAGTCTACCAAAAAGCAAAACCTAAATATAAATGACAATACTTACAATTATATAAACAACCTTTTTCTTCTTTAGAGCTACAGTACAGAGAGTAATCAGCTATAATTGTTGCTTGTGAAAATGAAAGATTTCTATTGCACAAAATACTTTAAAAAATAAATACGAGAAGCTCTCAAAATACATTTTGTCAATTCAACAAAGAAAAAAATATCAGACTAAGTCAGGACACTGCAGTGTTATTTGCAGCAATCATGATAAGTCAATTTTGGCTTAAACCGTGATTGTTATAAACACTCACAAAACATATTATTTACCAGATGGCAATCTTACTCAAGCAAACACATCAAACTTATGTTTCATTATTATCAAATAAGGATGAACTTGCCACTGGGATAACCTCCAGTAGTTAAACAAACACTTCTCCATAAAATGAACACTCTAGTTTCGTTATTTGAGAAGCATACAGTGTAATGCTCTCCACTGGTATCTCTTACTCCGCTGCCAAAACTTTATAAGGAAACTAAGGTATTTATCTTACCAAAGTTGTATACTTTGTCAATGGAGGGATGTACAGCAGAAATGGCAGATGTTGTTTTATAAGAGTACATCAGATCAGATTTGACGCTCAGCTCTAATGTTGTGACCTGGCTGAAGTAAGCAGGGCTGCAGAGGTTTTAATGAAAATGCAATATTGCCTTCAAGCCATGACACGCTGTAGAAAAGGTAACTGTTAAGACATTATGGACTGAATTAATTATGTACATTGAGGCATATACAGATGTATTTATGGGCTGGCTATACCCTGGTAAGCCTGTGCCTGGTTGCGAAGAGACTTGGGTGCTAATGCTGATCCTGCCATTGATTTGCTCTGTGACCTGAGGCAATTCACTGAAGCCAAAATCTTCAACCTTAGGCACTTTATTCATATTTAAACCTCTAAAAAGTGACCTGATTTCCAAAGTGTTGAACATCCGCTATCCCCACTGAAGGTACATGTAACTATATATGTATTAATACAGGAATCTAAATTTACTTTTCTTTTCGAAAAATTCAGCAGGCTAACTCCACCTGTACCAACAATGTTCACCAACCCATCCATTTTACTAGTGGTTCAGAAGAGGAAAAATCATACAGCTAGTGAAGTAACTTACTTTTCTTGGTATCAGAAAACACATAGAAGCTAATATCAAAATGTCAGGAAAGGCAGAGGATCTGTATTTCTTGTTATATGAACCTACACATACATATACATACACACACATACACACACACACGTATATATTTGTCTTCACATTTTGCAAGTAAAATGTATATGAAGACAGGCTCAAGGAAACTATTTCTCATTTTAAAAGGCAAGATCCTCCATTAATTAAAAGCTAAGCAAAAGGAAATAAAATAAAAAAGATTAAAAGCTTTTTGTAATGTAGAATACATTAAATTCCATTAGCAAAGCATATTACTGTAGACAGATATTTTACACTCTGTGCTGACAACTACAACATTTCATGCCCAACCATTATCCGTATTGATATACTATTCTGCAATGAAGTAGGAAAACTTTAGGAAACTAAACAAGTCACACATGCATCAGCGTATTGCAGTAAGCTGTTCAGCTTAGAATCAGGGTTGTGCTGAAATACAAGCACTGGATTACACTCAACTCTCCAAAAAGTCAATACTAAAACTCCCACTGACTTCACTGACTACTCTAGTAAAAAAAAAAAAAAGAAAAAAAAAAGAAAGAAAAAAAAAGAAATCATCCTGGTATATTTACCGAGCTATGAGTAAGAATGATTCTAAGGAAGCAACAATGTATAAATTAGGTTTTATTCTGTTTTTCAAGTGCTAAATGCTTCGGACAAAATAATGTCCACTCTCTTGGAGTGGACATATGTCCACATCTTGGTGATCTCTTTTCATACAGCACCTACCATTTATTATACAGATAATAAGTCAGTGTTAGCCTACATATAGTTTCTGTAAAAAATTACCTATTTTGAGAAAGAGAAGTAGAAGGGAACACTAAACACAGCTTTCAGGACAGAGAAAATTGCAATGAAAATCTGATTGGGAGCCACAAGGAGGATTCAGCAATGCTGTAACTTGCTTTCTTTTTCCCTTGAAACTCTTCCAAGGCTCTTACGGCATCTGATTAATAACAGGGATGAAGATGAAAACAGGAGGCAAAGACTTAACTCTCTTCCCAGCTGGAAGAAATTCTTGTAGAAAATTATTAACTCTGGGCTCCACGTTGCCCCTTTCTGTACAAGGACACAGAATGAGCCCAGGGAAATTGGGAACGCTTTCTCAGGAAGCTCTAGCTTATGTGCTAGGAAGCAGAGCCCAGAAGATGTCTTCATGTGGAGGTGGACCTGAGTTTCCCTGCAAGCTCTAGGGAGAAACCCACTCGGGAGAGTGTGCCATGCCTCTTCCCCAACCCATCCACAAATCTCTCGCTGTCCTTTGGGCGCTCACCTTTCTCCTATGTGCATGACCACATATGCATAAAACAGGCCTTAGATGAAATTTGTATTTTAAGGTCAATTAATTCCTATCTTCTATCCTGTATTTTAAAAGGGCATTTTACTATAGTCCCATATTTAATACAGAAATATCATCAAATAACGAAGACTCTGGTTCAGGGATTCTGTGCTTTTAATAACATTTATCAAGCAACTATCCGGACACCTCAGCTTCCATTTTAAGATGTACTAGTGCCTCTTGAGAGAACAGCCAATCACTGAGTTATAAAGGCACCCTACGGACATTGTCTAAAATAGTCATTACATATAATTTTTAATCCAAGTATTCACAGTTATAAGTTTAATAGGCATTAATGAAAAAATTAAAATGAAGCATTTTTACTCCTACAGAGAATTAAAATGTGAACTCCTCTTTTTCCTCTCATTTCCATTTCCCCCCTCCCCTTCAGAGTCAGTCTTGAAAACGTGATAGTGAAGTCCTAGGCTGGTGCGAAAATCGACTCCACGCCAGTGTCCCAGGAGACCTCTGGGAAATATTAGCTGTTTGTACCACCAGTTTTCATCCACTGCCCACAGGGCTTCCAAACACCACCATGAGTACACATGGCACAAAAACTACTGAATCTTTAAAAGGAAGAACAACGTGACAGAACTGGATCTCTGACTGTGAAAGAAGGTTTGTGGAATCACAAATCTTGGATCTACAGTGTAAGACTCCTACCAGGAGTTGCAAGAGAGAGACTGAAAACATACTGTAAGTAAAAGCAGTGGGACAGAAAGAGCAGACAAACCTTTCATTTCCAGGTTGCCATTTACCTTGACCGGATCCAGCATTTGCATAATTTTTACCAGGTTTATTTCTACAATCACTAAATAAGTCAACAAGCAATCATTAGGGTGGCAAGATGGAGGGATAGCACAGAGAGCATCTTCACAACATCGACAGCCTTGCTGTTTCATTTGTTAAGCGGAAATGTTAAAAGGTTTCATATTTCAAGTCTGGAATTTCCAAAAAATATTTCACCTTGACTAAATTTCCCCTGACATAAATAAGATTAGAGTCAGGTCAAACACTGAGTGCTTTTGAAAACTTCCAGCCTAGATGTACTCTTGAATGAACTGTGCTTTAAAACCTAAATATTTATTCAAGCACTGAAACTATCATTGCATCCAACTCCATTGTGAACTGAACTTATAACTTGAATTTCTCTCAATGTTACGCTCATCTTTCGTTAAGAATTGCTCATGCTGCAGATATGCTCAGCGAGAAAAATTAACTAAAATAACTTGCATTATTTAGAAGCACTAATTCTGATGTACATTAATCATATCCTATAACTGGTACCACTACAGAGAAAACAATATTAAAAATTAGACCTTCCTTGTCAGGAGGGAAAAAAGTTTACTTTGTGTTGTCACTAACACATTATATTTATCTTCTGCAAATAACTGGTTCATATTAACTTCTATTACATAGAATAAGCCGGATTCCAATAGAGCTATAGCCATTTACAGTGTGTATATGTCAACCGAGTATCATGCACTAAGTTTTGAGCCAGCTCTCACTGCCTTCAGTGACACAGAAACAGGTCAACAACCTTGTGGTCCTTGTTAAATTCTGAAGGGCTTTATTTTCCTTTAATTTGATGAATCACCGCAGAGAGTTATATTCACATCATCTACCTCGAGAGGAGTGGGCCCCCTACATAATAAATGACAAGAATCAGGGTCCCAGTTCAGTACTCTGAAGTCTCCTGTGGCTGCTCTGTTGAATTACAGGAGCAGCCCAGCTCATGACTTAAAGTATCTAAGCCAGTGGTCTAAAATGACACAGTGTGAATGAGCCTTACTGTGCAGGAATCTATTGCAGTAATTTCTGAACTCTTGAAATGCATATTTCTTTAAGATTTAAAAAAGCAACCTTGTTATCACAATGTAATAAATAATTAATGGTCATGGAAAGTCTCTCAGTAGCAACATTTATGTATTTCAAACAAGATGCAGCACCTAATTCACAATGGCCCTTTGCCATTTTGTAGCTGGAGTTTAGTGGAAAACAGTGCAAAAAATGTTAAAATAAAAGACAGGAATGACAAGTCAGAGTCAAAATAATCATATTCTGACAAATATAGGAGTGTGTGCTGTTTTTCTAAAAAAAATTTGAACTGACATGGTACTAGAGGTCAGATGGAACAATGTGGACAAACCCTTATTGAAATCACTATGAACTAACAGAATGTAACCAGCAAACATTTGGAAGATGATGATTAAAGACCATTAGAAAAAAAATAATCAGTGTATTTTTATCTTTGAGAAAATTTTACACAGCGGGCCAGTAAAATTAACTGCTCAAAACTTAGCACATGAAAACCAAAAATACATATTCTAATGCCAGAATGCAGGTGCCAGCTCCACCAACCATATGTGTATTAACAGATTTCCCTGTCAAGATTATGAACATTTAAAGGAATTCACAACACCTAACATCTACCACTTCCTGCAATATTTCATGATAAAGACTTGGACCCCTATCAACATGGAGTACAGCAGAATGGAGCCTGCCTTTAAGTACTCTGCCCCAGAATAAATAATTCCTAAAGTGTTGTGGCTAATACTTAAAAAGACTTGCTTCTCCACTGAAGCAGGGCACACTTTTCAAGGTGGTTATATATCCTTTTTTCTTGAGATTAATTCTCTCTCCCTTTTTTTAACTGCTATTTCCTTGCTTCGCTCAAGGATTTCGCTGGTTGCTTTTCTATGGCTGAAAAGACGCAAGTTCCAACAGACAGTGATTGCTCCCCACGTATACACATCAAAAACTGCAGTGCCACCATGGCCACAGTGAGCAGCTTGCACACACTTCTTGATCTGTACATGAAATATGATTCATATGTATCTCATCATATATTTATGCCAGATATCATCATACTTTGTCATCATGTATCATCATGTTTCCTCCTGTATGATACATAATCATACATTTCACATATATGACATAAAAACATCATTGCTGTCACCAGGTTCAACTATTGTCCTCTCAGGAGCACCCAAATATTATCTTTTATGTGACTATAGCGGAGATAAGTCATATATAAGAATATACCCTATTGAAATTTGACTGATGGGGAAAAAGTTAAAATTTTCCCAGGCTTTTGCATAAGTACAATGGTATCTATAGGTGCTTTATACTTTAGTTCATGTCAGTTTTGAAAGAAACAAGTAACCTTGGAGATCCTCTAAAAAGAGGCAGAAGCTCTTCTAGATGCTAAAATGGTAGACTAGGATAAAAGAATGGTTGTTTTTCTAGCCACTGACACAAATTTCTGATTTGAGCAGGTGTTCAATATTAGCGTGTCCTTGCCTTAAACGAGGGGTACGGCAGATTAATTCTGTGAATTAAAAAGTAAAACTAAGTGGCGTCTTTCATAGCACACAGGAACTTCCTAAAGGGAAAGAAAGATTATCAAGCAGCCCTGCTCAGGAGTTGAGCATAAATACATTTCAGGTCAAGCCAGCTCATTGCTTCTGTCATATTTTCTATCTTTCCAGCCTTTCGGTTAGGCAGTGAGGAATACCTTCACTCTAAACTTCCCAAGGTCTCTTTTTCTATCACAAAAAAACAAGTTCCACCTTGAGAGCAGTGCTGAAGCAGTGCACAGCAGCTGCAGCCAGGAGTGGGGCACTTGGCTTTAAATCCTGCTCCCCGCCATCTCCCTAAATAATTTCAGAATACAGTGAGCCTGTTCTTAAACTTCACTGCAACAAAAGATGCTCTTCCCTCTCCAACGTGCCTTGCACAGGCAAAGATTATAGAGCAGACACGCAAAGGAAAGGCACTGCATTACCTCCTAATGCAAAGCCCTCCTCCCAGGCAGAGCAAGGCAGGAGCAGCGGGATTAGGCTACCATGGGTGCTGCTATTTGCCAGGTGCTCTCCCAACCACGGCCAACTCACTGGCTTCTCTACGTGCTCTGGAAAACCACAGTAGTTGTCCCCTAACTTGGCACTGGATCTGTGAATCTAGCCTGCAAGGCCACCGAGATCCACCACAAAGTCAGCATAAGACGAACCATCCAGTCTAACAACAAAATTTTTCGTCTCCAGCTTTTGCCAGTGTGAACAAATCACATTAGTTTCTTTATTTATCAGGAGTTCTTCTAAATGGCCTCTTGTACAGATCCGTGCAGAAACCCATGTGGTCTCCAGCACATGGCACCTTCTCCCTGCTCAAATCAATGGGAATTACAAATACATAAAGACCTCAGTGATGAGATTTAAGTGAAAGTATACTTTTACTGAAATAAACTCAATAGTCCTAAAACTAATTAGTGTTTCATTAACACGTATTTACAGAAAATAATCTTTTCACAAGAAAAATGGGACAGTCCACTACAGCAAAATCACCATGTCTATAGACAGCAGCTATTTTTTCCATGCTTTTGCTTTGTTTTGTATTAGCAGCCAATTATTATCTAAAAATACAAAAAATTCAAGACCAAAGTAAAATACTTCATGTCAGTGATATTTCTAGCCATTTCTGCAAGGTTTGTAGATTGCTGGAAAGACGAAAGAAGTAAAAAACCTATTCTTACGAATACCCTTAAAAAGCTGACCCTTTACAGTTAAAGAACAGTATTTATAATTTTTTGCAGAATTATTTGGGTCTCTATATCCTGTTCACAGCTGCCTCCACCACCATTTAAACATCAATACTACACTGTTCAGAGAAACACTGGCACTAACATAAAAACACCAAATTGGCTTCCTTTATTTTTTCTTTAATACTTATTGGTTTAGATGTATAGTATTAGGCTAGCTCAGCAAATGAAAACTTAACAGTTCAAGAGTTTGAGGTTTCATAATTTCTACAGAAATATGCAAGGACAATGTTTTAATATATGAGAAAGTTAAATAAAATATATTACCATTCTCTACTGCTATCTCAAACATAATTGCATTGAAATTCGCCTTATCACTTCAATAACTAACTGTATCTTGTCATGTAAATGCTTCTACATGACAATTAAGATCTCTGTTTGCCTTCAAGTAAATTTAAAGAGTTGTCTTTAATAAAACAGAATAAAGCTAAGAGATGTCAAGTATCATCTCTTAACTACCAAGCACCCCCATGCTTACACAAAATTATACAGGATTAGCTTGCCTGGCAGTTTTAAAGCTACAATCTGGACTTTGTCAACTTTTTGGCACTAAAATTAAAATGAAAACCAAGAAGATTACAGCTGGCAGTGTCATTTTAATAACAAGTTTGCCGAATAGCGTTCCAGAGAGTTCAGCTTCACCTGCCATAAACCCTCGGTTCGGAAAGCCTGCTGACTCCCCATCTGACGACCGCCAAGGGCAAGGAGGGCACCTAGCACAGCAGCACCCATTTTTATGAGCTGCTTGGGGCAGAAGATGCTACAAGTTCAATGGGGAGACGTATCGAGGAGGCAAGGGTAGAGCGTGGAAGGGACGATGGCCGCATCTGGTGGTGGCACGCAGCAGGGACCATTTCCTGAATGGCATCAGAAAGAAGCTCTGGCAAAACCGCGACCCCCTCGCAGTCTTCTTCCAATTCCGCCTCTATTTTGGACTTGTGCTTTAAAAGTAAAATTCAGCACTGACAGCACATTGCTGGCTGATTTATAGAACAGTTGGTACAACTTCCCAAACAGGGTTACAGTGCCTTAGATTTAGGGCCAAATTTTGTTCTGATAAAACTATTCATCATTTCCCCAAAAACTCTCAGGAAGGAACTCCAACAGTGTCCAAAAGTAGAACTACGGCAGCAGCTTGCCGACTCTCCTGGCAAGCGGCTGCACGGAGTCAAAGGGTGGGAAAGGAAACATAACTTCATCTAGATATACACCTACCCACAGCTCTAAATTGAAACTCTTTGCCCATATCACGGGTTTCTAGAATATCTCCCCAATCTTCAACGAATATATGCAGGGTGTGGGGAAAAAATAACAATTTACATAGTGATAGAAGAAAGGGGGGGAGAAAAGCACAGCATAATTGTGACAGAAGGAAATAATCCTCCCAGCCTTGTGCTCGGCCTTAGCCTGAGCATGAAGGAGGACTTATTATTGGAATCTATGCTGGATGAAGAAAATTAAACAATTTTTTAAAGGCAAGCCTACGCAAGCTTATAAAATGCTCTCTTAGAATGAGTTACATGAGCAATAGATCTGAAAAGTCTGAATTTCTGTTCTTCAAAAACTGTATATTTTCATCCTTATCCCCAGTAAGTGCAAGAGAAACAGTTATGAGAGGAAAAAAAAGCAAAGGATAATGCATAATTCAGAGTCAGAAATATTGGCCCTTGCCAACTGGACAGCTACAGAAATCTCTCCAGTGGTTTATTCAGAATTTCCTCAAGTGAAAGAAGACGGTTTGTTAAAAATGACACCTTAGGGATGCATATATAATCCCTCTCTGACTTCCATGTCATGTTTCCTCAGTTTACTTCAAGTCAAAATACATTTTTTCCCTTGCTCCTAGCCCTGTAGGGTCAACCCAGCTAATGAAAATCAAGCTGTCTTTTTTCTGCTATCAACAATAGTCAGATAACAAAATACAGGTTCTGAACTTGGCATGTTTATTGTTGGTGATGATGTATAAGCCGATAGCAGACAGCTTCATTTTCTTTAAGCTGGGCTGACCCTGCAGAGAGAGAACTGGGAAAAAAAACTTTTAGTTTTGACTAGTAGTAAAACAGTTGAGCAAACACGACATGACATGGATGTCAGAGTGCATAATATAACTGCGTGAACTGCAGTAATATCAAGAGAATATAAATAAATGTTAAAATTTATGTAACTAACCTTTGGAATATGGTTTATGATCATTCATATTTTAATTACAGATATTAATATGCTGATCAGAGACAAAAACTGAAAGAAAACCAGAAAAGACGTCTATTCCAAAAAAGAAAAAAGATCTTTTTTTCCCTTCTGTGTAACATCTGAAGTATGCTTTTAACATTTTATACTACATGGCAGAAACTACATGACAAGCAGAATAAAAATAACATGCAACTGTTGTAATTTGAACGTATCAGGATGCATACAATAACATCAGGGTTACCGTCGGTGACCCATAAAACGGCAGCAGTCCTATAAAGTTTTTAGAACTTCACTGAAACAACTGTGTAATTACAGAACTTTCCACTATAAGCAGGGTTTAAAGTCCTCATGTAACAGCATGAAATTATACAGAAATCACAGTTTAGCGTTGTTACGGGTTTGCAGCGGATCGGGAGGCCTGCACCGTGCCCTCTGGTGGGAAAAATCAATGCTGTGGCTAATCATAAAACAAAAAATTGGCAATGTCCTTAGATATCGCTCCACTGGCTGTTTGCAGTCAGGGCCTGCAACCCATCGCCTTTGCTTACGTACTGAGATCTATGGAGAAATCGCAGCCACCTCCACACATCCCAGAAGGCAGCAGGTCTGTGCTTCTTTGAGGTGCACCAGCTTTGCCCTCTTGGCCAAAAACCGCACACTTAAAACTTCCCACTCATTCTCAAAGCCGTCTGAAAAGGTGGGGAAGGAGTTGAAGGAAAGTGATAAGAAATCTCTTCCCTCCCCTATTCACGTGACCGCAAAAAATGTAGATCAAAGTAGAAATATAAATGTCCAGTCCCACCAAGTCAACCTCACAAAGGATCATCATATTCAAGATTTATCTCTGTATTTTTATGTAGAAGTATCAATTCTACAACTCTACACCACTTTACATCTGATTTCTGTCTTTCATTGATATTTTTCTCTAATCTGATTAGAAATGGATAATAAGATGCTCTGACTTGTAGGAAGAATTTACTTTGATTACAGTCATATGAGCTAGGATGCATAGTTTCACAAAAAAGAAAATATTTCACCATAAGAACAACTCAAGAAAATAAGCAATTACAGTTTTGAGATAATCTTAAACTGTTCTGTGTTTTGATTGGAATAAGGACAGGAACTTACTGGAAAAGATGGACATATGTTTGTATGCATTTATGCACTATATAAGTTTTCTAGAAAGACAATGTTTGTAGGCTGAGGCAGTAACCTTTTTTTATACCAAATGGTGTATTACTTCAATCTACAAAATGCTAATTCATTTTTACTTATGATAAGAATGTGATTTTTGTATTTGAAGAAACCGATTTCCTTTTCTCTTAGATTTTAGAATTCATCATACAAAACAGAAAACTCCTCTAAAAAGTCTGAAATGTTATATTTCTGGTATATCCCTTCACAAAATATTCACTAAAATCCACAGAAATTTCTGTTACGGAGGAACTCCAGCACAAGATTTTTAAGAGACACTTCCCTGTACACGACAGAATGTGCACCAGCATTAAGAAACACTTACTCGAGAAGGAATATTACAAGTCTGCTATTTCACTCTTCCAAATACAGAGTGCCAAAGATCTGCTGAGGTTATTTATTGATGCTATCCATTTAATTTTGAAATAACTGATATTTATTTTGATTATTTTTATGATAGTGTTGGACTTCCTCCAAATGTGACATGGCTTCTTTTTTTAATAGAGACGTTTGCCCCTAATTATACAAAACTCTTACTTATCTGAGGTAGTTAGTGAATCTGCTTCAGGCAGAAGATAGTTCACCATCAATCTCAAAGGATCCAAGATATCAACCTGTTTTTTTACTGCAGTTTCTTTAGACCACGGTAGATTACTGGGCTGTCCCTTTCAAATGACAGCCAAACAGATGGTTCACAGTGTAATCCAAGCATAGTCTTTTTCACACTCTATGGTAAGAGTCCTATCTTTGTGAAAAACATTTCACTTCATGCCTTCTTCTTTTTTCTTTTTTATTCCCTGAATAGATGCATCTCACTTAAGCCCTTTTTGCTTCCTGAGTTAATGGTCAACAGAAACATCAGTTTAGTGATGTGACGTTCCTGAAGAACAGCACAAGGGCTGAGACTAAGACACCATGAGGGATCTCAGGCATCTGAAATGAACAATTACTCCAAGAAATCTCAACACCAAGGGGATGATTTTCAGCAGCGGGGTGTCCTGCTCTCAAAAAGAATCTCGCTGCTATGGGGCATTTGCTCTTTGCAAAAGCTTGCTCACAGGACGAAGGACAGGGGACATTCTTTGCAGTTGCATCACATGCCTAGGGTAAATACGGTTCAGCAATAGGTTACAAGGAAAGTTTTGTTTGTAGAGCCCTTGTCAGACATACCAAAATCATCTAGTGTGTTCGTATCCATACGTTCAGTTCAACTAATATGAGCAGAGGAGAGAAAAGCTGAGACAAGAAACCCGAGTTTAGTGTGGCAAAAAGAGGCCCTGTACTTATAATAAAGGGAAAAAAAACTCTTTTAAAAGCAGTTTGTGTTTATGGGACACTTGTGTGTATGATGAATTAAGACAGGAATAACAAAAGAAATGTGCATTGTATGCTACAGTTCTTATAAGTTGTGATGAATTGTCTCTTGCTTTCTATGACTACCAAAATATTTTATTTTTTGACTTTGTTCACAGTCAGAACTGAGAGCACATGAGTCACCCATGTAAGGTGGCAACCATGTAAAATTTTATTATTGATGTTCTTTTCTCAAGCAATAAAATCTTTCTGCTGGCTCAGACTCTCCATTTTCAGGGTATCCTGACAGCTTGTTTTCTTCTGCCCATTGGGGAAAAAAAAACCTCCAAAAACAGTGCTGCCATCTCTTGCTCAATAGTTCCTTGTTCTTCAGGTCTCCTTCCTCCTGACCCAAGCCACACCTGCTGGGTAAGTTCTCAGCAGGATGTGCTGATACCATCTGACAAGCTTTATGCTTATCCACAAGACTCGGCAACCTTGAGTACAGAGGACAGAGCTTCAGTGCCTTTCCTACGAAGTCCCCCCAGATGCCACGGAAAGGAGTCTCTTCTTGTCTGACTCTTCCCTACCGCTGCACAAGGACTCCCTTTAGACTACTGACGTGGCTTGCTCCAAGTCCAGACAGATGTTCACTTGGCCAAGGTGGGCTGAGTCAACCCTTGGGTCGTTAATTCAAAGTAAACCTATAGCGGTACATTTTGGAATATGTATCAGAGGAACTGGGATTTCAGTACTAGGTCACAGTAAGTCATTATCAGCCCCCAAAGGCTCATTAGCAACTGTTCTGAAGACGGGTTTTTCCTGGATTATTCTTGCTCATTTTTCCATCTTTAATATATGATTCTCTAATAGGAAAAGTGAGCAGAGCTTTTCAATTCCCTGATTTAGCTTGACTGAAGGTAAACCTATGTAAACCTACCTCAAACCTAAAACAGTCACCAAAGAGGTGATAATTTTATCACCTGAAAACAATTTTTTTTCAAATTGAGCAATGGAAATTCTGAGCAACAGTTTTCAATGGGACTAACTTCCATACTATGCTTCAAATCACCAAATTCAACTATTTTTGATGTTGGGCTATTTCGAAAAAGTTAAAATTGCCTTCACCCTTTTTAATTCTGCTCCCCCAAAAAGAAAAAAAGGTTTCTAGATTTCCTGCTTTTCTAGTTTGATTTGGCTAAGTACTTTACACAGGAATTCAGCCTCTAGGATAAAAGTTGTAAAAATCATGCATGAGAAAATTGGGACTTAAAATGTAAGCACTTTGCAAAAAAACCTGTAAATACTAAAAACATGCAATGACATACGCGATGTTGTCATGCAAAAAAACACCTTTGCACTTCTGCAAGTGTACGCCAGAAGCAGCTTGGCTATGATCTATCTTCTTTTCACAAAGTCACATTATCTTGTATAAACTGACTTTTGAACAGGGCTTGTTTTTATAAAGAAGGCCTTCTCTGGGACAAGACTAGCACACGTAGAATGACCTGGCCCACAGACGTACATTCTGCACTGAGACGGTTAGAAGCGCTTGTTGACCCGTCAGCCTCTTCAGCCTCTGCAGTCTGCCACATCAGTTTAAAATGCATCGGTGAGCGTGCTTGTAAGGATGAAGCAACTCATACGAACAAGCAACAAACCAAAAACCTGGCAACACATAAACACTTCACGGGAACCCCTGCAATGGAGTGCAAATACAGCTAACAGTTCAACCACCACGAAACAGCCACTAGCAAATTTATCGTGAGAATTGCTTAAATGTGAAAGAGCAACAGAAAAGAGCAAACTCGGGAAAACTGGTCCGACTGCAGCTGTAACAGGATTCCAGTAACCTTTTCATACCTGGGTTATGATTTTACTGTCACTTCACTTATACGCAGTGAACACTCTCAGGATACACGTTACAGCACTAGCCGCTGAAGTGCTAGCATTGCTTTAAGAGCAGAAATGGCAGGGATTTGCTGTTTTTCAGCAAGTATCACCATGGTGAAAACTCTGTCTAGGAATCACGCTAACGCAGGCAGCGCTGGCACAGTGCCTTATCGCGTGCCCTCCCCGGCGCTCGGTAGCGAGGTGGAACCGCACCGAAACGCGGTGAGGAGGTCAGGCTGGTGCCTCTTGCAGGGCTAATCCAACGTCCAGTGCCCGCGTGTACAAACCAGGCACCGAGTTTCTGCAGCACCACAGCGGGAAACCCCTCCGTGCCTGGGAGCACGGCCAAGGGGTAGCCCCGACCCAAAAATTCAAGTGTGTGGGGGGAACATACTTCTGCCCTATGGATGGAGTCACTCTTCAGCCCAGTGACTGCAAGGGCTTGGAGCCAAACGTTGTAAACTGCCCTTCTCTGATCGGAAACCCTCAGTCCAATTTTGGCAGATGATCTGACCTGGTCGATACCCAGATATACCCCCAGCAGCTGATCTCTATTTCTATTCAATACCCATCTCTGCCAGGGCTTTTTAGGAGGGGAAGAGCCCATCCATTTCTGCCGTATAGAAAACTGTTGAAAAATAAAAAGGAGCGATGAGACCTTCCTCCGCCCTGCTCTGCAAGTGTGCCGCTTCACCTTACTGTTTTGATAGTCTAATAATTTCATGTGTCTAAGATTTATAAATGTGCCACAAATGGAGTAAATGACAGACGTTGCTTTTTATACCCTATGAACACAGAGCTATGTAAAACACCTAGAAAACTGGATCAGACTACCACTTTGCTTAATTCCACCTCCAGTCTTCATCACTGGTCAAATGCTTCATCAGATGCTTCAGAGGAAAAATCAGGCAGGGGGTGATTATGGCTCACGGGGAAACTTTCAGAAGTCATAGATTTTAACTAATCCCTAATTCTCCAAGGATGTTGCCAATATTGCTACATATACCTCCTTCCCCTCACTCGATATCCTCTTCCCAAACTCTTTTTTAAAGGTATATTTTAAGTCCCCACCATGTACAACATTTTCTTAGCTGCTTTTTACCCTCCTTAAACATGCATGCCTCCACTGACGTCCATGGGGGTCTTGCGTATAAAGGATTTTGCTGTACTTTAAGAAGAGTATCAAATTTAAATGAAGAGTTGGAAATTTAGAATCTTGCATTTTTGCAGATGCTGCTTTAAAACAGTAAACATCTTTATTATGATTCTGTAAGCTTTAAATCACTGTTATTTATTAAACAATACACGGTAGCTGCCTATCTCACAGCAATATAGACCATTCTTCTAAATATGAGAGGAAAAATACACATTCAAACAACACAACAAGAAACATCTTTTAAACATCCTCTAATTCAAACAGCATACTGCATGTTACATCTGATGTGGCAGTTGTTATGGAAACTACGCTTTTTGATTGAGTAGCAGAATAAATACCCACCTAAAACCAGCGTGATGGGCCACTGCATAAATTAAGTACTCTTCACTAAAATTACCTATATTTTTTAGATAGAGTATTAACAGTTTTTACTCTAACACTGCATGATGAAATACAGTTTTGCCATCTAAATGTTTCAATGGCATAGTCTCGCTGTTTTAGTTTTTTGCTATACTGCATCAATTAAAAGATATACCCTGCACCAAAATTCAAAACCGATTTTCATCAGTGTGGTACTGACGGAGCATTTACATCGAGTCACTGAAGTCACTATTAAAACCACAATGAAAGTAAATGCAGAATTTAATCTTGCCTGCAGTTTATTATTCCAGCTTTATATCTGTGACGGAGAGTAAAACAAAAAATTGTCACCTCCCTCCCTCCCAAAAAACACTGCACAACTGTTACATTTCCCTTCACATGCACCACGCCTTTGTACGAAAGTGAGGTTTGATTTTTTCTATCTTTTATCATCTGGGTTTAATAAGCATGAAAGTTCAGAAGGCAAGAAGAAAGATGTTTAAATGTTTCCATCACAGAATATATCCTGGTGTAAGGCAGTTGCTGATTCCTGCAGATAATACACTACCTGTACCTCTTTATATAAACATTTCAATCCTTCCACACTTTCCAACATAATTAAGCGGCAGGTTGCATAACTTTTGCAATAAAACATATTGGCTTTTGTTTTCCTCATACACATTTCTACATGCAACGATATGCCAAGGCAGAAAGTACAAGTGCAACAGGCACACATATCACAAACTTCACCATAATGGGCATGCATTCACCCATTGGATCAACATCTTTCAATTTATTAGCATGACAAAGGACACAATTATTTTGGATATGCCTGAATGCAATTTTCATTAACTTTGCAATGATTTATTAACAAAAGTGTCAGGAATGTAATAAAAGCAGCAGGACTCCTCAAAATGCCAAAATAAAAAAAAAAAGAAAGAAGAATACAGCAGAATTTCCAAACATGCCTTGCAGCATCAGGTCAATAAGGTTGCTTGATTCTATCAAAAGCATCACCATGGTGAGTGAACTCTGCAATTAACAAAGAGTAAGCACAAAAAATGCTAATATCTCATTTGAATGTAATTATGCACAGATTACTGTTCACTGGAACAAGAAAAGGGATTTTAATTGTCACCCAAAGTTACGTGTAAACCCAGGACTCTAGTTAACTTTTTTTGTTCAGGAGAGTTTATAAGATACTAAAAATGAAGAGCTCACAAATTCTTACGTTCGGTGACTTTGTAAAATGCATGCGCTGACTTTCTATAAAGTAAGCAACTTCCTAGAGTCTTTTTTTTTTTGTAACATCCCTCCATGTATGTTGGCAAGGTTAGTTTGTAATAAGTTTCACCATCGTTTGCATTTTAATACTATTTGATCTCATTTACATGTTTAAATTTGTTCCTGTAATAAAATTCATTAGTATGTTTATCATAACCACATAATGAATATAGCCCTTATGTAAAATAAAAAATTGAAAGTACATTAGAGACATTACAAGCTGTTTGAAATTACTGTGCTTTGCATATTATACCTTATTAATTAAATTGTAAATTATTTATTTATGTATTTCTTTAATCAGGGGCAAGCACTAGAACAATATTATATTAATATAAGAAACACAATACAACTCAAAGCTAATTCACACATGGACCAGTTTTACATACATAGGAGTACAGATCCATTTTGCCATGGGGTGGCAAATGCCATTCCCCCTGCTGTGCATCAGGGGACATGAAATAGCTATTTAAAGGGCAGTGAGGGGAAAATGTTCCTTGTGCAAGTTAAAACTTAACTGGTTAAGATAATATCTCCTTTGCCTTCCCTTTTTATGAGAATAATTAAATCAGATATGCAGATGGAACTGGAGAATAAATCATTATTCAAGTTAATGCCACATTCATATTATATAGAGTCCACTGGTTTAAAAAAAATAGAATTTTTCTTTCAGTGTTTTGCAGTAGTTTCTAAAGTTCAGCAGACAAAATTTAGCATTTTATAATCATAGAGAATGTTAGGGAAATATCACAAGAGCAGCAAGATGGTAGTTTGAGTTCATATTTTTTTAACTAAGCTGTTATAAAGAAAAATTAATCCACTGATGTGCAACATTATTACTTTAAGAAAAATGGAGTTTATCAAAAAGAATTAATAGTTAGAAGAAAATTATTAGGTATTAAAAACAAAACTCATAAGATTACAGAAAAATGAAACTGGTATACCTAAAGGTCAGTGGAATCTGTAGAAAATATTAGGGTATGAAGAAAGTCAAAGAAATTAAAACAAGAAGCCAAGAAAAAGATTACTGAATGCATAATTGAGATGGAAGAAGGGAAGAGAACTCCTTCATATTCTGATATAAAGAACTGTGGTTCCGTCTTAATTTCAGTGCCACCGGGAACTCTGATCGGCTCCTCTTATGCCACGGAGGAGCAAAGCAGCCCGCATGGGATGCTAAAGTAGATCTTTGTCACACACTTTTTGTTTCAGTCTGATTCCCGAAGATCATGTAGTACCTGCTGAAATAGGAGATTGGGACAGCTGCAAAAGCTGAAATTTTCAAGAAATGTTGAAGATGACTGAAGAAAATCTAAACAGGGATCTTCATTCTCTAACTGCGAGCAGTGGTCCTTCATGAAAGGGAGACATTCAGGGAAAAGAATAATCTTTTTAACTCTCATTCTGAAGCAAAATTTGATTAACAGTTAACAGTGTTAACTGTTTCAGTGATGTAGAAAAGGCTAAGGCTATGAAACCACACTACCAAATCTGAAGAAATATTGCACTCTCAGTAGCAAAAAAAAACAAGAAAAAAAAACAAGAAAAGAAACAAACAAAAAAATCACATGCATGAAAATTACATTTGCAATTAGAGGATACAAAAAGCTGTTGAAAATCTGTGACAGATCTGGGAGAACCTGTCAAACAAGACGTGTTACCAATGCAGGCTGGAAACTTGAGGAAGACGGACAGTGGCCTACCACCGCAGACATGGTTGAGAGCCCAAAATACTACAAGAAGAGAGGAAGAACTGGAAATCAAGCAAGAGGAGCACAAGGATCAGCCCATGGTCTGACAATACAACCTAGACAAAGCCTAAAGAAAGAACTTTAGAGACAATGGCTTAGTTCAGTAAACAAGAAATAAAACAACTTGTTGACTGAACAAAACGTAGACTTAAGACAACAATACCACTAGCTCAGATGGATTGTTATGAATAAGGAATAATATTGTGCCATAACTCATATCCCTGAGGCAGTTCCTCTTCTCCAACAGAAGTGGCAAAAACAGCTGGATATATGAATCGCTCTGGAAATCAGAAAAATCAGAAGGGCCAACAGATACACTTATTTTTACGCTATAATGATCAAACAGAACTCTTCCTTTCTGCCTGCACCAGAGGAAATTCAAATATTTGTGCATGTGTGTGTACATGTGTAAAAAAAACAATTACTTTGATCCACCAACAAGGGGAAGAATACTGGTGACATGGCTGATGCTACATGCTTCTACACTAAAAAATACCGCAACAAGTTTCTCCTGAGTGGCCTCAGAATAAATGTGGATCCATTTTTGTACATTCAGTATTCCCTCAGGAGACACTTTTTTTCACAGACCACCATCTTAAGTCATGTTCTGCACATACAATATTGCATCAGGAAATATGCTTTTTAATGCATAATGAATAATGCATAATGAAAATTACAGTCTACCTGAAAAAGTTTTCATTTTGGGCGAAACAGTAGAAGACCTAGGCCCCAGGAAGCACTGGAAAATGGAAGTTTCGCTGGCCTAACAATAACCAGACACAAATGTAAAATCCACATTAAAAAAGGTCTTACCAAAAAATTCACAGAAGTTTCCTGTAGTGAGGCTATGGTCATATCAACATTCCCTACAGATAAGAAGTGTGCAAAGATTATTTGGAAACCTCAACTAGGTTGGAAAACTCTTGCCTATTCAAGAGACCTGGAATCATCCTTTGTGCAAAAGATGTTGTCATGGATTTGGACGTCCACAGGATGCTCTGGGACACCACTAGGACCCCGCTGATCAGTCGGTGCAGTCTTCAGTGCCTGAAGAGTAATCAGTTCTGAAATCTCAGCCTCTCCATTGAGTCCTTAACGTTTCGGGAGCTATCAGAAGTCCCAGAGGACACAGGGAGAAAACAGCCTAACAAGCACTGGCTGGGGGCCCTGCTCCCTTCCCTTTGCCACAGGGCCTTTTCTCCATGCCTGTCCCACTCTCCTTTCCTCTGCTCGTAGGCTCGCAGAGCCTGCCACAGACATCCAGTGGGCACAGAGTGAAAAATCCTCAAGTGTTCAAGAAAGAGGAGGTGTTCAAGAGCTCATGTTGGGACACTGGAATAGGAAGTGTAAAATTTACACTGCATCGATTTCTGTGACTGGACTGAAGTGTATAGTTATAACAAATCAATATAAACTATCTAACCACAGCAGCACTGGGCTGGGCACAGACTTTCCTATAGGTAGACAAATACTGAGGAACATAGGCAAAATCTTCTACTTCTAAATGAGACAGACCTAAGGGGCATCTCGCCTGCCCTTTTGCCCAAGAAAGTTCTACAACAGTCTTGGTGAATTAAGACAATAGATGAATCCAAGGACCTGAAGTCATCAGAATAAATGAATTTGTTGCCTCTTCTCAGTATTAACAGTAATTTAAAGATCAGCAGCAAGATTAAGCAACTATGCGAGGTACTTCAGACACTCACTGGAAGCTGTTGATGAATTTAAAAATGTTAATTGTTCATTACTGTTGCTAATTTGATTGGAAAAAGGAGAACGGGAGAAACATGTCTTTAAAAGATTATCCTTATAGGCCAGGCAGTTGGAACAGAGACAGTGGATGGTGTAGATATTTGCCCACTCCCTCATCTCCAGGCAATTACTGATCAGCCTGCATACCTCTCACTTCCATAGACATCCAGGGATGTAAGTCAACATACTAAAAGGCTTAAAAAGCGCAAATGGCAGGAAGTTTAAAATGGAAAGCTGTCTTGGAAAAGACATCCCCTTCAGTGAAAACCTGAACAAAAGACCACAGAGACGGCAGAATGTGACATCTGCTCGGACCATGTGATTGCTGAATAACATAATTCTGCTTGGCACACTTCCCTTGGGCTCTGTGTTAAAAATGCCCAGTTCTCTTCCTCTATAACTTACTGAACAATCCAAAGACAGACGTTTCTCTCAAAAT
This sequence comes from Dromaius novaehollandiae, assembly GCF_036370855.1. NCBI lineage: Eukaryota > Metazoa > Chordata > Aves > Casuariiformes > Dromaiidae > Dromaius > Dromaius novaehollandiae. The sequence continues at coordinate 124,985,809 of NC_088100.1, forward strand.
TAGCTAAACAGAAGAAAGCACATTAAATAATACTTTTATTAATATTTCAGCCTAATCATATGCAAGACTATGGTATGATATATAGTGCTATGCAGAAATACTTTGAAAAGGAAAAAGGAAACAAAATTCCCAGGTGTAGAATTAAAAAAAGAAAACTAACATAACTAAGAATTTCGGCATTTCATTAACATTTCCAGGAACTTTTCAATAACTTAGACAATCTGAACTTATAGAGGACAGGACACTAGAGGCTTTTTGCAAGCCACAGACATTACGCTACTGCACACTGAAAGCTTGACACTGTGATTTAACTCTAACTTTTGCAAGAACATTGAACAGGAGATTTTACTTTCCTACCGTGGAGAGCATTTGCCTCATCTCACAAAGTTATGACAGTGTTTTCAAGACCACATCCTAAACAGATATATAATTCCTCTAAACAAACCAGTTCAACCCATTGACCTGCTTCCTCCTTCTTCTTCTGGCCCATCATACTTCATAAAATTAATTTAAAAGTTTGATTCCTCTAGACATTAGATAATAGCTTATTAATACCTTAAGCCATCTCAGGATTAAAAAGAGAAAAGATAGATAAGCATTGATAAAATTACTCTATTTCAGTTAGGAAAAACACTCTTTAAGTCAGAAAATCTACTCATTAATTATCCTGAAGATGACAGAGCCAGGAGGATACATCTGGAAAATAAAGTATTTGCATAGTTTAAAAAGGATACAAATATAAAATGGACCAAAGTTCAGATTTTCAGAAAAAAAATTGCATAAAAAAAAGAAATCTCTTAGAGTATTAGAATGACAGAAAATACTCAATACTTTTGCTCCTGTATCAGAATCAGAATTACTTCCTTTACCTTTAACTAGCATACAACTACTTAAATAGGCTATTTCAGATTATCCTTAGCTAAGTATTCTAACAGGAGAAGGAACAGTTTAATTTTCTAGCACTATGCCTGGCAAAAAATACATAACTGTTTTCTTCAAAGTCCATGACCAAAGTTAAAAACTGGTTTTGTGTTCCCAAAGAACAAACAGCTTACATTCATGAACTATTTTCTAACCACTTATGTCTCAGAAAAGTACTGAAAATGACATCTGAAATGAACATTATTCCAAATTCTGCTTTTTTTCTGACAGAAAATATATTCCTTAACTAAAAAAGACTGTGATGGTGCAGACAGATCCTTTGAAACGATGATACAATATTCACATTCCCCTCCCACCAACAGAAGACTGGACTATTTTCTAAATGCATATTTATTTTGAGAAATTCAAGGCACTGTTTTCACCAGGTCTTGGCAGGCCTTATTAGTGTAACCTATAAATGTCAATTCCCCTAAGTCTTTCAGAGATTTCTTAACGCAGCTCTAGTGAGATATCCCCTTAGCGATATCCATCACAGGTACCAGCACTACCTGCAAACACTGTGGAGGAAATACACAACACATTCATGTTTAGCAGAAAAAACACATGTAAAATCCTGAGCCAAACACTGCCTTTCCCTTCTCCAGTACATATGATGGCAAAGCTGGACTTGTGGGTCAGAAAGCCCATGCTGCCAAATGACTCACCCCAGTTTACTCCAGATCTGCTGCCTTTATCTGGAGCCGTTGCATGCGTGTGAGTGTAAAAAAAAGGAAATGGAAAAATCAAAATTTCTCTTCCACTTTCCTTCCCAAAAGTTGTATCACATGACTAATACAAATGATAACACAATGAGATGCTGAAGTTAGTGGCATACAGTAAACAAAAGAGCATATTCAGTGATTCAGCTTTTGCATTTGTGCTTATAGGTATTCATACACATGCACACACTTGTGTACAAGCAGAACCCACTGACTTTCAAAAAAGTGCCAAATTCAAAATAGAGGATACTTTAAAATTTTGTGTAGTATAAACATTAAGGGAATCATTATTCAATTTCCTGAGATTAAATTCATAACAGTAAAACTGCATTATAAGCTTCTTCACACTGAATTACTCTTCCTTCTAGCTATAATTGGCAGGCAACATAGAGTTGAAGGCATATTGGTTTTGTGGGGTTTGTTTGTTTTTTTAGAGCTTAGAAAATTTCCACCCAAGAGACAAATGCTTAAGAAAGTTATGAGTGTGATAGCAAACAGGGAGTTATGAAAAAAAGTATTCTCCACCTTTAACTATCACAGGACTTAGTGATGTCTGCCATAACAAAATCCTTACTCTCCTGTACTAAGTACTAAAAATCTATTCAACTGTCCTTAAAGTATTAATTTTAGTGCCACAATTGCAAGACTATTATTACCTTAATAAAATTCATTCCGTTTACAAGCTAAAAGGTCTATGGTTTGAATGTTGGAATAATCCAATTTAATTAGGATAACAATGTGAAAACCGCTCAAATAACAATTGTGAACAATTTTCTAATGGACTTAAATTATGTGCTTGTAAAGGACAGTGACAGATATATTTACTTTTCATAGTAGCACACTGAAGATCTTCGAAGAAGGAATGACTAAGCCAGAGCATATTTAGATACTTTAAAATGTCTTAAAAATATGGGTCCAAACCAAAGAAATTTATCCAAATCCCTCCTACCCTTGGTGACCCAGAATTAACAGGAACACAGACATCCCAACTTTCTCCATCTCCACTGAAAATAAAGACTAACAATCACGTCCTAGACGACAACAATAATTAGTGCCTATATAGCCATTTACATCTGAAAAGTGCTCTCCAGGTAATTAAAGATAACAAGCAGTTGGATACCACCGTCTGGTTGGTTAGTTGGATAAGCCCCTTCTAAAAAGTTCAAGCAAACAGTTAACAGATATTAACAAGCCCAATGTTAGCTAATAAACATCCTTTAAATGATAGAAAAGAGAGCAAGACAGAGAGAGAGAGATGGAAAGGATGCGAATTCTAGCAAACCCAGCCCACGGTGTTGTTCATACACCCCTCGCAAGGGTCAGGACACTCTACACTACAAATTGCAGTCAAAGTGGTATTACGGATCAGACAGGAACACTACTTTCTGATCTCCAAGGCCTTGTGCTTGGCTCAGTCTGGAGCAACACATGTTCTGAACATACTGAGCGCACTGTCAGAGCTTGAAAAATTAGTAATAATTGTCGAAATCTTTGCAGGACTTTTTCCTGTGCCATAGAAGAGAGTTACTGCAATCTGCTCTGTTTTAAATTCCTTAAAGAATAGTCCTTGCGCTCCTGGCAGGCTATCAATTGGACCCTCATTTTGGCAAAGCATTGGGTCTTAAGTGTTACTCATAACACACGGTTTGCAAGGATGCATTTCCTGATGAAGTTCCTCTCCTCTTAAATGTCTAAGGGCAACAGCTAACCTTGGTTTAACTCAACTGATTTCAAGGAAATTGAGCTGAAGGGACAAATTTGGAGCAGAGAGTCTGAGCTGAGTGCCACCGCATCACAGGGCAATTTCCAATGCGCTCTGTCTCCTTACACTCTTGGTACCATCCACAATGAGCAAAGGCTAAATACCATGCAACTGAGTACCCTTGGACTTATTAATGAACTCAAGATTAACAGGAAATGAATGATTCAAATAATCTTCAAGTGAGAAGTCCAATAAGAGCCTATCCATCAAAAGTTTTATTGCAAAGCTAAATATCCATCCTCATTTACACTTCAGTAAAACAATCTATGACTGTCTTTGTTTTCAAAAGTTTTAAAACCCAAAGGTGAATTTAAAGTAATTACACAGGCAGGCACTTTAAAAGATGACATACAAGTACAAAGTAATAATGTAACAACTGATTCAATAAATGTCTACATTTTGTTAAAATATGGTCCTGTATTTCATCATTAGATATTTCTGAGCATAGTGATGAGAGAGAAATAAAGATCCTCCAGACTCTCCAGGACTATAACTAGAAATTAAATTCTCAAGAAAACAAATACAGATGTTTAGAGAGATGAAAATATAGCTCTAACTTTTAGAATCTGAAAGTATATGCATGTATTTTTAGAATCAATATGTGTATGAATGTTTTTGTGCGCGTGTAGCTGTATGCACTCCCAACGTTTTTTCCACTGTAAGTTAATGGGTAACGATGTGAGCAGTTTGAAAAAAGCAGTTTTAAATTGAATATAGAAGTTATCAGCTACTATTAGATTTGGTTTGTTTTCATCTTCATTGCACAATGGTTTCGTGAAGCTAACAGAAACTACTGTAATATTTCGTCTTACAAAATCTGTTTGCTAATCAGTAGTGGATCTAATCAAGGACCTAATAAGTGCATAATGGTACATTTGCTTCCCAGGAGAAACCACTGTTTCTCATCATACCAGAAAATACCCCCTTGCAAGGTGCAACCAGGATCCATAGACTCGCTGCAACAGTCTAATAATTTAATTGCAAGCCCTTAGGCAAGGATAACTTAAATTACAATTAGAGAGCCCTAGCGTTGTGTCTAACATCTGGGTGATGAACACTATACTGATTAAAGGTTTTTAAAAGAGAACTCAGCACTTCACACTCCAGAACAAGTCACTGCACTAACTTTGAAGTCATCTATCTTACTGTTTTAATACTTGTGATGCACTCTGCCTAGTCTTTTCTGTGGGGATTCAAAGAATCCAAGCTCAGTGTGGTGTCTGCCCTTTGAAAGGTCTACAGGGGCGTGCTTATGTTAGAAATACCTTTTTTACAGGTGGGATACACACAACAGGAAGCCATCCCGCAGCACTAGAAGAAACGCACCATGCACAAACACTGCCAGGCAACCACCTCCTCAGATGAGATCAGCTTTGGAAAGACACAGAGATCCTACACTAGCAGAAATACAAGGCACAGCGGACGTTTCCTGTATATCTACACAGATCCCAACGCTATAGTGGGATTCTTCAGCATGCGTCCCACGTATAGTGCCAACGCAGGAGCCACATCTGCTGCAACAGCCGGTGAGCCCTCTAGTGGTGCTCATCCCAGTTTTACACTCACACGCTTGCAACGGCTCCAGATAAATGCAGTTTTTTGTACAAAACCACGATTTTTCTACTGGCCTACAAGATTGAAGCATATATTACTGTTACACACACAAGCAATGGCAGACCTGGAACATATTCTGGGATCAAGTATGTTCAAGACTAACCTATGCAGAAAAGTTCATAAATAGTGCGACTGAATGATCACGAGTAGCTGCACTCAATAGCGTCTTTCATGTTGGAGGAAAAGCCTCGGAAAGCAACAACAGAGACAATATGTAGAAATAATCTCGCAGGCTGTACTCTGTTCCATCCAGTGAAGGCTGGGCCAGCCTGTCCTGGGAAGGACATACTTGCTTCTTTTTTTTTTTAAAGACACAACCAGAGAGTACTCTATAGGAGCGAGACCAAACCTATGGCACCAACAAGCTGAGCAACACATAAAGCAACAGTGACTTTTACCGCAGTCAGGCCCAACATAATACAGCAGAAAGATGATACCCAAGGAGTTTTAAGAAAACACAGAAGCTGTTCCAGATACCATTTGGCTTCCAGATTATCCAAAGGGAAAATCACAAACCGTCTTACATGCTTCATTTTGTACAATATTTAAGTGTATTTAAATACAGTTTTGGACTTAAATTTTATACATCTTTTTCTGTTAAAAAGCTTCTGAACTACTCGGTGATGATCTCACAACAGCCTTTAACATTTAGACCTGCTACAGTGTGGAGGTCTGTATGTGTGGGAAGGCGCGTGATACTGCAAGCAGACAGAAAAACAGGTAGTCAAACCATTCCTCTGCTCCTATCGCCCATATAACCCACATATTTGCATGTCATGAACCGTCAAAAAACTTAGCGTTATCAAAGCAAGCTCTAGACATGTTTTTCTTTAACTTTTCCATCTTGGCTTACTTTAATTAAGGTGCACCTCAAAATCCACTAGGTTCCTCTGAAGCCCTGAACCAATGTATTATAGGTTTTAATTTGCTGTTTCTTTGCAGCAGTATAAAGTAGGTGAGAATTTCATCATGTAGGGCTCAGTACTTTTTGTAGCCTATACAAAGACAAGAAGTAGTAATGAAGAACACAAAGTCAGATCCTTATGTTTTGGGCAAGCAAAAAGCTGTTCTTGCTGCTTGTGTAGCCTAAGTGACAGGACACTGCCCACTTCCATAGCTCTGGTAAGAATACACCAACAAAAGTCCTCCTCAGGAGAAGACAAGGTAGTTTGTTTCCTTATAGACAGTCAATTCTGTGTTGCTCTGTGTTTATCTTTCTCCGATGCTAATGAAATCTATAGTCATTGCTCTGAGAAAAACCGGCCGCTGTCCCAGCAGCAGTACTGCCTTCTTGTGTATACAATAGAGTTTCCACTCAGCCTAGAAAAATCTCTAGTAAACCTTACCTTTCAGCAACTTTTCTCCCCTTTTTTACTTTTGATGTTCTTGAAGCCCTTTTACATAAAACGCTCTCCCGTGGGTAACTGAGGGGTGCCCCACTGTGCCGGGGGCCTGGACGCCTCTCCACACCAGCAGCACGCTGATGAGCACGGGGGTCGAGGCCTGCTCTTTCAAAGCAGGAAGACCCGAAGACCCAAGCTCTGGCCTACTGCAGGCACCAAGCTCAAAGAGCAATAGAAGTCCCAGTGGCAAGAGGGCTGTGAATTTGTCCGCAAAGACTGCACACCCTCCTATGCAGCACTCCATCCCAAGAGCAGTAGCAACTGGGGGGTGGCAGCATCATGGGAGAAGACTCTCTCATGGCTCATTTCTTAAAACCCCGGGTTCCTCCACCTGCTGTGCACAAGGGAGAAGCTCCCGCTTGGCCCGCGACATGACTCCGACTGGGGAAGCATCCTCCCATCCTGGAGAGGAGAGCAACCTTAGACGAATACAAATACCGCGTACGTGAGGCGAGAGGACTGTGATAGGTAACTTTGCCTTTGACAAATGCTAGGCAAAATGTAGCAATGCATAAGGGTGACAGCTACACGGAGCCTGGAGTATGGGAATAAAAACAGCTTCCCTTTTCTGACAGGAAATTCCAGTGTTTGAGACAACAAAACAGAAAGAGCAGCAGCCCCTAAGATACAGCCCGCACAAAATAAACTTATTAAAAAAAAAAAAGAAGAAGAATCTTGGCATATGGTAACAAAAACTATATAATTCTCTTGATCTTTAATCTCTATGCCAATGTCTGTTTTACAGATTATGGCCTCAGCTACTGACAAATCTGCTTAGTGAGTTTTTGGCTGACAAATCTGGCAACACAAATGCTGTCTGAAATACATTCAAAAGGCTAAACATTTTCATAATAGCTACTTTACACAGCTTAGTAGGTTTCCCTTTAGGACACCAATTTGATTTTTTTAAAGTGACAGTGTTAATTTTTATGATTACACACAGAACTGAGATTTTTATTTAATACAGTGGGTCTTCTAAAGCTTTTCAAGGGGATCAACCACTTTGCCAACAGACGGGTGTTACAGCAGGGGTGATTATAGTAATTTTTCATGTAATTGGGAGTCACCATTTGGTTGCTATCTTTCACATGCTTGTTGCCTCATCATATAATCCTTCATAATGGGGGTTTGTTGTGTGTCACAAGAATGTGCCAAGCAGCCGGGATACAATAAACAGAGGAACCCCCTGGCTCGTGGGTAGCAGGAGCGTTTTAACATCTGCCCAGCTTCTCTCAACTGCGATAAATTTCAGCTGATAGCAATGACCCAATACGGAGGCATTTTGTTGTTGTTGCTTTCAGGACAAAATCTTGAACATCACACTTCATTATCTCAGCTACAGTGGCACAATCTGTAAGGATACAACTTGCTGACACATGACATTGCCTGATGTGAAAGATCATGATTCGTCAGAAATTATTAGAGACATCAGGTTCTCGCCCCAAGACGTCCGGGCTCTCTGCGAACAGCAAGAATTGTCCTTTGCAATTATTGGCTGCCGTTTGATAGCATTAAATTATAAATAATTTTACAGGAATTTCTGAAGCCATGCCAGCTCTGGTTGTGATCTCCTGTGGCAAAGGCAGAATAAACATGGTCAGTGTGCCTGAGAGGGAGAGGGTTACCAACTTTGGCCTGATGTAACAAAACACATAAGCGCCCGCTTAACAATAAATCCATGAACTGTTCCACTAAAGCCAACAGGACCACTCATGGGCTTATGGCTAAGGAAGTACGAGTGTGCTCTGCCAGTTCCAAGCCTTTGGGAGATTGCTGGAAGAAAAAAAATTCCCTTTGGGCCATTTATGTTATATAGCTCCATCAGCAGGTCACAGCAGCATGTCAGCACTACCTGAAAGAGAACATCACTATTTTATGGTACAAACTGATGGCACTTGAATAAAAAATGGCCCTCACATCATGCTGTGATCCTTTTTCTATGCCAAAAAGAGATACTAAGATTCAAGAACCAGCAAAATAAAATTCAGGTACTGCAAAACTGTTTTCAGCAATTTAATAGTTAGTACTAGGTATTACGCCTCAGGAGGAAATGAATGGTCTAGAAAACAAAGATGACAGTACCATATGCTGGATAAGTTGTCTCATACTATCAAGACCTTGTCCTACTGCGGTCATTACAGACCCTACAGACACACTTTGTTGTCGTTACAGATCCTTGGATACCTCAAGCCTTAGCCCCAGGCAAACCCAGGGCAGGGAGAGGTGGTCTGTAAAGTGGAGTAAAGAACCAACTATGGTTGCTGCAGAGATACTATTGCTTTAATGGCAATAGGAAGCATGTGGAAGTCTCAACAACAGTGTTTAGAAAACTCAGCTCCTGTTAACTTCAGATCAACAATCTCATTAGTGTTCAAGTCCATCCAGCACCTCTCAAGATAACCCCATGGGATTCTGTAAATTTGGGGCTTTATCTGAGATGAAAGAACAAAAATGCAAATTTAAGTTCTTGTTTTATCTAAGTCAAAAAATAAATTCAAACCACCATGTAAAAAATAATAACAATAATACGATACCAACTAGAAGAAGGCCATTTACCACAATGAATTCTTCTTCTCACCTGTAGATGCATATTTTACTACATTGTCTATTCAGCTTTCATGGACGGAATGAGATGGACAATACACTGGCTGATATACTCTAGCCCTCTCTAACCACCTATCCTAAAAGCAGAAAAATGACCTGTCACCCAATGTATTTCACCTTGCCTTTAGTCACTTGCTGGAATTTCACTTCCTAGATCGTTATAATGAGAATGCAATTTTTCACAGCTATGCTTCAGTGAAAGCTTCGCATACTACATCTACCTCTTGTTGACTAAGAAAATGCTTATGGATTCACATTCCAATTCTTGCAAAGCTTTTTAAAGTATGCACAAGCCAACAGTACTTAAAGCTGTAGAACAAAGTCCTTTGCTGAGGCGTAGTTTTAAAGAGCACAGGTTACTGCACTACTGGCATTTCTATTTTTCCTATCCAGTTCACAAGCATAGCAGCATGTTTTGGCAAGTCTAAGAAGCCTACTTCTTCACTATTTGCAAATTAATTCCATAACAAAATGCAGTGCATGCACACATGGTAGGCCTATTTCATCTTTTGCAGAGACACACTGATGTCAATCAACAGTAATACAGCATCGATGTATGTATGGCATTAATTACATTAATTAGAAAACTAAACAAGAATCTGAAATATAAAAAGGACTATTTACTGCATGAAGAAAGTGATAAAACTGGCTAATGCTTGAGTAGCAAAAGCAAACTGGCACATCTAGAGAAGATCATGGCATATCCCAACTATTTTGCAACTGGCGTAGAAGATATTAACTGATGTATACCGAGGCTGGACATTATTCAGTTTTGCTTTAGAAACAGACAAAAGTGCTTTAGGAGTTGAAATGGCACTGACTTGCAATGATGCTCTCACCTAACCTATGCAAAGCTCACTTTGGTGTTTACTACAGTAATATTTTCAATTTGGGGATTTTAAAAAATTATGCTTTTCCTAATACAATAGTTTTGGTGTATACTAATGCCAACATACAGATATCTTGTACCAGGAAAGAGAACAAGCTGTAAAAGTTGGCTGCTCTGGGATGTGTGCATTCAAACTAGTGACATAGTTACATAGTCAGAGTGGTGGCTACATCTATGAAGGTGATGAGATGACGTAATGCTTGTGAAAAGATAAAGATGGTCATGAATTCTGGCTTTAGAGCCCCCCAAAATAGGGAGCTTGTCACATAAAGGGGCTGGAGGATCCTGGCAAAATCAGCAGAGGGGAAAAAAGAGGGTCAGAAGAGAGATCAAGAGACTGATATAGGGGTAAGCACTAGTGGACCTATCCACTGTTCACGTGGATCATGAGGATGTGTGCACGGAGGAAGACCTGAGGGAGCATATAACACCTGGAGTACAATGGAGCAGTATAAGGCCTGCCTGAAGTAGAGGAAAATATATAGTACAGGTCACAGAGTGCCTGTGCAGGGGCAAAAAAACCAGATTCCCTGGTGTGGACAATGTGATCTGTCTATAGTGTCTTTGAAATGGGCAATCCCTTGAGAAAAAAACACTTTCAGTTTGAGGATGATTCTGTTAAAATCAAGAAATTTAAGTTTTATTGAACTTGGTAATTTCAAACAGTCAATATTCTAAATGCAGCAAAATTTATCTTGATACCAAATTAATTTTTATTCCTACTAGTCCCACAATTTCAATTTTCAGTGTGCCAGAATGTTCTTGCATTGATATTTTGTCCAGCTGTATAACAGAAATTGTAGATCCCAGCAGCAAACAGTGCTTGGGCTTTCCATACCGTAGAGAGCTTGGGAAGGTAGTCTGGGACAGCAGGACAAACATATTATCTTGATGTTTCTGCTAACTGATGGGTTGTTATTAACTGTTGAACTGCCTAATTAGGTTTTATAGTTAACAGCCTGTTATGATTAGAGGGGACAATGCATGTGCGTTGTTGAGCTATTGTTTCAAACCATTTGCAAATTCAGAAGAAGCATAACTCAATTCATGCTCGGGAGGCTCTCTCAGCAAGCTGAAAGGAGAGAAGCTTTCTCTTCTGTGGAAGAAAACTATCACTTCAGGCATGAAGCAGCTCGGCTCCCCAAACCAACTGCACCCCCAGAGGACAGCACAGCACCCTATTCCTGCCACGTGGATCCCTGACAGCTCTCCTCCTGCTCTGCAGCATCATTTCCATTCCTGTGTCTGATGCTCACCCCTTGGCACGGATTATTGGCCAGCTCACCAGGGCTGATGGTATGTTTTTAGCTGGGAGGCCTCTTCTCTCACTGCCACTGTGAGTTGAAATCTCAGGAGCCCCAGACTGCCCATGCTGCATCACATACCACTGATAGAAGATCACTGAGCGAGCTGCTTTCTGATGGCAAGGAACAAGGAAGGATGACTCACCACTGAAGCATGCTGCCTCCTACGCTGCTCCATGCCACCTATCTGGAGCTCCCCTCTTAACCAGGTGGTGCTCGCTGGCACCAGACTCTAGCTGCTGCTCGCTGGGAAGCTGCAATGAAGCCTGCACAAAGGAAACAACTCGGGGGGTTGTGGATCATTGCTACGTCCAGGTTAGCTGTGTGTGAAATTTTGGGAAGTGGTGCCTGTGGAGAATTGCAAACATTGCTCCAGTACCTGGAAAGTAGGATAATTTCACTGAACTCAAGCATCTTAGCTTCATTTCCATTTTCTGAGGGTTAACACATATTCAGTTTGCCTGCTTTTTTAATGACTTTTTCCCTGTGCATCTTGATGGCATAGCACAGTCCTTTCCTGCTATTTTGGGCATTTCATACTTTTTTTAGCATTCCCCTACAGAAGTTCCTTTCTACACGTTCTCCTGCTTACCTTTGCTAGTCACCAGCTGCTACATCTCTTTCTGGAAACTGCTCAGTCTCCCAATTTAGTCACACGTTCACCCCATTCCTCCTGGCCAGCAGCCACACCTTCCGTGCTTACTTTGTCACTCTTTTCTTAAAAGGCACGAAACCCTTCACACAATCTTTGCTAGATTGTCTATCAAACCCATCCCCTTCAGAAAGACTGCAACTGATAAAAATTTCAGAAGGTGCCACCAACTGCCTATTGAACCCATCATTGCTTGTTGTCCCTCTTTTTTCTTACTTCTTTTATTCATCATTTCTCATCAATTTTATCCAGCTACACAATTGAGAGACCATAACCACACTCTTGATTTTATAATTATACAAACAGCATACCTACACATTTTAAAAAACCCTCAAAGAAATCCAGTTAAGTGAAGATAACATCTTAGGCTGCTCAGGGGAAAATCAGGTCAAGTTACATTCTGCATAACCTTCACAATCCTCTTTACTTTAACACATAGATAATAGTGGTCAAAAGAATATTTCAAGCCATCTGATTCTTCCCCTCCAACTATTCAGATCTTTTACATGAACTTTTGCCCCATTTTTATATAAGCAGAGGTCATCAGAATCACCATCTGTACTACAGAGCTAAAATAGTGCTCCAATGCCCCTTATACACCCCTCTCTAAAACCCTGTAAGGGCATATCCTCACCTTTGCAAGAAAATGGACTTTTAGGTAACATGCATACTGGTAAGGAGCAAAATTTCTCTTATTCACAGACTAGCCAGTAAAAGAAGAGTTCAATTTCTTTCCATGTTGAGTCTTGACCTTTCTTCAGTTGGAAATTACATACAATATGAGGTAGACATATACCTACTGAAAACTGGAATGACTGCCAAATTATTCCACTCAGTCCACAGAAAACAGGTGGTAACAATTTTCATTAACTACAGCTCTCTGCTAGTGTTGATCCTGCAACCCAGTGGTTAAAAGATCTCAATGCAAATTTTCAGCTGTTGCCATAGTTCCAGTGACTTCAAAATTGATTGATTTCTATGATAGCTTACATCAATAGATTCTGCCTCTAAAACCTATTGCTTGAACTATTAAGTATTGAAAAAGTTGAAATTTATGTAACACTAATAAATTCCTCAGTTTTCCTTCCAGTCACCCAATAATACAGAACTACTTCAGTTAATACAGCTGTATAATTACTTGACAAAATAAATTCCTGGCTATGTACAGAATGGAAACTTCACACATTTCAGCTCCATGGCAATGGCAGAGAACGGGTTTTGGATAAATCAAGTTTGCCAGTTCATTCCAGAGGCCGGCCGGTATTCTTCCCAGTTGCACTTGTGGCTGTCAGTATGCTATCAGACACACAGATTTCCAACAAAAAATAAACTCGGGCATTAAATCAATAAAAGGTGTTTCGGTAAATTCAAATCCCGTTTTGGTATTCCAGGAACTCATAACAAGACATCAGAATCCATTAGGTTCACAGTCTGGGAAACGTTCTTCAATACCAAGACAACAAAAGTCTTACACCTCGCTTCTCTAATATTCTTCAGCATCTCGGCCCTTATTTTTTACCTACCCAGTCCTCCTAGATCTTTTGAAAAATGCTTTCACGTTTACATTAGAGAAAAAATCCAGCAAATAAATCTAATGAATAAATTTCACCAATTACAAACTTCCTGCTACATTTTTTCTGAAAGTTCCAGAAAAGGTTTTCTGCAGAATATGTATTATTTATGAAGATAAAAGACAGCCAAAATGCCTTAGTTGTCAAACAGTACATGCAACTCTGCTTCCAAGTTGAGGTAGTTTTAAAGCGCTGCCTCTGGGAAAGCAGGAGTTCAGGCGAGTTGTCAGGTGCCAACCCATAGTGACCACACACAAATTGAAGCCTTTTTCCACATGTGCAGGCCAGACAGTCATTTTTCTGAGCTATAAATTAATGCTCTGCATTCTTGACAGACAGGATTTTTTAAGGCACTGATTTTCTTAAGAGACCTGCTTTGCAGTGTGCTTGCTTTGAATGAAGACTTCAGAAGGGGTTTTAAGAGGATCTCTGAAGTAATTATTGGGTAGTGCTATTTCCACAATAAAATGCATTTATACGTGGATCTGCTACAGTCCAGAGACCCCCAGAAATCCAGCAGGAGTAGCGTTGATCTCTTGCTATCCGAGGACACTGGCAAAGTATTTGAAACAGCTACATATGAAACAATTTGTCTAAAGGGGAGAAGAACATGTTATCATCTAAGTATGATATTACTAACTGCATTTAAGTACATGCATCTAAGAAAGTGACATTGCACACCAAGACTATCCTTTCTTAAACACTTAAGAAAGTTCTTTGAGTATCTTAAGTGCCTTGAGCTGCCCACTTCGGGACAAGACAGCTTGCTGCGTGACAGCAGCTCTATACAAGTCAACTGGGGATGTTTAGGAACCCTGAAAATGAGATGCTATGCATCAAAAATTGACCATGTGGTGCAAAACCCAATCCAGCCACTTAGCACAAGGGGGTTCTGTGCTGAGCCATGGCAAACCACCCCATGAAAACCAAAGGTACTACCTTGAGTAAAAGATGGAAAAAAGTAGTTCTTAGTGATGTAGTTTTACTATGCAGTCCTCAGTAGTCCATAGGGATCATGAAGAGTTTTCATAAATACACATGAGAAAAGGATAAAATTGCAGCCAATTGCTACTTCATGAGGAAGAAAATGCTTAATTCTCCGTACGCAGGGATTGATGCTGCCTCCTGCACTGTCTGTCTTGTTTACTCCACCGCACTCCAGTTTACTACTGTGAATATGAACGCTGCTAAGGTCACTATTGTCTCAGGCACCACAGCTTTTGCTCTCTTCAGAGCTTGTCTTGGCAGAAATCATCTCTCCCTTCTTCTGCTCTTAAAGCTCTGTCTGTAGGTGGGACAACTACGACCGTGGTCAAGAGTCTGATTCAGTTCCTATAAAGTGAGCCACAGGCTCGATGCTGATGTTAATGGGGACTGGATCTAGATCCAGAAGTTACAATTTTCTGCCAGAAGCTTTGCAAAACCTCTCAAATGTCTGAACTCAGGCTAACAGAATGAAGGCAGCCTCACTGAGCAGTAAAACACCAAGAACACATGCAAATCCCCATGAAAGGGGAAGAAAAAAAGAAAGAAAAAACCTTTAGCCCTTCGTTGTTCTGGCTCATCCTTTCTCCAGCTCAAAGGGGGAAAAAACAAAAACAGATAACAGAGTAGCAAACCATATTCTAAAGCAAGTTACACCAGAGAAACTCCCAAATGAAGACTTGAAGAGGTTGCAATAACAGGTAATAGCACTGATCTTTGTGGTTTTGTCAGAACTAGAAAACATGGTCAAGTTTGGACTGGTTTTAGATCACTTATTTTAGATACATCTTACCTAAACCTAAGACCTATGCATGGTGTAAACACGGTCAGGAAGATCCAATTTGTCTCGGTTTGAGTGTTCTGGGCCTGAGTGTCAGGCCCCTGACACAGGCATAGCATTTCACTTTCCACAGAAATATTCATAAGTGATTAGTGGGTGTAAAACACTACTGTTACACTTTGGTGCTACGTCCACTGTGTAGTCATTTGCCCAGGTGCAAATGACAGTAAAAGGGGAAGGCAATGGTGAATCGGAGAATCGTCCTGCATTCATGCTGGCATGCTGCTGTGCTCTGTGCTCCAGTAATGGTCTGTCACCAGCTCTACTCCAATGATGGATTGTGCATATATTGAAAAGCAGCTGCCAAAACCACAGCATCTTCTTCCCACCCTCTTGCCTACCACACCTGCTGCCCAGGGTCCTCACTCCACTCCTGCCAGAGAGGCTTGTTGCTTTTATTCCATAATTTCCTCCCATGCCTGAGGTGCCCGATACATTCTTTTGGCAGCGGAGGGAGGAATATTTAACCATTTTAATTAGCGAAGGTTGGGCATTGCTGGTCAGCGGCACCCCAGGCTTGGGCCACGTTCAGTTTTGCTTCTCCAAAAGTAGATCCTGGTCCTGCAGAGGTCCAAACATGAGTGTGAGGATGGAGTGGTCCACCTGGAGCTCACTGCAGCATTGGGAGCTTTCTGCAATAGGAGCCGCAATAGGAGCTGCTATTTTACAGCCTCATTGCTGCTGCTACCTTTGTGGACCTGCCGACCATTGCTCACACTTTACACATGCTACTTCTATTACAAGCTTTCCAAATCTGGATTTTCTCATGAAGTAAACATTCCTTTCAGTTTAGAAATACAACCCACATGCCCATCTCTAACTGATTCACAGTTCAAAAATCTTCCATCCTTATTAAGTAACAGAAGGAAAATGACATAAAATGTAAACCATGCTTAACCAGTGCTGATGGCCAATACCACAGAAACAAGCTGAACTCATGAACCGTGAGCCTGGTTTGTCCTTCACTGTGAGTGATCTCCCCTTCTGTTGACAGGGATCCATCACACTCTCAGCATTACTTGAACTCAGGGGTGTCTGTCTACGAGTGCCTAATACAAAGCCTGGCAAACAGTCTTGAAAGTACAAGTAGTTGCACTCACTGAGATCCAGTGAGCCTGCAGGGAACAAGCTGCTTCACTCTGAGGAGCAGGAGTCTTTCATGACAGCCGCCTAGCTTTTCCTTTTCTTAAAAAAAAAAAAAAAAAAAAAAAAAGGAAAAAGAAAAGAAGAACAAAAAAAGGAAATCAATGGCACAACTGCACCACTGCTGGTGCTAAAAGGATCAGGCCCCATTGGTGATTTCAGATGTTGCTCATTTACTCAGAAATTATCCCCCCCTCCCCTCATATTCAGAACCACTTAACGCCAACCAACAATTATGCCATCTGATCACTAAAAATAAAATAACTTTTCTTCTTTGTCTCTGAATGTATTCCTTCAGGACTCATTTTTTTCTGCTGTTCAGTGAGCCAGAGAGAAGGATATTATGAGTTCTGGGTGTTTAACAAACAACATGACATGCCACACTCTTGAAGAATACAAGTGCAGGCCTTCAGCTTTCACAACAATAGATCCAATTTTTTGGTTAAAATAAAAGGCATGATTTTAATCTGTTTAATCTTTTGGTTAAGTAAGAAACTTAGTCATAATCACCTTAACAGCACTGAAATAAAAATCAGGGTCTGACCAGACTGTTGTATGTTTTATGAGCAGCATTGAAAAGATAAATTGCATTAAGAAAAAAAAACATTTATGAAAGACCAGAACAAATGTTATGTTACTCTTGGTACATATGTGACAATCAGGGGTTAGGTCTTATAACCATTATTCCCAACAATATCAGCAGGATTACTGGGTAATCCTCGGAGGGTTTCAGGATCAGACAATACTGCTCTGCTCAGTTTTCATATAACAACATATCTCAACACATCTTTCAACATCCTTAGCCAGAAAGTAAATTGGTTGTGCAGCAGTTCTTCACTACGGTAAAACAGAAAAGGCTGTCATACCTCTATGTGCGGAAAGGCACCTTAATACTTAATGTGATTAATTGAGGCCAGATTAATGACTGAGTCAACAATAATTCCCACACGGAGTGTTTGCATAGGAGTGTGTGGGTATGCTTGCAGTAGTATACTTGCGTGCAAAAATCAAACACAAAACCTGATCACATGTTCACAGCTGGAAACAGTGTTAGGCTTTATTCAGTAAGGTATAAGGCACTATCATTTAGCTCTCCCACAGCAGGAGGAAAAATGGTGCCACAGAAGAGAACTATCACATCAGACACACTCCAGGGGTCTCTTTTACCTACATTGTTCCTCTCCCAAATGTAGCTCTTTAAATTTTAAATAGAAAAAGAACACACAGAAACATTGTGCAGTACAAAAATGTCACCGTGAAAAAATGTGGAAAACATTTCTCATTAAGCAAGGTAAATACCCTAAAGTTCACACGTGGCTTTGATGGTGCTGTGTGTGCCTTTAAGACTTGAAGAAACACCCACTTCAAAGTGTTGTCTTAAGATGGTGGGGTTTTAGTTCAAACATAGCCAAGTTACACAATGGAAGCTGTGGTGAATGGTACACTATTTCTATGCCGCTGAATAAAATATGGCAAAAATACAGGCTGGACACCACATTTTAAATGTGTTTGAATTTTTAAAATTTAGAGAAGATAGCAGGGTATTTCCCTCTGTTTAAAGAGAACCATGCCCAAAATGTCAGCGCAACCTTATACCTCTCACTTGTATTTAAAGTACTGCCTGAAATGTTCGGTAAGCTGAATACACAGAAACCCAGCAGGGACACTGGAAAAATATAAGAAAACATAAGAATCTCACAAATGTACATAACTGCACATTTTTTTCCCTCTCTTTTTATTCTCCACGTATTTTTAAAGGTAGAGAACAAATTCTGAGCTTTGGATCTATGTCGCTAAGGAGATTTCCTCTCCGAGATCTTCAGCGTGTTTCTCTCTCGTCTTTCCTATTCGTGAAATGGCCATTTATGGATACAGTTTTACTGGGCCTTTTTAATCCAATTAACGCAAATGGAAAACCAGATGGGGTGGCTTCAGCGGAAGCAAGGCGAGCACGCGGGGCATCATGCTGGGCCAGCCAGGTCCTTCCCAGGCCCGGGAGAACAAGTGAGGAGAGGAGACACGACCACCTGGAGACCTTCCTCCTCCCTGCGGCTCCAGTTGCGATCTCCCCTCCTGTTTCTGCCAACAGCCACCGACAGAGACAGGATCTGGAAAGCACCGGGCAGAAGAAACGGTGCAGGCTGATCTCCACGCTTGGCCAGTAGCCACCACCTCTCCCTGGCCTCCCGGGGAGTGTGGGCAGGGCGAGAAAGGCACCCCTCATCCCGCCAGGCCTCAGAACATACCATGCAGTCTTAAAGATTTTTTTAGATTTATCGCAGTTAGCAGAAATTGAAAGACACCTGGAGAAAAACAAACCGTTGTCCACTTTGCCTAATACACTTGTTAAATATCGGTACAAGCCACTTGAAGTGATAGACTGTGTAATTAAAAATAGAGATGAAAAAATGTAAAATTACTGTTTACCTAGGAGAGCTAAAAAAGTTCACAAGAGAAATATTGCCAGAGTGCAAATATGAACTGTCAGACCTACCTTCTCCGGTATCAAATTCAGAATAAAAATACATCCATTAAACAAAGGTTTCAAGATAAATTATTTAAAAATACATTAATAAAACATTAAGCAATGCTGGTTGCTAAAGAAATATCCTACGAGGCCAGACAACCATACTGTTAGATACCTTCCTTAGCCATGATGAAATCATAGAAGAAAAAAAAATACATAAACCACTTCATGTAGCTTGCTGATGTATTATTTGATAGCGAACACTTTACCGTGAGTGTCCATTAACTGATGCTTACACTGTAACTCACAGTATATGACATCCATATGAATCTCAAATGAATTCACCACTATCAATGCTGTTTAAATGAATACTATGTGGATTGGGGCTCTTTTTTGAACAGATGCAATCTGTTCATGCATGCGGAGCTATATCTGAAGTGAAGGGGTTGCAATGTACTGGGTACCAGGAAGATGCAGAAACTGCTTTGGGAAGGTTCAATCTGGCAGCATCGGGAAATGAGGAAACACGGATATGTGCTACGAAACAGGAGGGGAAAAGCAACTACGGGAAAAGATGACAAGATCTGTTCTTAACAGTAATATTAAGAACAAGGGTACACAAAGAATAGCAAAGAATAAGAACTGTTGCGTATTGACAGGAGAGAGAGAAACAATACACCAGAGGATGAGAGAAAGATGCTGTTGGGGGAAAAAAAAAAGAGAAAAAGGAACAGAAGGGGAGTAAACAGCCTTATGGTGTGTAAAGATTAGGTAGTGATTGAGGACATGTTGGAAACACAACCTGTGAGGTAGACTAATTGTGACCAAAGGTAAAGATTAAAAAAAAAATGCCTGAAGCAATGGCAGAAATTGCTACAAACTCTTGTTTCCGAAAGGCCAGTGTAGGGTCACTCCAGCATCCCTGGACAGGGATTTCTCTGGGACCGGCCCCCAGCCAGCCGAGGTGAACAGAAACCAAACAGGTTTGCAATACAGAAAGAGCAGCCTCTGTTTCTTCCATAATTAGCCAAGAAGAGAGCAGAATTAGCAGAGGTATGGCCAAAGGGTTACAGCTTAGCCCCACAGAAAAATGTTGTCTTTCACTCGGACATCCTGACAACTGAGCTAACGCTGTCACCCGCTATTCTGGCAGCCCCGGTCTGACTCTGAGGTATCGCTGGAACGGCTGCCGCCACCGCTTGTAACTCATGCTGCTCGTTCTTCACTTCAGAGCATTTCTAAAACAGATTGCCTTGGGCTTTGAAGAGTTTGCTCAACACGGAGACAAGGAGAGAAGAAGGAGGGAAAGATGTTAAGTTCCACTACTGCTATGGCTCAGAAGTAGGACTGGTTTACTCAGGCTGTCTGCCAGGACTGACACTGCACTTTTTCAAGAACATACCATTTTGCAGGTTTATTCCCTGCAAACGCTGGTGGGAATAGAAACCGAACAGGTAGAACAAGCAGCCTGAGCCACCTTCTCGCTCGCTCCATAAACACAGACACATGCTTACAGACACACACATGCAGAAGGCTAAATAGCACATGAAAATTTAAGTTGTCAGGAGATATGTCTTTGTACTGTTTTGTCCTGTGTCAGCCATGAGTGATTCCAGTTTTACATCAATCTGCATTCATCAGAGTAAACAAATTTGCAGTGAAGGGCTGAAGAAACACAATATGCACAGGAGAGCACTATATATTCATTCCCTTTTTCATTATTTTCTCACAACAAAGGGACCCAAAAATAATTTATCTTTTCCGCATGTCTCCATAAAAGTAGAATACCTGTTCAGTTACTATGCTAGCATTTTTAAAAATTGTTTTCTGTCTTTCTTTCCCAGTGATTTCCAACCTTCCTGTTAAGGTAGCTACTTTCCCTCAGAGAGGCACATGCCAGTCTTCCCCCAAGACAAATACCCTTGAAATGGCCATAAAATAAAACCTGTTCTAAAATAGTGATTTTCATACAGAATTCAACAGCTTTAAGACCTTGTGCAGTCTGCCTGGACATCACTGGTTCACAGTCTGACCAGAACTCTGAGACACTTTGTCACTCTGGTTTTGAGGAAAGCAATCCCGGACGATGGTCACCTAAATTCCCTCCTCCTTGACAAGCCACCAAATCCATAGGCTAGCCCTGCAATTCCTGCTTGGGTAAAATTCTCACTGAAGTCAGAGGAATTTGATGCAGGTTCTTCAGGACTGGGACACAACACCACATCTACCTTAGCAAGTACCACAGTCCAGATCAATCAGCTCTCTGGGGTGCAACAACCAAGGCTGAGGACCACTCGCATTTTGGGGGGTTAGGGGAAGGGGTTACTTAGGAGTGGCTTTAGCCTGGTCTCAAAACCGAATGCCCGTTAATGACAGGTGCATATATGGAGCGCACCTTCGTGTTGCGTTTACTCTGGAAGGAAGGCGGTTCACATCTGGGCCAAACCGCTGCGTGCTCTGAACCAAGGCACGGGAAATGGGGCCCTGGGGATATGCAAGTCCAAAGCTCCTGACCGCCACCAAAACACTGGAGTAGACACACCCAATTTGGGCCATCTGCAGTTATTGTACTATTTACTTGGAATTGTTTCATACTGCATTTTAAAAATACATGAAATGATTGAACAAACAAAATCTAGAAAGAGAGAAAAAAATCCTAACTGTTCCCTAGTTAATGTTACATTCAATGGTAATTACTTAACACATACAAAGCTCAATTGCATAACCTACAATTCTCCCACTTTGTGTAGGCTCCTTTGCTTCTACTTTAAATAAAAGAAATTCTTTTCATTTTGTCAAGAAAACTTTTCTCTACCTCACTACGGCATGACAAGGGAACAGATGGCAATTTAAGGGGAGAATTTATGAGAGCCACAATCTTAATGTTGCATAAAGAAAAGAAAAAGACTCGCATCAAAACCACTGACAAATGTACTTGCTAATATTAATGCACTCCCCATTCATCCAATATGCTTCCTAATTGCTTTTCTGTACATAATAATGTGGCACCTGCTGCTCAACATTGCAAGCGCATCAGGATTTCTCCAAAGTCAAACAGCTCTGCAACTGGCCCTCTCCCAGTGATAAATGTAGAGCACTGTATCACGCACAGTTCCTGTCAGTGGCATAATTAAAATTTTATACTTACAGAAAAAGATAGTAAACAATCAGTTCTTAAATGGATTCACAAGAGGAACTCTTGTTACAGCCAACTTTATAATTAGTATGCATCATGTAATGCTAATATATCCATGACAAGAAAATAGGAAAAATGTAGAAACTCGGTTGTTCCCTTTAATGCAATGTTAAACTACACACAAAAAATGAAAGCAATCAGCCTATTGTTATTTCAGTCTTCTATTTCTGCTCTTCATTTTCCATTGAAAATAGCTAGGCACATTTTGCACTGGAATGATGGCCGTTCCCTTGTGTCACATCTCTGGAATTTTCAAACAGCCACTCGAATAGGTTGGAGCTTTATGATGTTTATTCATTTTAATTTTACATTAGACAAAAAATGGAATTTATTTTTCACAGAGTTAGGGCCAAAACACACAATCTTTATTATCTGACAAAACTCCCACTGACAAAGATATCCAAAACATTTAAATATATTTTTCTGCCAATGTGCATCGTGCATCATCCAAAATGTGACACGCCATAAGCAAAAAATAAGCATTCACATCAAGTGACCTAAATTAACTCCTGAGCCTTACAATCTTGAACAGAACTGAGGTGTCATGTGCTTCGTTTCATAGTGGTCACATTTATATCTATCTGACATAGGAAAAATATATATATATATATTTGCATAATACATGCATACTATGAACTATTCAGATTATAATCTGAATAGTTATGTATATTATAGATGTTTCTGCTTATAAACTTATTTACTGTCATGCATATCCATACGAATATGTGTATACTTTTAGCTAGTTTTCTAGTAGTTTCAAAATAATACTTGATAAAACAATTTGAGAAATAAAGCTATGTAGAAGTCTGCTGTGCCCTGAATAGCCACACGCTGTATACACGCAAAGCTATAATCATTTAGTGTTTCAAAGTTTAAAATAATATGCATCCCAAGACATGTGTTTTTAAATAATTCAAACTGGTTTGCATTTTTAAAGGCAAGCTAGTTAATATGTTTAAGAGAAAAATTTTTTTTGATTCATGGTCTCTATTATTTTGATTCATAATAGTATTTTAATTCTCTTCTGAGAAACAAAAAAACCTTATCTTATATTCTGTTCAAAAAATATGTTAAAATATTATCATATATGATATTACTGGCCAAATCACAAGCATTGGTTTGCAAAATAATATTTCCAGCTTTATTTAATGAAAACAACATACAAAAATAATTTAGAGGAGAGATTTTTTTTTTAGAGCACAATACAAAAAAAAAAAGATTTACTTTTACATACATCAGTTAAATGTAATGCATGTTTGGGATATGTGTTGGCAGGGAGACAATTCAAAATGCACCCGATTCACAAAGACATACTGGTAACCTGCTTAGAATATAATAGCTAAGATCTAAATCTTCTTTATCTTCGCTTGGTGTGACAATGTACATGCCAAAAATTAAAATACCCTTCCAAATCACTGCTACTGTGTTACGGAGAAGTAAAGGTTTCTGAGCTGTGAGGCAATCCAAAGGTCTGAGACACACTTGCATTTACACAGCGTTCTTTGTGCTTTTCAAACAAGAATTGTGGAAGATTATCTCCAAGTATAGCTTCAACATTTTTATTGAGAGTGCCATTTCTTCAAAGGAATATTGCAGAACATCTTTTTAAAGTGTTCAAGAATCTGAACACATGAATAGCAATGAACCCATTTATACATAAACATACTCAGTGTCCGCCTAACTAGAGCTATCAAAAGCTTCATTCTTACAGGCAAGTGAAGAATTCTCAAGTCAGACTCCTATCACTTAGTTACAGAAATGGCCCCATTTCAAGGGTCAGAATTGCATCTTCCAAACAAGAAGAGTAAATATTTTTAAATCTTTTTTTAATGTAAATTGCCATGAACAAGAAGGTCACAGAGGGTAAGGGAATCTGATAAGGTGACCTCCGATATTTTTTCTGAAGACGAATAAAACAACTGCTGTGCTACAGGTATTTGCAAAAATTTACTATTTCAGCCCTTAATAACCTGGGAGAATACAGCTATATAAAAAAAAGAAGTAGAAGAAGAAGAAAAAACCCTACAAATTCAAAAAGAGGTAGCAATATAATCTGTGACTGGGAATACCTTTTACTGCTAAAGGGTGAAGCACGCTCATAGCGTGGGAGGTCAACACAAGCTCCTCTGCACTTCTGAAGTTTTCTATAGGGTTCGTGACAAGGAAGAGCAAGCGGATGTCAGTACGGGCTATGGGGAGCAAGCAAAAAAAAAAAAAAAAAAAAAAAAAAAACACAAACAAAAAAAACCCACAACACTCTCTCTCGCTCCACACAGCACAGCGGCAGGAACACCAACGAACCTTGATCCTGGATTGTCCACAAGCCCGTTCAGACAGACCAGCGAGTGGGGAAGACCTGCAATTGCAGGTGCAGAACTGTAGAAGGGGAGGTGAAGCCCTGCCCAGGATCACGGGCTCAGGGCTTTCCCCCCACTCTCTGGGATCTCCAAGGAGCGAGCTGTGGCCATCTGCATGTTTGCAAGGGCCAGGAGATCCAACAGGAAAGTGGGACAAACTCATTCCTGGTGTCACTTTGCGGGGGCCAGTTGCACTCCACGCGGAATAATTTTAACCACTAAGTATAGAGAGAGGGTCCCTTCTCACTACACCCTCTGATCCTGCTCTCACTGCCGTTAAAACCCAAACTCCCAGTGTTGTCAGTGATGCAGACTCTGCCCCGCTCGGAACATCTGAAGCCACCCACGATATTGGGGAAGCACTGCATTCATCAGCAGAAGTAAAACCACACATCACCCCCCATTACTGACAGGGGCTTCTTCCAGGGTGCCAGCACAGCCAAGGAACGGCATTCCCATGTAAATAACGGGGAGGGGCAATAAAGCATTGCGTATTTTTCCCTCTGCTTTACAGGATCCTCCCAGCAGGAAACATCATATTGTAATGCAGATTTCCTGGATTTCCAGCAAAATCCCTTGTCAATGCCCTATACACTGCACGAAGGAGCCAGACAGCACTTGTGATTCTACTAAGCACCATTTTAGATTAACCTAACTTCCATAACCTACATAATATAACACATAAATATTAATATATTATAGTTATTTCATCTAATTAGCTTTTCATTGTTTTAACCTAAGTGCAATCTCACATCATGTTCTTCAGTCCTCTAATACAAGATGTACTCAGTTCAATATGATAAATGAAAACATGTACTAAGCTAATTAAAACATAGTTAAAAATCTGTCTTAGCAGAAGCCAAACTGAACCCCTCAGTCTCTGGCAAGGAC
Source organism: Dromaius novaehollandiae (assembly GCF_036370855.1). Lineage (NCBI taxonomy): Eukaryota > Metazoa > Chordata > Aves > Casuariiformes > Dromaiidae > Dromaius > Dromaius novaehollandiae. Next base: position 125,011,127 of record NC_088100.1, read on the forward strand.
CATTTTTTTAATTCTGGTGATATGACTTCATGTCACTGCAAACTTCTTCATATGGAAAAAGCTCCAGCTTGTATTGAATGTGGCAGCCTGCTGGCGCAGAGGACAAGCTGGTATAAATGTATCATCCCAGATCCCCTCTGAAGAGGGATTCAAATCAGGGTCCTAGTCTTCATCTTCCAGGCCCACCATGCCATGCTCGGCTGGCTACAGCAGAGGATAGTTGCCTTTCCCAAACAGGACCTTGCGTCATAAATGCATCTTCAAAACTCCCGTGAATAAACCATGAGCTTTGCAATGTTTGTGGTTTCCCCCAGGGTATGACTGTCTCTGCAGACAGACCAGCTTATCAGCTCGGGCTCGGTACTCGGCTAACCACGGCCATACAGCACCTGGCTTGCACGTGGGTAGCTTGAGCACCGGCAAGACGAGCTCGTGTCCCTCTGCAAAATACATTGACCTATGTTTTCTCGCTGGAATCTCTTTGCTGTCAGGAAATTAGAGCTTGCCTCTGAAATGAAACAAACAACCAAAAAGCAAAATTTTCAGCTCCTCTGGCTGCACAGAAAAAGTATGGAAGTATGACCCAAGTATATATCTCACAAGCTTAAAAACAGAAGGCAAACAAATGCCTCTACGATGTATTCATAAAAAAAAAAAAAAAAAAAAAAAAAAAAAAAAAAAAAAAAGAGTCAGGTGATTTGCAGCCTCGCCTCATGGTTTTTTAATGCTTGGGTTTCCAATAATGTGAAAGCTATCATGAGTAATAATAAAATTTTACAGCAACAACAGCGACACTTGTGAAGAATAGGAAACCCAGATTTTTTGGCAGAAGGGCCACGGATGTTGAACACACTGTCACAAATTATTAGAAAAGTCACAAATCTTGGCACATTCAGGGCAATATAAGACCTGTCACTTCACAGTAGTTCAACTACCTCCAGGATACAGGTAGGAAGAGTCAACAAGGAGAAAGAAAGAGAGGAAAAAGAGAGAGAAAAAACAGTCCAACAAAGACACTAAATAATCAGTATGAGGAAATAAAGAATCTCTTGCAGCTTCGCAAAAAGATGAGATATTGCAAAAACATGAAATATTGGGGAAGAAAAGGAGTCATAACATATTTGTATGGAAAATACCCAACTTAGAGCATTTCAGAGGCTTAAGTTTAGCTTGTTTATCTTATGCATATACATAAACATAAGCTGAAGTCACTGTCTAAATGTTAAGCATATGTCTAAAGCATTGTTAAACACAGATAAATACTCTCCTATATCTTTGTGTGCTGGAACCTTAGCTTTTAGAGTGGTTATTACTTGCATATGTAAATATATATACACACACACACACACTACTGACAACTGATTTTCCAAAAAAAAAAAAAAAAAAAAAAAAAAGTTCCGTTTTTCTCAAATACACTTGTAGGGGTATTATTACTTGTTAAATTCCTTTTGGGGAAATTCTGCTTCTTTGGGTCTTCTTCACATTGGAAAAAAATGGTTGTTTTTTCTAATTTAATCCTCACAAAAAACACAGCAAGCAGTGTAAATATGAACTCAGATCCTGGAGACGTGTAGCAGTAATGCGTGCATTTAGAAGTTTAATTGCCAACGGCTTTTTCATGTTTGTTACTGGGGAATTTCCTGTAAGGATACAGGCTTGAGGTAAGAGTCCTTTGTAGCTGATACATTTCAGGGTATTGACTGGGTAGAGCTGAGGGAGATTTCTCTTCTCAACTAATCTTCCTGCCAGACCTGCTATCTTCCATGGGGTAAGAGAAGGTTTGGATAGACCTTTACCATCCACTTGTCCTGAGCCCATCACATTTTAGTATACTGGGAGGTGGGGGGAAACACTGACAGATTTTTTTCCCACATTAGTTACAAAATCTTGGTAAATTCTAGAAGAACTGCAACTTTTCTGGGGAATATAGGAAAAATTTCTGCTGCGATATAACCATTGCTTATAGACAGATCATCAGAACTGTCTTGTATCATAAAATAATTCAAACGCGCTGTAAAATTATTATAACGCACGAGGAGCGCAGGTATTGAAGACGGTGACTTTCATGTTAAGTAATTTACTTTGTAAAAGCAAGTGAGTCATCTTTTAAATATCATATGGATAAAATAACTATATGATATTTTGAAATTTAACATGGACTATGATTTAAAAAAGTTTTACATATTATTATTATATCCATGCTAAATATATTATCTGATATATGCCATATTCTACCAGATCTGCCATTAACTCCATAACAGCTGGTGCTAACTGTATTAAATTGTAATGAGTTTATATATTGCTAGCAATTACAGAGTTAAGTTGAATAAATCCTCCAAGTACAAAATAAGTGTGCTTTCCATCTAACAATAAGTTAAAATTGCCAGAGATCACAAACATTTATACATATAAATAAACACGGCAACAAAGAAAAATTGCAATTGAAACAAGATCTCAAAATTTGCTTGGTTTCGCTATAGCTGTCTCATATGTTTATGACATACATCACCCCAGCAAAGCATTTGTATCCATCAAACACTGCATTACACACCAATACCATTCAAGAAAAAAAAGTAGAAAAAAGTTTTCTATAGAAAACTTGTAACTAGCCCTTTCACTGTGCCTGTGTCCAGGCTATTGCAACAGCTCTAAGGGGTTTGCTTAGTTCCTGTAGCACAGTGAGTGCAGCTACAGGAGAAGCACCAGGGTCTGGGAAAACTTAGGGTTAGTGTAACAGAAGTGCTCAGATACCTGCCAGGGAAGTAGGACACGAGAAGATACCATCACTGGAATTCAGCAGTGAAAGGCCACTAAGATATGATGCAATTGTTTTTAGCTTAAGCTAAGAATGAAGAAGGGAAACAGCCCTTTTCTAGCATTAAAGATGCCACCCCTCATCTTTGGGAACGCACCCAAGTCTCAGAGACCTCTGGGACCAGACATACCAGCCAGAACCATAAAAGCATTGGCCATAATACCAAGGTGTTCTGCTGTGAGGAGGGATCCATGGCAGACCATGGCACGTGTGGGCTCACCCAAGGGGCTGCCCGCTCTATCTGGATGAAACATCTTGTCCACCGCACACATCTGCACCTTGGGTCAAGGAGGATTCCTTTACATTGCTACACACTTTAGATCAGACACTTCATGCTTAGCAGACTACACCTTCAGGCTGAGCACGAATAAGTGGATTTACCCCCAAGACTGCTTACGTCAGAACTAACAAGGAAAAAAAGCATTGAGCAAATCCAGTTCTCCCAGATGCAGGCCATCACCCACTGGACTGTCTTTCTTCCCGCTGCTGACAACTTAAACCAAGAGGCTATGTCACAACAGAGAAAAAACAACAGCAGAGGAATGAACTAGCTTGTGCCAAGGAAGCATATACATGACGAGATACCAAGTTGGCATAAAAGTGAAGTAAAAATACATCTAAAGCTTTTAGAATATTATTAATCAGTAAGAGCAATGGGCTTATATCAGAAATATTCTGATGGTAAACAAAGGTCCTCTACAGAAAGTTTTCCTCATCCTGGGCTATTCATTTCAAACAGACCATGTGATGTGGCACTGTACCTTACCAGAACAGGAACAGCAGAATCCAGCCCACAGGGCCCCATATATTCAGGGTAACAACCACTATTGCAGAGAGAGCATGACTGTTGGTTGAAAGAAGCAGTTGTCCCTGTGAGAAGAGTTTAAGTGAAGTTATAGAGCATTTAGAGCAGAAAATAAGTTTTGATGACTCTAAAACAATACATCCATGCCTAAGTATATACATATGTATACACTGGAGTGTTAGACTATAGCATAGCTAACCATATTTCCTTCTGGCTTGAAAACACAATCTCAGTAAGAAACAATGTCCTCAGTTTTACTTAACACATGGAGTACTAGTCTTAAAGCATCTTAAAGCGGCCATTGATTTTGCACACCTTAAGTTTTAGGAACATGGCTGAAAATGCTATCACTGCTCCTGATTTTTGAGAAGCACTTTCAGGAAAACGTTACCCTTTCAAGGTAGCCAAGCTGATCCGCAAAATTGGAAGTCATTGAACACATCTTCCATTCCTGCAACTCTGCAAGGCTCAGGTTATTGCAACGCGTTCCAGCATCATTAGTCCAGCGTTACCAAATACCAGTGTACCTTTGAACTCCTGAAATGAATCTCAAATATGGCATTTGAGATCACGTTCCTTATCCATCACTATGAACTCATTAAGACTTTCTCCGAATCACTCTAGCAGCTTCCCTGGCATCATCACCAGAAATTAAAGCTTCTTGCCCTCTCTTTGATGGAACTTCACAACTGTGCCTCTTCCCCATCCATCTACTCACATTTTAATGAATCACTGGCAGCCTACATAGCTTTGATAGCTATGACAACCCCCAGACTGCAGGGACACTATCTCCTCTCTCAAATCCCTCCTTTAGATCCCTCTCTGCTACAATACTTATGAGTAATCACCTAATTCATTAGAGCCAGCTGGGTGAAATCTGGCCTTTACTGTACCTACACATACAAAATATGTCTTTAAAATGCAATGCATATGAAAATATAATGGAAGGAGAGGTTGTAAGGAGAAAGAATATGCTTTATTTGATCAGCTGATATAGCTGGAAAAAGTGAAGACATTTATTTCCTGGCTATATCAACTGGTTTGATAGAAGAGATTACCTAATCCTTCCTTCCCTCATATCCAGAGGTCAGGGCAATGCAGCAATACTCTTTCTGCAAAAATGGATACATTTCATGGAAACCTTCCTCTTAAACCAGTTATCCATCACTTTTCCTCTGGCCTTGTAAAGAATCCACAGCAGGAACCAGTCCTTCACATATGTACTGCACCTAAAGCGATCAACCTCTGCTTTGGTTGAAAAATCTAAATGTTACTGAGGTAATACAGGAAAAAAAATATATATATATATATATATATACACACACACACACACACACACAGTAACAGTCTTAATACTGTATAGGCATTCAACAAATTGATATAGAAGAGTACAGACATATGGGTGCATATTAAAAATGTACACCTCCATATCATCCATGTACACGTGTACACACTCAGATTATTACATAAAATGACATGAGGGAATATTACTATAATGATGATGATGAAAGAAGGTATATTATGCTGCAGGTAGAGGGCTATATGCACGTTTTATTTGTTTGAGTTACAGTGAGTTGTGACTGGCTATGACACTTGACCATACTGCAATCTCTAATAAACATAAAACAAAGTCTATACTGCCCCTTTAAAGACATGTTTTTCATTTATTTCTTAGGACTGAAATGTGTTCTAATACTTGTGAAGGGTTTTAATAAATATGAGTATGTATAAAATGCTGCTGCTGATTCAATTACTAAATCACTAGTAACAGCTGTGGCGCTGTGATCTCTTTTGAAATAAATTATGTCATGGTGATTACCTAAAAAGAGAGGTGCATTTCTCATATGATGTTGTGCAATGCATTATAGATTAAATAAGGTGTGTATCGTGTATTTGTTCTACAGCTTGCATTTACTAGAAGTAGGTAGAATATATACTTAAGGGATATGTGTATGTCTTCTCTATTAGACCATACGTTCAACTGCAGGAAGGACACTCGTATACTTTTTTGATTCCTATGCTAAATTTGCTCATTTCATCAGTCAACATTTCCTTTTCTTAGGACTGATCATGGCTTTAAGAAAAATCAGGGGTTTAGTCTCTCCATTTGATCCAGTGCATTATCATTGTAACATTAATCTTTCTGGAATGGATTTCATTTTATCTAGTTGCATTTCATGGCAATGTAAACAGTATAAAAAAATGCACTTTGATTTTCTAAGGGAACATTAGCACCTAATATTAGTAAGGGGAGAAGTGAAGCTCTTATTCTAAACAAATTTAACAGGCATGCAGGCATCGAAAGGAGAATCATAACATGAGTATGCCTTTATTTTTGCATCTTTTGTTTTCTCCCCCCCAAAAAAGAGGTTTTATGCCAATAGGATAAAGCGGTGTTGCTTAAGGATGGGATACATTCCAGTTAAGGAAAATACAATCTATTATTGTTTATTAGAAGCAGCCATGAGTAGTTTCCCTCAATACACATGCATGTATTTATATGCACACAATGCATGTTTATATGCATTTTAATGGTAGTATTTTAGAGATGTATGAAAATAAAAGGGCACTGTCATGGTCACACCTATATAGTATTAAGACTGCTGCAATTTTTTTTTTCCCCTCTGTACTACCTCAGTAACATCTACATTTCTCAATCAAAGCAGAGGTTTACGGTCTTAGTTGCAGTACATGTGTGAAGGAACTGGTTCCTGCTGTGGATTTTTCACAAGGCAAGAAGAAATTCAATAATATTCATATGTAATTGAATATAATACAAAAGTCACTTAAGCATAAACAGAAGTCTTTCTAAAACCTAGAAAAGGAAATATACAACAGATAATTAAGAGCGAGAAGAAGAGAAAAGCCTTCCATTAAGTGTGTTACTGCAGGCGTTCCTTTGACTGTGCTAAGGTCAAATGATAAGGACTGTGAACAACATAAAATGATCTTTTTAATATTATAAACACACTTTCAAACACTCCGTTAAACTTTCCAACCACTGGCAAAAAACTTTTATCAACTTTATGTCTTAAAAATGAGACTTTTTGTGGCAGGCCTCTACAGATCAGTATAAATTCAATCCAATTTAAAGCACAGTAACGACGTGGGCAGTCTCAGACTATTACTTTCAATGGGATAGAGTCCCTAAGGATGACATAGACTTAGTCCCATTGAAAGTAATGGGGTAAGCAATCACATGCCATTACTTTCAAGGAGACTCAGTCTATACTATCCATAATAACATGGTAATATAAATCTGCACTGACTCATCAGCATGAAGAATGAAAATGTAAAAGAATGGCAAAGCGGCAAACGTGCACCCTGAGACAAAAAACAGCCCCTTGGTTTCTCTGCATCCATAACTCATCAATGTTGAAAGTTTATTACAGGAGAGCTAAAAAGGCATATGAACACAAGGTGAGACGTTAAAACCAAGATGAGGCTTCTGCATTTTACAATATTGCACTATTGTTAGTCTTTTTTTTTTTTTTTTTTTAAGTACTATACAAATAATTCCTGTCCTTGAAGTCCTCAAAATAAATTTTTGTTCCCTAAATCCAACAACAACAACAACAAAAATACATATTTGCTCATTGAGAATTTGCATCTTAAAAGCCATCTATTTTGGGTCCCCCCCTGCCCTCCAGTGTCTGACATAGACAGCTACAAATAGCCTCTGCAGTCTTCCACACTCCAAATCAGAGACATTAATAATATATTAAAAGGATAGACAATTCCAAGCAGGTGGACAGGGGGTGTGATTGATCCATTACTGTGCAAATACCTTGATAATGGCTTGTAAAAACTTAAGATCCGCAAAACACAGAGATAACAAAGCTCCAGCATTAAAAAAGACATTCAGTTGTGGCCAGTAAATTTTATATAGATTAATGGGAAAGACTAACTCAAATCCTCTTCTTGATCTAAGTCTAATGCTTCAGTTAGCAGGGCTCAAGAGTAAAAGCCATTGGTAAAAAGTAAAGCAGGTCACCCTGGAGCCTCGTGCCTGTGGGGTGGGTACTATGATATTATTGTCATGAGGAAGTTGTTGCAGTTTTCAGTACATCAGACAAAGAGTTCTACAATATTCACACAATATCTGAAGTACCTCTGCTGACCTGCTAATCTCTTTATAAAGAGCAGCCCCACTAAGATTACCTGCTTCACATATTTGCCAACTTTTTTCCTTTTCCCTCACCCCACAACTATCCTGTGATAAAATAAAATAAAATAAAATACTAGAGCATTTCTTCCATGATGGAGAGATGGAAACAGAGTGCTTTGGCTACTAAGCAGTAATTGAGATAATATTGAATTTTGCATTCCATAAACTGTTTAAAGGCTAGAAACTACCAGCACCCAAAAGTTGGGATAAGAATCACCACTTGCGTTACTCATTTCACAGGCATGTAACTATTTAAAAGAAAATTACATTGCTGTGATGTAGTGAATCAGGTCTTAGCACTTGCTGAGTTATAATTGTCAAGGAAACTCTAAACTTGCTGCATCCAGAATGGGCTCTGATGTATAAGACAGGTGAATAAGCCACATTCTGAAATTAAACTGTTGCTCTGAATCACCAAAAAATATAATATAAAATAAAATATAATATAAATAAATAACAAAATCAAAATATAAGTCTTATCTGAAAGTTTTTCTAAAAGGCCTCCTCCTGCTATGCAAAAGAGGTGGACATGAGCTACATCTTGGCTCCACATCTGGTTCAACTTTAGACATGCAACACCTCCATAGCTATCACAGAAGGTTTGCTGCAAGAATTGAACCCTAAATTTTTCATCCCATAATAAATAATTTTTCACCATGAGGCTGCTTCATCTCTGGATTCATTGCATCTTTTAATACAGCCTCTGCAAATGCCATTTTCTCTGAAATTCTCAAATCCCTATAGTTAACTAGGATCTCTTACTGAAATAACTGTTGATTTGATTGTTGACACTTTACTTATATGAGCAAGCTAAAATTGGTGAAGAACTAGGCCAGTTCTCAAAAGGGCATACTTTAAGGTACATAATCATAGCAATTGCACGAGAATAACATTGTTATGCTTATGTTGTAAACATTTCAATACACTACCAGTTTTGTCTGCTCTTTGCAATAACATAGAGGATGCTGCTTTGTGCATTTTATATTTGTGAAGTTTTAACCAACTGCCTTCTTTCCTTCTTATGACTATAGCCAGATTTCAGTATCATAACACTAACTAAAAAGTGGAATGAAGAAAGAATTGATGGATTAAAACATTCTTGATATGACATTACTTCTCTTACTATATGTATACTTCAATCTTTCTCCTTCCTCTGACTTTTATAAGGAGCAGCTTCCTTTTCTAAAAAATAATAATAAAAAAAAATCTTGAAAAGAAAAGCCTCAAAAGGAAAAAAAGCTCCTCATAAGGAATGGAAAAAGAAAAGGGAATATGATTCTTAAAGATTTACGCACTTTTACAAAGAGAAAAATACTATCTCAGTGCATGAAGTATTGAAACTAGACCATATACAATTGTAATATTGAACAGAACCTGTTTAGTCAAATATACAATAATGCACATATAAAATACAGGTGTTAGCATAACAGTGTGATTTTTGCAAAAACATGTTTCTGTCTGTTTGTGCATCCTGCATCTTTGCAAACATTTTAAAGCTATTAAAAATGCTTTGACATGCACGGTTACATTTATGGAAACAGTCTGTACTGAATAGAATGTATACGGTACATGTTGAAAAACAGCAAAGAATATGTATTATATTAAAAACATGATTCCACTTTTAAGTGATTTAATGTCACGTATAATTTCTAAGTAAGCAAGAATTAAAAATGGTACGGGAAGCAGAATGAAAAGTCCCAGCTTCTATTTAGAAAATACAGTATATCACATATAGAGAGAGTACAGCACGGCGGTACTATTTAGTTGTGCACTGCATCATGCCATAAATTTAGATTAAAACATTATAATGCTCTTAAGAGTCTTTTCTTATAAAGTTATGAAAATGACTGTACAAACATGATAAAATAAAACCCCTCAACACTACTTTTCCTACAGCTTTCTTTACAGAAGGTGCCCACAAACTCCTGGGAGAATGCGTACACCTCTCTGATACCATTTTGACAATTTATGTTTACAAATGTGCTTCCATATTCAAAGGGTGCCTATGTTTTTAGAGTTGAATATTTGCTTAGTTTTTACCCAAAGGTAGTGTTTGATCCTACATTCAAATAAATGGGCATACGTACCAGCAGGCACCGTACATCTTGTAATATTATCTACAGTGCTCATATGGAATAACTGACTTTACAATACCCACCAGGCAGTATGCCCAGGTATCTAAGACAGGAATGAGCCTTTAAACCTCTTTTGCACCTGCTAACGACACATACTGCAATCCCCACTTCCTACGTGTTTACAGTAGCTTGTGTTGAAATGATACAGGTTGTAGAGCGAATCTTTTTTTTTTTTGCTGCCATTTTCAAACAGAAATCCAAATTCTTCTCATTTTTCGGTAGGTCTGAAATATGGTAATAATCAAGATGTTTCTTGTGGTTTGCATATTTTGAGATGGTGAAAAAATATTCGGTAAATAAATCATTTATACATTAAGAATGATTACCAGCGTGTAAAGTGGAAGGCTGAATTACCTTAGATATATTACCCAGAATGCTTTTCAAGGCGGCAGCTAATTAGCAGGAGAAAGGTCATGCAAAAAATAATGTGATTAGAAGAGGTTGAAAGGGAAAAAAAAATAGCCACATATTTGGACACAGACCAAAATTCCTTTTTGCCACTGTAACTGAAAACCATTGCTTCAATATTTAATGAAATGCTTATGTTGCAGCACCTGGTCACATTGTCAGCATTGCCTAACCACCGCCTCCCCTGTGGGTCATTACTGCAGCCATCTGAAAGGGGGCAAACTGTTCATCGACTACAATAATGCCAGTCTTTAAGAATCTACAGCTACAAAACAGCAGGAGACAGAGTTACTTTGGCTCTGATCTTGGGAAAAATGGCTGGGGGCAAAATGCTGTTTCCTACCATCAGAGACTATACAGTTAGCAATAATTCTCTAAGTCAAAGCCCATGCACAAGCCCCAGCTTGGCTGCCCCGTTTTGCTTTTCTCCCTTTGCAGAAAGCTAGCAGCTCCTGGTGAGAGATCCTTGTCAACAGGAAAACAGGAGTTCACACTACCCTGCTAATGATCCAATGCATCAATAGCTCAAACAATCACAACAAGCAGATGTCCTAAGTTAATATAGACTTTCCTGGGATTTTACTTGTGAAACATGGCTTTAAAAGGCATTAGTCTTTTGTCCTCACTAGAGATCTGCTAAATCCTGGCACCAATTCCTTGGGTATGTGAACCCCAGCCTAATGGAATTTAATTACTTTAGTGGTATTAATCATCTGTACAGTAGAGCAAAGAGTATTTTATTACCACTTTTAAGGGTTATCGGCACATTTATTTCAAATGAACTGTCAAACTGCATTACGTGTAAAGCATGCCAGCTCTGAATTCTGCAGCACAGGTGAAGACGTCGGCTGCTTGAAACTCTGACATAACGAGGATGCCTCTGTTTAACGCAGGAAGCACAGACACCGTTTATTTAAAATGAAAAACAAACTGTCATCGATTTTAATGATTTCTTTTTGCTCTTGTTGGTTTTTGTTAACTTCCAATTTCCCTCTGTTTTACTCTGAGCTGGGAAGGCTGCTCCTTCCCGAGGAGGACAGCAACACCAGTTGGCACCAAATAACCTGTGACACTATTACAGGATTAGTTACAGAAGAGCAATACCAGTCTTGTCCATTATCTAGCAAAAAGCACGGGCTCAGTAGCACAAGGTTTCTCTAATTCACTTAAATATCTAAAATCCTTTGTATTCACATACATGGAAAAATCTTATTTTCATTCAGTGCAGTTGCTACGGTTTCTTTGAAAAAAAAAAGAAAAAACAGATATCTCCAAGAGATGTTAGTCAAATGATACGCACCTTACATGAAACGGTGTATGTTATTATGAGCTTATGCCCCCAGCAACCTCGGACAAAACAGTTAAGACCTTGGTGTTCATTACTGTTTGCTGGGCATGTTGCAACATACTTGGCACGCTGAAATGTTGCAATTGCATCTGACATCCAGCAACAATTAATTCAAAGACTCTTGATCCCTTTTGCGCTAGGTCTCTTTGTTTTGTTTGGCCCTGGACTCTCTGCAGGCTTTAGACCTGTCCTACACCTGGTTAGAGCATATCATTTTGCACTCATCGTCTCACAGACATTTTGCACTGAGTAGCAAATGAGCGCAATTTGTGACACAAGATACTACGACATGTGGGAAAGACACATAATTAGTGTCAGAATGAATGCATTTGCTTTTTAAAGCCTATTTGTCCTAGGATTTCAAATGAATCAAGCTGCTATGTCTCTCTCAACAGCTCCGTGCTGCTGTATAACGAATTAAAAGTGAGTGTTACTAAAATGCGTAAGCTTCAGAAATAAAATGACTACTGTATGCATCTCAAAACTAGGGATGAGAGGATCTTAAAAGGCTGTAAACTCTAATGTAGCCTATTTTAAAGCTTTCCAAAAAACTATCCCATTTCACTAAACAGAAAATTCTCAAATGAAATCACCCCTTTCCATGACAGATTACTCTGAATTCACAAAGCTACTTTGAATCTTGTCTCTGCAAAAGGAAAATCTCACACCTACAGCCTCTTGCCCTGGCTGTACCATGCAGGCTTGAAGTCCAGCACTGCATGTGCAACTCACACAACAGCATATCGCAGTGTCCCATGTAGATAGCTCCCTGGCCTCAGTCACTGGGCCGCTCACTGGTCCTCCCACTTGCCAAACACGTTCACCCCTTACCGCTTCCTTGCTCTCCAGCACAGGTGTTCAGAACTGTCACCCTCCAGAGAAAAGGCACAACCAGTCACAACACACAACAATGACGCTGTTGCATCCACATCCAGTACCCAACAGCCAGCACCATCCCTGAGGAGGGGAGGGCAGTTTATGCCCATTCTCTGTATTTACACATCAGCTGAGACTCTGTTAATTACAACATGGAAGTTTGCACCTTTGGCACTGGCTGCTCCTATTACACCGGATTAGAAAGAGAAATCAGCTGTTGACCAAACAGAACAGAGCCAACCCAGGACCCCAGGAAGCCTCTCCTTGTGGTTACTTGTCCTTTTCAGTTTCCAAACCCTGATCTTGTTCTTCTATGCCATATGGCCCCTATGCTGTACCTCCATTTCTAAAATACTGGTGCTTTTTTTTTCTCTATATTTTGAGGGTCTTCAGGAAGGTAAAAAGAAGACAGAAATATGACCCTTACCATACTGTCTTCCCCACCACCCTACAACGTGCTGAGAAGTGGATGACAGAGATCTGAGGCAGCGTTCTTCTTTTGGAAGCCTGATTTATTGCCTTTCCACTAAGTGAGGTTGCTTGTAGCAGAAGAATGACTCTTTAACAGGCTGTGAGATGCTCTCAGAAATAACATCCTGAAGAAGTCCCAATACATAGGCTTTGATCAGGAAAATAATACCATAGTGAGAGGAGAAAAGAGGAAGCAAGCAGAGCATCTCTACAGCTAGCCTACCCCTGCTGTTGCTAAACATACACCTGCACAACAGGACTGATGTCCAGCAGGTCACAGGCCCATTTGTCAAGCTTGTGCACAGTGCCTGCCTTTTCCACAAGTTCCTGCAGGAAGCCCCTTCAGAAATAGGCAGCATATCCTGCAGTACAGACCCACCACCTGGCCACCACCTTGCTCCGTTGCAAATGGGTCTTCAACAGCTGCAAAGGTGCCATGTATTTTCCAACCTCAGCCAGCTGCATAAACGGTCAGATGACCTCATCAGCTAATACGAAAGCACAATTTTTAAATGCCACTTTATGATTAGGTAACAAAACAAACACACACGTGTTACTGTGAGATAAATGTCTCGAACGCAGCCTAAGATACAAGGCGCAGCCAGATGCCTTCAGTGACCGTGAAAGGATGCTATCTTAATGTAATGGAGACCTTGGAGTTTCCTGTTGTGTTTGCTACATAAAGTAGCCTCAGGCAGGTTCATGAATAGTTATGATATAACCCACATGGTAAATACAACACTGGACTAGCGAGTACTTCGTTTAAATATTTAGAAAGACGCAGCTATATTTTACCACTGTGGTGGTAAAAATCTGACTTGTGATTGGAAGCATTCTGTGAATCACAGCTCAAGCCCGGCTGCGGTGCTCACACAAGCAAGTCTCTAAGCACTTTCAGAAGCGGTTTTGCTTACAGAAAGAGTGCAGGATCAGACTCTCATTTAATACAGCAAAAGAAATATGTATTGTATTTTAATGTGAAGATGCAATTTAAAAAAAGATTTTATTTAATTTTTGTTAGTTTTATTGATAAATCACTTCTTTATGTCATGAAACTTCAAAATCGCAAAATAAGCAATCTTGCTTCCATTAAAGCCAAAAGTTTAGTGTAAGGCTGCAGAATTGGGCCCAAATCTCATAGGACCTGGGACCAGTTTTCTCTTATAGCATTTACTGGAAAGAAGAAAGTCCACTTTTTCCCAGGAAAAAAGGGCACATTTCTTGCCTAGTTCTCAACATTTTGTTTTCACTCCACTAAGTCTCTGGCCATCATTTTTAGCATCTGTGGGGCTGTACAAGTTAAACACAGGGAATTATAACCAAGAAGTTCAAAGTACAGCTCTATTAGCTTTCAAAGGAACTGTTAAAAGCAAGTATTTGAAGCACCAGGAATGTCAGGACTTGCACGTAAGCTGAATTTTACAAAAATGAGCACTCATTGAAGTCAATGGGATTACTTATAGTGCATAAAGTTAAACATGTGCATACATTTCAGGAAGCCTCATGCAGGTCAAAAACATCCCTTAATACTGTGCATTGCTGAGCTTCCTCACAGCACTTCCAAGCTCACAGAGGTGTCCTTCCACTAAAACCTGAGAGTGCTGGCCAAAGTCTAATGTTGTATAGCTTAGCCCTGACCTATGGATGCTTTTAAAAGCATCCCACATCAGCCCAAAGCTGCTTGAAAGCAAATGAAGTGAGCACTTCACTGGGAATTTTTAGTGCTTGCCTTTCGAAACCCATCTTTCCATTCCAGTTCAGGTTTTAGCAGATTTTTTATATACACAGTTATTGATTCTTGCAGGCTTCTCTTCTCAGTAATAAGTTAAAGCAGTGTTTTGTGCTGCGGAGAATTGTCTGATTTGCAAAGCTTACCTGAACATTATCATTATCATCGTCTTACTGTTATTTGCCTGACACCACAGGTGTGCCTGTTATTGTTAGGTTACATTCCACACAGCCATCAGGGCTCTCCAGGAATAAGCGACTCCAAAATTAAACACTTGGTTATTATTCACTGTAGTTAAGGCAGCATAGGGTTACATTTTTATAGCATTGCGGTTTTGTTCTTTCATTAATACACTCAGAGAGGTGATGTCAACAAGTTAAAATGCCTGGGTCTGCAAGCAGAAGGGAAGAGTTGCAGGGAAGAGCAGGCTGCAGGCACCGATCCGCATTTCTGGAGCCCCTAGAAGAGGGCCGGATCTGGGCTCAGTACCGGTGTGCTACACGCTGCAGCAAGCTTTCTTCTACTGGCAGCAGATCCCTGAGCTGATGTGTGCACCTAGCTAATACTTCAGCATTTGACATTAATAACCACGGTCTCCGGTAGCATTAGTGTCAAGCCTGCACCCCTCCCACTCCGAGGAGGAGGTTTCATGCAGATACAGCGTGGATGGCTGGTGGGAACACGGCTCTGCAGATGTAATTGTGCCTTGGCTCATGGGCAGTTTAGGTGTCCGTACACAGGTAGCAGCAGCTGAGGATGTGCTGAGGTACACGCAAAAGCTACTGCAGACTGAAATCCTGACCCACTCGCCAGACTTCTGCACCCCAGTGATCTTTTCCTTCGAATATAAAATCCGGCTGATTAATAATATCAATTAGTTGTGCCAGAAAACCACAGGCTGAAGATTCAAGTGAAGTATCAGCAAGCCAGAGGCTCCTCCTAGACTGAACTGCGAGATAATTTAGCAAATGTTTGCCAGGCAAAAAAAAAAAAAAAAAGCTATTCATCATATGCATCATAACTGTCTCTCCAACAGAAATAAGAAGAATAATAAAAAAAACCCCAACCCCCTGCATTTAAAATTATTGCAGTGAGGCAGAGGTTAAGAATACAGCCACACAGCTCCAATCATGGTTATAAAGGGCCAATTCTTAAGAGGCATTAAGCATGTAAAACTCTCATGGGGAATTGCAAAGACTTTAACAGCAGTCAGCGCTGCTTATGTTTAGCCCCAAATTAACCAATCTCAATTAACACACCTAATGGATTATTTTTAAAAAAATATTTTATACATAAGGTAACAGAACCCAGGTTTATAGAAGTAAAGCAAAATAATTTTGCAAGAAAAAGAAAACAGTTGAAATTATAACAACTGGTTGGAATTTTGAGGAATAGTTTGGACCTGGCTTTTCAATATTTTAATTAAAAATAAAACAATCAATGCCAAATTAAGAACCCTTTGATGTTTTTCACAGAATTCTGAATCATTTTTGAAGTTTAACCAAATCTCTTAATGTGATGTCTCACTGTCTCTGAGATACTTTATTAGAAAGTAACTGTTTCTCATTTGCTGAGAATGATCACACCACAGCAAATATATACCTGACTGAAAACACTCAGACAAAATTATAACAATCAGGTGCTATTTCAGTTGAAGGTTTAGCAGATGCATTCTAAAATTCTGTTTTCAAATAATGCAAAGTTATCAAGTACATGTCTCTTTTCTAATTCATATGAAATCAATGTTCACACATCTCGATTAGCGCTGCACTGGGACTGATACAGTTTTGATGGAAAATATGATTGACAAATAGGTAAAGAAAAAAATAGACCAATCTGTCTGCACAAGCAAGCTGGCCTTTGCAATGGGAGCTGGGAAATATTTTTTAAAGATGACACTTCAGTTTCAGGCCTGAAGAAGGGCTTGTGCCTGAAAGGGTGTCCATTTTTTTCCCCCAGTTAGAATAAATACCAGCTCTTCCTGCAGACTACATTCCTCTTTGAGAGTCTGCAGTAATGCATTGCCATGAGGATCATCAAAAAAAAGGATGTCTCGTTCACAGCGTTTCCCGTATAGATGGTAGACAGGGCAAGAAATCTTGGACATTCTGGGCACCCTCAATGGGAAGCAACCCAAAAAGGTTCTTGTTCCTCAGAAAAAGGTGCAGAAGTGCAGACAAGTGATTATGGAAATAGATGCAGATATATTATTATGTAAGTAAAAGGTAGTATGGACAACCAACCAACCAAAAACAGTATTAGAGGTGTGGTTCCTCGAGATTAACTGAAGGCACTGATTCCATCCACGTCTACTCTTTGGAAGTTCTGCACAAATTTCAGCAGCCACACTTGGAATTTTTGAGCACAATATAGTTACGAACCTTTAGCCAACCTCGACTAGACAATTCCTCCCACATGTAGATGACTTCACGCCAAAGAAGGGGTGTGGGTGGAGGGGAAGACATTTATTTATTCCTCACTGAAGATAAACCTGTTGCCAATAGCAGGTGGGAAGACCCCTAACACTTCCAACAAAGCAAGCGAGGTCTCGTCCACTTCAAAATACATACTGAAGTGTTTCAACTTAGTTTATCATGATGCGGAGTCTTAAAGTGTCTGTTCTTACTGATCTGACGGATAGGAACTGACAAGCTATAGTTTTCCTTTATGGGCTCCCGTCCAGATTAGAGTAATTGAAGCCCTGTACAGCTATGCCACTATTTTGTTGCACCTCGCTCGCTTCAAACCAGCACACCAAGGTGTGTAGGTGTCCAAAGCATAGAGATACACAATAAAGAATGGGTTTCTTTTCTGAGCTTGATTGGTGAAAACGCAAGTGTCTTTGAAAATTACATTTCTGTGCAACAGATGTTATTCTTACTGAGTTTGAATATTGTGTAGAAATATAAAGCCTAATTTTTTCCAAAAAAAGAGAAAACATTGTAACTTCTAACAGGAGCAAGCAATGACAGTAAAAGTAGTGTGTTGGTAGTAATAGTGTGTGTTGGTAGAGTCCATTCTGGAACTATGTATTTTTGTTTCATGATTATTAGGGAATTAATGTCACCAATTGTTTTTATTATTAAGACTCTTGATACATAAAAACTCAAATTCATGACAGAAAAGCTAAAGATGGGAAATGACCACCCCTATTCTTACTCTCTTAATCTTTATTTTGAGAGTTGCATCTCTTCCCAGCTATGGAGCATTTCTGTGCAGATCAACTTCTCCATCAGGTACCACATCTTTTGGAACTTGGAAAAAAAATGTTAATTTTGGAACATTCTTAAAGAGTTTTTATTTTAAGTGATGAGCACCCAAACTGTGAATATAAAGTGAATAGCCAATAACCATGAATAAACAGTCTACTATCTCAAATCAAAAAATCAAAAACCAGAACTATGCAATCATTCTTTCCATTAAAAAATGTAGGAGGATGGCTGTTACAATATAAGTTTAGGATGCTAAGTCAGAAGAAAGACTAGCCATCATCAGTTCAGTCATTAGAGGAAAAAGTCATTTACCTATAGCTGAGTGAGGTTTTTTTCAGTATTGCATAAAATTTCCCCAAGGAAACTTTAAAACTCTTCTAAGCATATCAAAGATGAACATATTGCAAATATCAAGGATTTAAAAACAGGTAGTATCGCAGTACGATATTAAAACCTTTGTGGGACTATCTCAGTGGATATCTCAGTGCAGAAGTTCAGCGCTGCCAGCAAGTGCAAAGGCTGCACTGGCCACTGGCCCTTTTCTCCCTGCCCACATGGGAAAGCCGTATGTTGGTAGAGACACTGGATTAATGAGGTATTGTGCAAGCAGACACTCTGATCACGCCAGATCTCTGCAGAGGGGCTCAAGGGGAAAAAAAGACTCCCTTGGCCGCTTCTTTCAATGTTTGCACGTCATTGTAAGGCTAGAAAAAAGCCCAGGCAAAAGTTACTTGCTGAAGATGAACACTCAGGACTTGACATGTGAAAGTTAATTTGAAAAGACAAAATTTGGCAGTCTATACAATCAGTTATAAGAACCCTAACTGAAATTGCTAATACCAGCAGTCTGTCATATCGTATCAACAAACTTCACTGTTAACAGAAATCAATAAAAAATCAGTAAGATTAAAGTTGAATATGTACTCTAACAATGCATCAGGAATTTACAAGCACCACACACTGCTTTTGTCAGCTTTCATCTGTGGGTTTTTTTTTTTTTTATCATGCACACATTTCTTAAAATAGCTGTGCTTTTAAGAAATATATATATATATATGTATGTATATAAAAGAATTGGACAGCTAGCTGTATAGTTAGCAGGGCCTCCAGATAATTAGCATCCTGAATGTCTCCACAGTACATGTATATGACTATCTTTTTTTCAGATACAAGCAATATCTAGGCCTTCCTTGTTATTTAAATGAGAAAAATGCTGGAATTGTCTCTCTGATATACATGATGCTAAGCAAGAATGTCTCCTTTGTAAAGACAGCTCACATCTTAAGACCTGCAGACTCTGTTCAGGGGTGTGATACAACCATAAAAAGACAATAACAAAAGTAAATAAAAAACATGGGCCACCATATAAGATACTGTAACTGAAGTGCTTGTATGTGCAAATAAAACACTGATGTTATACTACTTGTATAATTTCTCATATCTGTAACACTTTATTTGCACAAATACTACAGTTCATGGTTGCTGTTTCCTTTCATCCTCACATTGTTCTATATTTACAAATATTGTTTCTTTGGCATGCTGGAAAGGCCTGCAGGAGGGAGTGGGAAAAAAAATCAAATAAACTTAGCTCAAAGTTCTGCACAAATGTAATGGTTTGACTAGAAATAGAG
This sequence comes from Dromaius novaehollandiae, assembly GCF_036370855.1. Taxonomy (NCBI): domain Eukaryota; kingdom Metazoa; phylum Chordata; class Aves; order Casuariiformes; family Dromaiidae; genus Dromaius; species Dromaius novaehollandiae. The sequence continues at coordinate 125,030,725 of NC_088100.1, forward strand.
TTACTGGGATGCCTTCTTGCCATTCCCAACCTAAATAGGCTAAAGCATCAGAAACCTGCACTGAAACTTACTCAAAATTTGCCAGTCATATTTTGCAGGTTAAGAAGTTTTCTAAAGTTTCCCCAAAGGATCCAATATCATGCTCAGATTGAAACTAAAAAGCTGGTATCAGCTTACATCATCACAGATACAAACCCCTAAATGCTGTGTTCCGAATCTATAAAATTTTATACACTTTGCACCAATCCACACTTTTGCACCCACTGCACAAGGTGTAAGGAATCAAGAATATAGCTCTACAGCTTGGAAAAAGAAACCAAGATGTATGGCCACACCATGTGAATCCTATGGCTCTTATTTTATATGCTGTGTAAGCAATAAGATATGAATGAGTGCCTTAGAATCCCAGTGTTTGGGAATTTTTTCAAGTCAACACCATTTCCCTACCGTGTCTACATTCCCCAGCACAGGAGAAACCCATGCTTGTAGGAGGGAAAGCTCAGTTTCATTCCATTATTGATCTATCAGACAAGAACTTAATCAATCTTCTTTATAAGCTATTAAAGCAGAGCAAGAGAAATGAACTCACCTGATACATTCAACATTGATTGCTTCTTTCTAAGAACTGAATGTCAGTCTTATCTACTACTACAGCTGTGATTCAATTTTTCAGAAACAAGTTTTTCCGCTCATTAGCTCCCCAGAAATAGTGCAATTAAAATGTATTTTAGATAAAATAAGGAATATAATCAAAAGTAAATGGACAATACTTTCTTTTAAAATTCATTAGTTAAGTGCATTGCTGCGAGCATTGAGACCATAAGCTCAAGTCCAGTAAAGGAAAATCTGTTAATAAAACATAAAGCATCTCATACTGTGACCTCCCCATCACTAATTCCTATGGAAATTCTGCCAAGCAACTATGGAATCCAACCACAGGGATTTCCGACTCACTGTGGTCTATCAAAAAAACCTTGATGAAAAGTATACTTTCTACAAAATTAAATGTATTCAATGGATTTTCAGAGTTCAGACTATTGTTTTAGGTTGGTTTGGCAACAACTGAAATAATCTGATTTGCTGAATTGAATCAAAATGATTTTTTAAACAATGCAACCTTAAATTACATGTCTGTCTCCAGTGCTAGAGTACCTCCTGGGAGCTGTAGTTCAAGCCCCTCCCTTCAGCATCAGAATTACCTTTCCTTCCTTTCTTACCTAATTCTTCCCCTAAGTGAGTTTAGGATCTGTAAGACTGTGATTCCCATGAATCTGTGATTTATGGGAAATGTAGTCCAATTACTTTACCTAGTTCAGGAGGGTGAAAAGGCTAGTGCAACCTGAATTACAGGTGTTATCCAGGCATCACAGATGACAGGCACTTCAATGTGGAAGTGATTTTAGAAAAACAAATGAAACAACATTTCTATTACATAAACAGACTGGTGTTTTTTATTTTAAACAATACAAGCAAACAATACAAGCTTTTAATCTAATTTAATTTATTAATGGGTATTGACTTTAATAAACATTTTGATAGTTGGTAGCTTTTCTGTGATTTGAGATGGAAGTAGTGCTAAAAATCAGGGTTTCCACTGCATGGAAATTCTGCTATTTTTCTTAGTTCTGTCAGGAGTTAATGCATGCATAAATTAGGACTGTAAATTAATGACAGCTGAGAAATTCCTAGGTAGAGTTACCAATGCAACTTTACATTCATTACCCCCTACTATTATATTAGACAACTTGTTACGGGTTCTGCTTTCGCTATGAAAGCACACTTTTTTGTTTTTGTTCTCATTTTGTCTTTTTTTTCTACCTATAACATTGAGATGACAATACTGACTTCCTTTTTAAAGGTCTTTGAGGTGCAAAAACCCATCAGAGCTATGCACTATTGTAATTAAATGCTATGCCTTTATCTCTAGCAAAAATATACAGAGAGACCTCCAAGTTTGATAAGTGTAAAGTTCTTTGTAGGATACAAGTCCTCTGATCTTCACACCTGATTCACCATTTCTCTTCTAACCGAACACAGAGCTGGTGGTAAGCACTATTCTGAGTGGTACACTGACAATGACACAGTACACTGGTAAATGTGTGCATTTCTACCCCAAACACAAGAAATGCAACACTGCAAATCTTATGGCATCTGAATAACAATCAAAATGGTCTTTCTTTTACCTCCTTCTCTACATAAGTGCCCTCACTTACTATAAATGGTATTCACGATAAAAGACAGTATAGCTGGAAGGGTGCAAAACTGCCATGTGCCAGCAAATCTTAAATGTCTTACAGAAGCTCAGATGAAGCAGAATGGAAAGGATTTTGTCTTGCCAAACACTGAAATAAAAATGTTACTTTTGAGCTCTTTCATTTTTTTCCTTTTGCTAGAAGGAATCCTTTGCTTTTAAACACATCTATTTTCACGGGAAATCCCTCCATTTGCAATATATGCATATCATGTTCAAATATCTCCCCCAGGAAGATATACCACTTAATAATGCTTATGTTTATTTATCGAAAAAATCAAGAATAGCTGGAAGTCCATTATGAGACTCTTTTAGCAAATTTAATTAATTTTAATTAATTTTATTGGTATTTATGAGAGAAACCTTTAATCAGCGTAATTTAGACTTTGAAAATTACAATATTAACTAATATTAATTAAACAACAATGTAATAATTTCAATAGTTTTAATTATCTTTTTGATTAAATTACCTGTTAGTCAATTCTACATTGCTTTTGAAATTAATTAGCCAACTTAAGCATGCTCTGTACCCATTAATCTACCCAGGATATAACATAATGTCTAAAGAGGCCAAGAAAAATTACTTCCAAATATCAACTGGGTTGTTGTGTTTTGAAAAACTTCTTTTAATCCTAATTTTAAATAAGCCATGTTCTGTTTAAACTTGGGACATGCTTTCAGAAAATTCAGAGTCTTGGCTTTTGAAGTGCTCGCTTCTCCCAGTCTCTTTCCACCTTGCCACTGTACCATCCCTTCTTGAAAGAACAGAGTTAGCGTGACCCCATTATTTATATGGGACGCTGCTGAGGAAATAGAAGATACCTACATCTCACTTCTTTGCAGCAATGCCATTCTTCAATCAGGCCTAAATATTCAAAAATCAGGGTGTAAAACACTACACCTTCACCCTCCACACTGTGGCCACATATCATGAGAATAGCAAAATATGGAAAATATGGAAAATAATGAGTACTTCTACTTGCCTTCTGTTCTGGGGCTTATGTTTTCGAGACTTTCTCCACAATCACAAGAGCTAGACACTTAGAATTTCTAATGAGGGAAGGGATATTCATTAAGAGCTTGGGGAGTCCCTCAATCATAAGTAAATGTAGGTTTCTTTTTACGCTTGCTTGAAATGAAAAGGGATAAAAGAGATGCATGGTACCTTCAAACTTCATAGGACCTGGGAACTACTGCCTTGGACAGACAACTATCAGGTTGTCAACAATACATGCCCTTCACACAAGATAAAGGTTTCTGCCTCCTATTGCATTGCATTTGGAGAAACCCTTCTCTTCCTCACACAAAGGCAGGATGATGTGGTTGTAAAGCTGTAAGTTCCTGCCTATAAGTTACGCTTTGGTTTGCTTGGCTTTCTGCCTTAAAACTCTCCTTGGAATTGTCCTTAGAGCAAAAAGAAGCTGAAGCCACAATGTTTCTCCTGATTTTGAATATTCTGAGTTTCATTATGATAATATCATGTCTCTCAAATACAGTCTGCAACTAGTAACAGAAGACAAATCCTGTAGCATTTGCTGCTTCCTTTCCCAACCAACAATACACATTTTATATGTCAGAGAATAGCCTGCTGTTTGCAGGGTTTGGATCTATATGTGTGCTGGCATATAACATATACATATCAGTTTAAAACCTGGGCCTCCTACCACATCAATACTCTTTCATTGATCTCCGGGCGACCTAGATCAGGACCAGGGTGAGTAAATATTTCATTCTTACAACTTCCATTCACCTGTTTATACTCAAGGCACAGAAATTTGCTGACTGAAAATTCTTTAAACGTTAGCCACAGCTTTCAAAAGCAACTAGTGACTTTGTGAATCTGAGTTTTAGGTTCCTGACTCAGAGCTCCTTGAAGGGACAAGATTTTCAAAGGGCAGCAGCTTAGCATATTCTGAAACTCAGGCTTTTCCAGGGCAAATCAGCTTGGAGATTGACTGATTAGTCAAATTTGAAAAGGCTGGTGGTTATTTTTGCCTTCTACATTAACTTCATGTTTTCTGTTACCAGCCCAGCTGTTAAACAAGTTCGATCATGGCCAAGCAGTTACAGATATAGACAGGAGAATATAGAAACAGTATTCAAAAAGTAAAGTGTATACACAAAGCAATACATTATCTGGAAGGCTGTCATCCCTTCTTGCTTCAGTATGTCTCAATAAAACACTTCCATGACCTTAAAGGAACTATTCAGAATTACTCCAGTGAATAAAGACTAGGTTTTCAAATGTATTTTTAGCAACTACGGTTTCTTAGGTGCTTTGGAAAATCTCACTGTGTGTTTACATAGATCTTAATGTTTCTAAGAATCTTTGAAATTCCCTGAGTGTTGCAGAACTGACATTATTCTTCTGATGGTCACAACAGAGACTTACTAGAAAATCATATGTTTTATAGGGAAAAAAATAAAAAAATAAAATAAAGCTGACCTTTAAACAGAAACTGTCCATGATGCAGAGGGTCAGGTTGGCACTCACAGAGTTAAACTGGCTAAGTCTACAACAAAGGAAAAAATATTAGCATTGCTATCTGTGTAAACGACATTAGTAGCAAGACTGAATTATCTTCTGAATTATTTTATTCCAATTATATTTTGATATAATTCAAGGTCTAGTGATTTTTTTAATGTTTGCAGTCCCCTGGTTTAATACCAGAAAAGCAATCAGTCATTCACTTTTCAGACACCAAGTGGTTAGAATAGTTTTTCCATCCATTTGAAAAATATACAATCTGTATTTGCCTTTAAGAATACATTAGATGACTATTGTAAGTGATTTGTAATTGTTTTTAAATTGTTGAACTTATTTTAATAGTATATTTGCAGTTGTATGGTTGTTTAAATGCTCATTTTATAAGCAGTTTTTGGGGGATTAACTAATTGTCCATTCATCTTTTCATTTTTAAAAAGGGTAAATAGGAAAAAGACTATAATGTGCTTTATTAGACATGTATTGTTTGCTTATTAAAAATCTCTTCTGCACAAAGTGGTAATATAAAAAGCTGCAGAGAGCTAGAAAATATTCAAAACGATTCAATTGAAAGACCAATCCTATTTCTGTGTTGAAAGGCAAAACAGGGGCCAGTTCAGGACTTAGGTTTTTAAATAGTTTAAAATTCTGAGCTTTGCAAAGTTTCTCTAAATATAAAGGCACATTAGTTTGCATAAAGGTGTGATTTTAAACTAACATAATTCAGTACAGAAGCAGGAACAAACAATTTGCTTAAAATACCTTTATTTTCATTTAGTTTGATGAAAAAGCCTGTCTGCACAATGAAAATTTTCTTTAAGTTAGCTGAATTGGTACAGATTTGTGTATGGGTGCATGTTATGCTAATTGACGTCCGCAGCAGCGCTACAGACTATCAGTTAGATACTACTAAAGTTAGATTCTATTTCAGCACCAAAAGTCACTCAAGTGCCCTCCCAAGACCAAACAACCCCTCAAATATGAGACAATGCATACATACATATACATATATATATGCACACACACACATGTTCAGAAAGGTTAATGATGCCATACAAGACTATGGGGAAGTAAGAAAAGTAGGGCAATATCATGTATGTGGACTACGATACACTATCTAATAACCACCATTAATATTCTGCTTTTAAAGTCACTCAGTGTTAGATAGGTTTCCTGGCATACACATGTGCAATGTCTTTAGATGTAGTATCTCACATTTTGTGCGCAGCATAATTCTCACATGGATGGATCGTATGTGTCTGGCATAGCTAGCGTAGGACACAGCGCCTTGTCTTTGTGGTTGTAAAAATTCATATGGTCGTGTGCGATGCAGCCTTTGAAAACTTCTGTATGTTTTACATGAAGCCCCTCAAAATTTAACGCAGCTGTAATATACTGCCATGGTGCCTAGAGACCCTGCAGGAGAGGGGGAGCTCACTGCAGAAGCTACCTTACATACGCAGCAAGAGGCGTACCTCATGTATACATGCCCTCATCGGTTTCTGACCAAAATAAGAGAAAGTGGGCAGGGGAGGGAGGCACTGAAGGGCAGCGTGACTTCTCTGTCACCTAAACGCCTAGAAGAAAGGCCTAGAAAAGGCGGCAAACAGCTCAGGGCGCTGGCTAGCTGGGGAGACGGCCTGTCTGCTCTTTGATAGGGCCAGGTACACAGCAGTCCGAGCTGGTCATCTACGTGCCCCCCACGCATGTCTACGGTCCCTACAGGGGCCCCACAGGACGCCAGCATTGAGAAGTCACCAAGTGCTGGGGAGGTGACCCAGACTGGAAAACTCTTAAAACTGTCCTGGTCCCATTTCATAAGGATCTCCTTAAGTCCTTCACTATCCTGGGAAGTTCTTCAGCACTCACTCACATAGTAAATCCCTTTCCTAAATGAGTGCTCCCTATTGAGAGAGGCACATTCCAGTTTTTCATCATCTGCACAAGCATTTGACTGGTTTAAGACAGATATTCTGGACTTATGAAGTCCAGGTACCTGCGAGATTGGCTGTCTTCTCCTGTAGTAGGTATCAGGGAACATACTTGAACTAGCAGTTTAGCACAGCATGGTATTTTTTGTGAAAGCTAAACATTTTCTTCCCTATCGGTGTGGCAAAGCCCACGGTTATTGACTTTCAGAAGCTTTCTGCAGTCTTATTTGTTATCGGCGTCTGAGAATGGAAATGGTTTGGTGGGATCAGACATAGGTCATTACTGTCTAATGGTCGTCAGTCTATACAAACTGAGTTTGGCTGTTCCAGGTCTGCTTCTTAATGTGTGTTCATCATTAGTATTTATCATCATCACCAAACCTGACCACGCTTTTCCTGGCTCTCTCAGCAGAGAAGCTAGGAGCTGACCGGCCTGAAGGGGTGAGCAGCCTCCTAATCCCTGGGTGCCGGTTACTCCAGCAAGGGCTGAAGGCCTTTCAGCCAGGCAACGTGGGGAAAACTCTGGTCTCCAAGGCTGTCAGTCTGGCACGTTTAAAGACTGCAGAATTCCTAAGGGAAGTTGTTTAAAATACCATATGGAGGGAGTGGATAAGGCTGTATACACACATGCGTACAGCCAGTGGATATGTCTGTACATGTATATATAGCATTCTGGTTATGTCACACACCACTCAAGCTTCATTCTCACAGTTACCTTGACACATCTCTATAGCTCTGCAATTATTATTTCGCCAGTATCTCATGTCTTCCTTCATCTCCAGGAACTATTTACATCTATTTCTTAACATATCGAGCTTCTTACATGTATCTACTTGATCCTTACAGCGGACATATTTCAGACATAACCTTTTGCAGTATTCTAGTGTATATGTTGAGATAATGAAGTCACCCCAAAGGGCATTCACTTAAGCAGTAAGCACCTCAGAACTGATCACAATCAGTTAAACTATCAACCCAAGGTAACAATTATCCTTTTTCTTTTGTTCCCTTTTCCTTATGTACTTAAGTAGCAGAGTTAGAAAAGAAGCTGTCCCCTTGTGGTTAATAATTGATTTTCTACTAATCAGAACTCAAAATGGGCTCTACCAGACCTATGATATTTTAAAAATTAGTTATATTTTAGACAGGTCAAGGTATAGCCTCGAAGGAAGTTGACAGACTGTATAAAACCCAGACAAATAGAAGAATAACGCAACCAGCTGCAACATTCATTATTCTTCTTATTGTTGCTAATATTGACTAATTTTGAGTAAAATCTATGGCTAATTGCCTTTAAACAGTTAGTAAGCATATGTTAATTTAAATCATACAAGATCAGATGCCACTGGATACTATCATCTGAAGCATAACATTATTTAAAGCTCACTTTTAAAGCTAACACACACTTCTCGTAAAGAAAGGGTTTGGTATAGAGGTTCAAATTATGGCAGCCCATTTACGAGCATGTGCATAGGCATTAAGGTGGAAAAAGGCCCTTCCTGTACAATCCTCGCAGAGATATTCCTGCCTCCTTCTGTGCGAGGCTGGAGAGCAGGCCAGCATGCTCCACGAAATAGCTGGCTGCTCCCAGGAACACGTGCTTTTTTCTGCACCCCAACACAGCGTAGGTGCAGAGTAAGCTACTGGTTGACCTGCTCAATAGCTGCTCAATCAAAAGAATAACGTTTGGGAAAAAATATTATTGGAAATTTTCTTTAAAAATGTTTAAAGAGGAAATTTCATTGAAACTTTATATAAAAAATCCAGACTTAAAATCTGTTGGGATTTTTTAAGTTCTGGCTGGCCTAAATTCTTCGCTCAGATGGAACTCCCTTGAACTGCAGTGTGAACAGGATACACGTATTAGAAGAATTTGGCAACCAATTAATTTTTTTTTCTTTAAGGAGCAGGTACAGTATACCTCTCTATAATGAGCAGGTTAATTTGCTGATGCAGCCTCAAAAGCAATGTTTTCAAAATCCACTGGGCTTTCTCCCCAGCTCATTACAGAAGTTGTTGCAATATTCCCAAGATATTCATTTCATACTACAGGCTTTTTTGAGTATGTAGATACACTCCTTTGTTTAAAGTTGGTTGAGAGTCCATAAGCAACTGGGGATGTGCAATTTTCTTATGGGAACTAGACTATGACTACAGGTCAGAATGGAAGCTGAGTTGCTGAGTGTGTACATATGTATGTTTATGTGGGTACCTACGCATACAAAAATACACAAGGAGTAAGAATACAAGAAGGGTTTGAGCCAGACAGATATTTCTGGCAGGATTAACAACACACTAAAAAGTAGAAAACACTCCTTTCATTGTTCTGACTAAAAATTCTCTATAGCCAACAGCTCCACAGTACTGGCACATGGATTAAACATTTGCTGATTTAATCCTGTATGTTGTCCTCCTAGACTTGTATGCAAACTGGAAAAATTCTAGAAATATGTTGTTATCAAAGCAACGGAAATGCTTGGTTAACCAATTAAATATTTAGTCCAATGAGGGACAATATTGGTCTGCCATTTATCAGGTTAAAAGTCTAGGCAATGCATGTGTTCTGTTTATGTACAAATACAATTTTGATTTATGGCAGTTCATTCATTTGCGTAAAAAATCTGTACCTAAATATGATCTTCAGTTTTAAGCCATATGTACTGCGAGCTTGACAGACTAGAGTGTATTTAAAAGGGTATGCCTTACATAAAGGCAAAATGGAAAAATATTGAAGTTCTGCACTGCAGAAAACAGATTTTTAACAATGTAAGCATACGAATATGTGATATCTTAGATTTTTACCTGTTCTCAAAGCACTGCTCCTACACATTTGAAATGCATCTTCTTTAAATAGCTTTGTAGAATTTGTATCCTACCGCCACATCCATATGTTTGTTCGAAGACAGACAGTAACTCTGATTTAGAAGCAAAATCATTTAAATCTGTTGCAGTCCCAGATTTTTGCATTAAATTCCTATTACAATGCCTACAAATTTCCACAGTACAGAACAAAACAATCCTGTCCTACAGACACACGCACACACAAAACTTTAAGAAACCGTTCTCATGTAAACAAATGAGGTTAAAGAGCACAGCAATAAAGAAATCCTAAAGATTCAAGTATCCAAAGCAATAGTTTACTGTCTGTTCCTATTTCTGAGCTATACGTGTGTGTACTCCAGAGCTAACAGTGGGAATGGCAGAACACAGTTGCTGCAGTTTGCTTCTGGCTGATGGGAGACCTTTGATGTTTCTATCCTGGAGACAGCACTTAGTGATCAACAGATGGGCAGTCAGGTCTGGATCTTCTGGGCCCACTGATGAGGCCTCCTGAGCAGCTTATTTAACTTTCTCCCATTCCCTCCTGTCTTTCATTAATCTGCAGATTACCAAGCTTCATGTTCTCAAACTTTTTTTTTTTTCCTATTAGTAGCCAACTCTATCAGCCAGTGGATAAAAGAACAGTGCAAAAAATTGCAACTGCTCCTTGCCTAAGTCCTTAGAATTATGTTTACAATGCACGCATGTAAAATCCCTAGCTTCTATTCAATAGCTAAAAACACATTAATTTTCCACAGATCAGGTCAAGGCTATGTAGCTGAATAGATTTTATGGACAAATATCCCATGCCCAGAAGGGAAAAAACATCATCTTTTACTTACCTCGTTCACTTACTTACCGTGTGTTCAGTGAACACAGAATTTCTCCTTCTTGTGCTACTGCTGGAGACTTAACTTTTCAGAATTTTCTAGAAATGTGCCACAGGACAACAAACCCAGGGGCCACACAATGAGCCAGCCTTTGGAGGACACTTACATGGACCCTTGTGGCAAGCTCTGCACAAGAGAGAACAGGTCTCTGTCTCTGGGAAAAATACTGCCGGCAACAGCAATGGGCTTCTTCTCAAACAGAGTGAAGAAAGTTGAAACAATGAGGAGCTGAAATACATGAAAAATGCCACACCAGTGGGAAATCCCAGGATGCACAGCCTTTCTGAAACTGAACTACTCTTGCAGACATCTGAAAAGTCTTAGGAAAAGAAATGTTAACCAGAACTTAGACCAGCTATCTTTGGGTACCCCCGCTGTGCCAACAGCACTGATTCAAAACAGCTGGGAAAGTGAACTACGTTCGCAAAAATCAAGCAGATGTTTTACCTGCAATGAAAGGCAAAACAATAATTTTGATATATGAGAGAGACTGGCTTACAAGAACAGATTTTATTTTAGCTGGGATAAACTTCAGCTAATTTGCTCTCATTCACATCCCTACATCTGCTAAGCTTGAGGGACTAGACAAACTTGAGTTCAATGAGAAGACACAAATCTGAGTGGCACCTATATATTAGTCAAAATGCCAGACTGTCTTACTGTACCTTCCCGGGAAGAGTGAGAAATACTCATTACTCAGGAGAAAGAAGCTGATCCACTGGAGGACCTTCCTATCCATCCCTGCAAGCTTTCTCAATTGAATCAACAAAACCTTTACAGATACTTTACCAGTATTGATCTAGAGATCAGCCACCATAGATAATAACGCTGTCTTTGTACTGTATCCGTGCCCAAAAGCAGAGATAGACAGGTGAGAATGACTATGAGAAAAAGACACAAAATGGAAGTTTATTGACGTAGCATCACTGCAAAGCTTGGACATGAGGGAAAATAACAAAACTCTGAACTCATCCCTAACTGTGCATTTCAGCCCACTGTACGCCTGGCTTTTATAAATAAGGCTCAAAGGGTTTTGCGGCAGTTCTGAGCCATAAAACACCCCGTCATTTCAGATGTACCATCCTGTTCATTTCCGTGTAAGTCCCCTCTACTGACACGCCTGATACTCTTTCAATATTTAAACAAAATTTCACTGGAATTTGAGCACTGGTCTTCTTTAATCTCCTTTGAAAATTCCAGTCGTATCTCCTTAATGGTTAAACAGTTTCTGTAATTCATTAACTCCAGAAATACTTAGATATAACAAAAAGCCCCCTTTAAACGAATGTGCAGGACAGTGAATGAGAGCAAACATGTAAATTCATACTTAGGCCTGGGTCATATTATAGACATTGGAGGGATTTACAGGCCTCAGTTGCTTGTTAGGTTTGATCTACCACACTGCATCGTGTCTATGTGTGTCATTGCCCTCTACAGGAGGCAACGTCTGATCTATGTAAGCGTTCACAGTTGCCTTTGAGTGGCAGGTTCACGGAGCAGTAAACATTTAATTCGAACGGTAGAAGTCTATAAATTTGTAGCAGAAGGTTCTAGATTCGATACCTGATGACATACACAGGGAGATAAAAAAGGCAACCACGTTTTTAATGTAGATCAGCTGTACAATAATGTATTCACAATCATTCCTTCAAAGGATGAACATAATGATTTTAAGCACAAATGCAGAAAGGGCACAGCGTCTTTATCCCCAGTAAAGCCCTTCTTTACATAATCAGTATTTTGTACAGGATATGCCCAATAAGCACTTTTCGATACCTAGACGATTTTGAAAATATTTCACATTTTCAAAATGTGAAAAGCATTTAAAACATATGAGTACAAGAAGAAGTCTACATATACTAAGCTGGCATTCTGTGCATTGATTTCGATCATTTTCTTTCACCATTATTTGCATTCATGAACTTGCACCAGCAATTCTGGATTCAAAATATACTATTGTTAGCTTTTGCACGACATCACTTTCACAATATGCCCCTGTTTTTCGTTAAAATCTGGCCGCCATACACGCTCAGAATGCTGAGAAAGGCCCACAGTCATACAGGAAACCGGAGGTGTATTTGTAAATACAAATTCACTCGAAGAACAAGATCTCGGTGGAGCAAGCGTGAAATTTTGGCACCACTGAAAAGAAAGGCAAAGCTCCCATGGGATTCCCCTCAGCACCTCACCTGAAACTCCAGGCTCCAGCAAGCATTTATCTCTGAACTTCAAGGTGCACAAAAATGGGTTTTAGCAGAAACACCAAGATCACCTTAATTTCTACCATTACTTGAGCTGTCATGTAATATATCTCCAGTTTCACATAATTTTCAGCCTTCGCATGAAACCAAACCGTTTTTATAATGACAGCCCACGAGAATACCATTTCAGATTCCTTGTTAAGGACGTTCCTTCCATTTAGGGATTAAACTTTGCTGTGTAAATCTCACACACATAAAAATTGACTGCATGCACTTAGGCCTTCTAACACTGAGTGAGATGCCCCCATCAAGAGTTTCATATCTGTCAGTAGTAGATGGATTTCCTTTATTATTATTCATTTTATTTTTTGTTAATTACAGAAAAGGAAAAATAACCCTTATGGGGAGAAAAGTTCTTTAAAAAAGACACATTTCTGAAAAGCATTGAAAAAGGCATTAATAACAAACTGAAAGGATAAGCAGAATGGAAGTGTGAAAAATTCTATATTTGTATTATACAGGCATTGTTTTCATTCTTGGCACCTTATTTTTCATGTACATAAAGAGAACACAAGCTACAGCAGGGTGAGACAAAGATCAATGCTGAATGTATTACTTGGCACTGGTCAGACTCAGTTTAATAAGAAAAGAATTGATCCATTAAGCTAAACCTAATTCTTGGCCGAAAATGGTTGAAATCTCTTCTTTATACTGCTAGCTTCATAAAGACCTATAATATTTGGAAGAAACAACTCAGAGCTGAGTTTAATAAGATTAAATGTATTGCAAATATACTTAACAAGAATCTATCAAGTTGTTAATGATTACTATTAATATCAAACAATTTTTGTATAGAATTTTTTATTAGAGTAGTTGTAAAATAGAGCCATGTGAAATGAAATATAAAAAGGTTTTTAGGTAATTTGTAGCAGCTACAATTGCAGAACCAAAACCTTAACCTGTAAGATACAGTAATTTATTTTATCAATCCAGTTTCTCATACAAGTGCAATTCAATTTGTAAAGTATTTAAGTGCCAGTCATTAACACTGTATAGCAAAGTGCAGAAGGACAGAATCTACTACGTGTGATTGTGTTATTATATGTGAAGAGACTGCAAAATAAATTACTTTTTCTGTCAGCAAGGCTGGAGACCTATTGTTAAAATACAACTTCAGATTTCTATGAACTACTCTACAAAGCTCTGTTTCATACCTAAGACAGCTAGAAGCAGCTATTGGTACTGTAAGGATGCCTGGCACTGTCAAAGGAACATGTTGACATCCATTTGCCTCTGTCACTGCTGCCTCACCAAGTATTTCCCCTGCGAAGCCCTGAGGTGCCTGGCATCGCTGGCCAGCCACCATCCCACCAGCTCTGCGAGCCCCCGGCTGCAGCCCAGCACCGCGGGGGGATGCTGGGGAGAAACCCCCCGCCACCGCTGCTGCCACCGCCGCACACGTCAGCAGCCAGCACCGAAACGCGGCGGCTGCGTGGCCTTGGGAAGCCTGCGTCTACGCTCCCGTACAGTGTCCTCTCCGTGCACAAATACAGCACCACGGATTAAAATTTTGCCTGTCAAACAGCCCTTTAGATGGGATTGTCTCTTTAAACAATGTATAAAAGATGGAGAGCGGGAATTACCGCTTCACCTAGGGTTTGAGCACAAGAGGACATAATTGGAATCAATTCAGCAGTGGTTACAATCTAGTTACAGTTTTAATTAAGATGACAACGCGACAAAAATACATCCACACAAAAAATCAGAAGTCTGAATTCAGCAAAGAGAATTACTGAAACAGTGGGTTAAAGCAAATGGAAAACAGCACCGGAGGAAAAGGACAGAGAAGGAAATAGAAAGTCCCGAAAGTCAATTATTACATGCCCGAAGGTTATATACGCTGTCTAGCATGAGAACATTGTGTGTTAAAAAAATATATACTGTGGATGAAGAGGAAAATGCAAGAAAATTAATTTAAGAAAAAGGCCTATTTAAAGTATAAACATATAAATAGAGAAGAGAAGCAGAAAGATTATAGCAAAAGTTAAAAGACTGTAACACACTGATGAGGAAAGCAAGAAGGGAAAATGAAAGAAGAAGTTCACATAAGGTGAGCATATTGTAAATAAGGATTTTTTTCTTCTCAAGCATGTAAAGGACATAAGGTCACTGAGAGAAACAGAAGCGCACCTATGAAATGGCAAATAGCAGTTTACTAACAGGAAGAAGACTGCTTAAAAATGAACTCTCTATTTTATTGTCCATAAAACAAGGTTGGGACTGATGACAGGATCAGACATAAATTTCCTGGGGGAGAAAGAATAAACACTGAGGAAAATCAGTAACATGCCAGAACAGCTCATCAAGAAATTAGAAAGTCTAGAGGTTGACATAACTCCAAGAATAGACAGAATTAATTCAGAGCTCAGAAGAATATGTCAGAAGAGATAGAGGAATCATTAGCAGATATATTTAAAACCTGTTTGGAAATATGAGGTGGAGCAATAATCACCATCTAGCAAAATACTGAAACCCTGATTTCACATCTGTGTCATACTCCTGAAATGTTATTATTCCAGGAAACAATACGATTTAGAGCTTATATAACTGCAAGAGAAACTGTTAGCCCGGCTCACAAAGGGGATATCATGCCTAAAAATGCCCTCGGCACTTTTTTTAGAAGAATTAAAAATTATTGATCACAGTGGAAGGCGCAAGCATATATTCCACCCTCTTTAGAGGGCTGATAGAGTAACACACACAAGACTAATCTACAAGGTCAGTAAGTGTGGAAACAATCAGTAAGACGACAGAATATGTTCAAGAGAGAAAAACTAGTAGGTCAGTCAATGAAAAGAAACAGGATAAAATTCAGAATGACTTCAGTATACTCAGACAGACTAAAAGCCTGGCAGAGCAGAAGTGAAGGCATGTTCATTCAGTGCAGACAAGTTCATGCTAATAAAACCAGCAGTAGCAAATAGCAAGGAAAGGGACTCTACCCTTGAAAGGCATAAAGTTCAAGTCACCACATCTGATGCGTCTCTCACATTGATGTACTCCATTAATTTCGAATGAATTGTTTCTGGTTTTCACAAGAGGAGGAGGTGAGAAGCAAGCCCCCTGAACATTAGAAAAATTAAGAAGGGAAAACAATTTTTCAAAAACTCAGTGCAAACTGCAAATGATGTCAGAAGGAAGCCAACTGAGTTTTCTCTATCACTGTAATGTAAGGCAATGTGAGAACAAAACAGCACACTAGAGGAACTTGGGGATTTTGGCAACCGGTACAAAGCCTACTGAAGTCAACGGTTTTCTTCACTGATGTCAATGCATCTTTAGATCAGACCATTACTTACTTTATAAAATTACATAATTTCCAGTAGAGGGAAAAAAAAAATCATACCTCTTAAGAGCAAGTCAAGACATTAACTATATCTATGACAAATAATTAACCTTATTTATTTGATTTTGTTTAGGAAACGGTTACATGTTGTTCAACAGTTAAAAGTCTATGTTTAGGTACCTCTGCAAGCTCAGAGTCAGAAACACCATGTACTCGCTTGCTTTTCCTGGATTATTCTATATTTCTGCTGTTTTCCAGACTCCATTATTATGGAGGTGCTGTGCTAAAAAGGTCGGAAAAGAGGTGTCCCAAATTTATGACTCTCTAGTGTTCACCTATTTCTAAGGCACTGCATGTTCTTTTTCTTTGACTCTCCCCTGAACTACTTGACTTTGTTTCTTTGGTTAGCAAGTCTCTGTATCCTGAGCAGTTCTAACATGAGCATTTCCTTATTGCTGTGCCTCAAAGGATGACCAGAATTGATCAGAATATTCTGCATAAGCCAGAGTCATTGATTTATTGGCACAATATTTTGGTAATATTATGCATCCCATCCCACTAAGATGACTGATCATCATCGTCCCCTGAAATCAGCTGCAATATTGCAATTGATTTAAATGGAAGTAGGATCGGATTCAGTGGCCAAGTTATCAGGGAGAGTTTTTCATTGATCTCACCACACTGACACGGAGATCTTCTCCACAAGAAATTACTGCTAATACAGAATCTGGAAATGGATAAAAAAAATTTGAATGATGCTTTCTAATATGCATTACCATGAACTTTATCGTTCAATAGACTGTTAATTTACTTAACTTTGGCAGATGCTTTTAAAATTTCTCTCAGACTTTTAAAAATCTTGATTACCCCAGGCAGCAGCATATCATCTGCAAATTTTGTTCAAAGTTCACCCCAGTTTAAAACACAACAGTATTGAATAACACCAGTCCTAAAGCAGCACCTTTGATGACACCATGGAAAACTAGGCCTGTGGTCAACAGTATCACTTTTAGCCACTATTCTTGGATATACTTGAACATACTAGTAGATTAGAGAGGCATGATTTTTCTTTTAACTAATCTATACTGGTTTATATGAATCGCAAAGTAATTGTAATATAATACTATTTTTAAATACCATTCAAACCAGTTTTCCTGCTTCTCAAATAAGAATCCATGTGCCTATTCATTCCCTCTTTAAAACTAGGCACATTTTAAATTTCTAGTTTTCCAGTGTAGTAGCTGGTTTTAAAGGGAAGTTACACGAAATGATTACACTATCGACATACTAGGTACCACCAGTGGAATGGTGTAGTGATTGCTACAGAAATGGGAAGATGATAGTTAAAATGGAAAAACATACCATGAGCAAGAGAAAAGGAAAAAAGATCTCTTAACCAGCAATAGAAGAAAATCCCTTTTACAAAGCAGGCTGGCGAGTAACATCTTCAGGAAAAATGGGCTGAGTGAAAAAACATTTGCGTGCCTGACCTAGGTATAGCTACTGTCAATCTACAAAATCATCTCTTGAAATAAAAATGAGGTTACCTAACTCCAAGACTGGATATATGAATTCTCTTATACCAATGAGGAGACGATGTGTTTTGAATTTCACCTCCATTTTGTTTTTCCTACTGTGTACTTTATCCATCCCTTCCTCGTCAGCCACAGCTGCCAAGCTGCCATTGGCTTCAAGGTAGGATGTCATTCAATGCTATTAAAACTATTACTTTGAAGTACATGAATGAAGATGGAGTTCATACCTGTTTGGTTGTGAATGCTTAGATAAAGAGGTTTTGCATAAATTCATTTAATAAAGAAAAAAATATATATGCACAGTTAAAAATAATAAAAAATATGAAGTGTGTGATGTTCAAAAGCACTTAGTTGGCCTAATTCTGTTGTTAATGGTAGAACTCCTATTGACTTCAATGGATGCGGAGTTAGGCCAGCACTGAGCACTTCTGAAAAATCACTCCCTATAGAATGAACTCTTTGATCATTGAAGGCTTATTTTTTAATGACTTCACAGCTTATGAAAGGGGCACACTGACAGCTCTCTGTTTCTCTACACAGCAGACTTCACCATGAACTGGAGCAGTGCGAGTTTATTGATAAAATTAAGGTATCTCATCCCTATCCTTTAGAAGTAAGGAGACATTTCTCCATGTCTATCTAATCATGGTCTTCTCAGATGAAAAAGCTATGAAAATTAATATGAAAGCCAGTTAGTTTTGTGATGGACACCTTTCAAGGAGACTGATCACACAGGATATTGTGTGGCTAGCAGAGAGTCAAAGCTTTTAATCAGTACCAGGATGGAATAAAATGAAACATGTCACTATTTTCTGAAAAAGCTTTTGCATCCAGTGCCTAATTCTCTAAGTGAGCTAGGTTCTTAAAAGTTTTGGAGGAAAAAAAAAGCCACTGTGAAAAAAACCCACAGAGACCTCTGATTACAGCATCTGTGATTTCTGTCATGCCTATGATATTTCACTTACCATAGTTTTAAGGGACTGATCGAGTCCTGGTAGGTGGGAAGCAAAGAGGAGTGCCAAAACCCCAACATTTCTCACATGACCTGATTCACAGAAGTTCCTTTGCATTTTCAAATGAAGCTGTTTAACCATGCCAGAAAAAATTACCGGGAAGTGTCATTGTGGCAGAACATGTGTGTGCACTGTACGTGATGTAGGTGGTGAGCAGGGGAAATTGTTAGTGAAAAGGACCAAAGGACTGAAAGAGGAAAAAGGTGAAAAGGAAAGCTAATAATATGCCTGTTACACAGTGAATGCACTTGCATTTGCTCTATTTGAAATCTGTTACATATTATTGTCTATTTTGCTTTTTAATTTTCAGCATGGTCTCCTTCACCGGTATTCCTGTTGAACTCCAGAGTTTCTTGTTTCAAATTGTAGTGGAACCTCATTGGAACAATTTAGTCGGGCAATGAAGGATTGCTGGAGGTAGTCAGGCAGCAGAAGTTCCTGCTATACCTTAGCAGGCTGTCCTGATTATAGTGCTATTATAGTTTGCCGTTCATAGAAATCAAGGAATTTATGAATCATTAAAAGGTGCAGGTGATAGAGAAGTTATTGTAATAGCATTCAGATATATTACAGGAACTATCACAAAAGCTACAGTGTTAACTCCATTGATTGAATACAAATGCAATGGTGAAATTAAGTGATAGCTGAGGATGTAAATATGCCAGATTTTAACTGGCCTCAAACCAGTCACTAGTCATTTGCCTGCAAGTTTTTGATATGCAGCTACTTCTGCACAAAACTGTTTTGGATGTGATGAATAATGTGATCAACACTCATGATTAAAAGTTCACTGTGATTGTGTAAAGACCCTGGGCTGGAGCTTGTGGAAACATGGGCCTGTGAATGCTAGTAAGTTTTATGTTAAGCTATCTGTTTTCCAATATTAGCCCAGAATTCACCAATGTATTAAAAAGATATTAGGGACCAAACCAAATAGCCCTTATGCATATTAGTGACCAATTACTTACATGCACTGGTCATGAATGAGAACAAGACTTCTTATCTTAGTGTTTAGTCATTTGACAGGACTTCTACAGAACAACAGCTGAGGTCTTTCTCTTTATGTCTGTAAACATCAAGTATTCAAAATAAAGAATGAAAAAAGGGAAAATAAACAAATTTGGTTATTATTATGTTTATAAACATCCAGTTTTTGTTATTATTTTAGGTGCATGCCCATAAAACCATTAAAAACAAAACCCAGATCTATTTAAGCATTATGCTTTCAGAAAGTTATTCAGCTGCATTTTAAAGATATATTTCCTCTGAATCAAAGTAGTAGAAATCAAACCGATTCAAGAGAAAAGATGACACGTATTACATATAAATAGAATTTGCTGTATCTGAAAATTTGCTGAGGTTTTTCTTTTTTTTCCTAGTCTTTCTTGAACATTTTAATTGACTGGTTAAATTTTTGTGGGACTTAACAGGGCATAACCATAGCTATTCTGCTCCGCTGCTATGGAAAGTTTGCAGCTATGGTCATTTTGCCTCGTATATTCTTCCTGCTCCTCATATTAGCCCTCACATTAGTCCTCTGCTTGATATTTTTCCAACACCCTTTAAAACAAAGAGTCAAGACTCCAAGCAACAGGAAAACAGATGAACCTCTTAACTATAGCCCAATTCCCCTCTTCACTCTTTGAACTAGAGAGGCCTGACAGTTCACCAAAGGGGTGCAGCAGGTCAGGTTTGAAGTCCATTAACACAGCTGGGAGGGCTTGCATGCACAACACCTTTCCACACTGCCTCTCACTCTAGTTAGAGCTGCAGTAAAACTTCCTTTACTCTGATGAGCACTGAAATTCATCAAATTCATCTCTCAGAATACTTTTAAGACAGAAGAAAAATAACTAGCTTTACCAAGCTGCACCATTTTTTTGTTGACTAATGCATAGGCATTAGAGCTGAGATTCCTCAGTGCTACATTAGCTGTATTACCCACCTCCCAGGAACACGTTGGGCAAGTCCTTTAGTTTCTCTGAGTCTCAGTTTATCCATCTATAATATATGCCCTCTTGACCAACTGTGCCAGAGAACATGACTCTTGCAGGGGCCCAGCCAATTCAGTGTTACAAAGTGTAAAGTATCCACAGATTCTTAAATTTAACACAAAGTGTAAAGGACCAATTAAAAAAATTTGTAAAGGATGGTCGTTCCTTTCTTGCTGTAATGAAAGCATTTCTCACTTGTACCTGATTTTATCAAAGGCAAAATACTGGCCTATATACTTGTATGAAAAAGGCATACCATTTGCATAAAGACCTTAGAAAAACAGCATGTAAACCACAGAAAAATGATGTGGAGAAGGTTTTCTCTACCTGTGAGGATTCATTTACTTGCTCACAAATCCCTAGTAATAATAAGCTGTAGTTTTACTCTTTATCCTAATAGCCAGGTTAGAGGAATTTATACATATAGGTTTCCACAATGTTTTGTCTCAGAAATATTTATCATTATAAGAGGCAACAGATGACATTCCATAATGCTGCCTCTTACTGTAGTTAACACTGCAGGGAAGAAATCTGTCTCTGTCCTCAAGTTCCATTATAATAAAAAAAAGCAATAAAAGAAAACTAACAAATGCATATAAAGTAAATAACTATTTCTGACAAATACATATTTGCCATCATAGCTGCCAAGTGATGTAATCACTTACTCTTCTACCACAAATGAGGACCACCACAAAAAAGTAATAGTAATAGTTTATTTTCATATAGCACAGCACATTTGATCAGAAAGCCTTTTGCAGAATATGGGCCTGCACCTCTGAGAGATGGTGAGGGATCTTCAGACTCCCATCAGAATCCACTAGGACCTGCAGATACTCTGCGTCCTTTAAAAACTGTCCTACCTATACTGTCACCTAGAAAAGACAATTGAGAACCCAGAGCAAAACTTTCTTGTAAAAAACATCAAAAGCTATCTAATGCCCATGAAAGAAAGAGCCACAGTCACCAGATAATGCAGGCTGGAAGGGACGTGTGGAGGTTGTCTAGTCCGAGCCCCTGCTCATAACATGGCCACATCAGAGCAGGTTGCTCAAGGCCTTCTCTAGTGTATTTTGAATACTGTCAACATTTAAGATTGCACACTCTCTTGGATAACCTATTCCAATATTTGATTACCCCCACTGCAAAAAGAATTTTCCTAATACCTTATCAGAATTTTCCTTGTTGCAGCTTGTGTCCATTGCCTCTTCTTTTGCTGTGTACCACTGAGAAAAGTCTGTCTTGCTCCTCTCCAGAAGACCCATATGCTCCCATTATGTATACGAAGACAGCGATAAAGATCTCCCCTTAGCCTCAAATCTAATTTTTCAAGGCCATTCCAAAATACCATGTGAGACAAATTACTTTGTACTAAATTCATCTACCTCTGAAGGAGAAAGTGTTGTGTCAATCCTACTGGGATTTTAACTTCTCCTGGAAACACTGCTGATGGAATTACTCATTGACAATTGATGAATTTAAATTACTTCTGAAAATTAACAAAATTACAAGTATAAAGTACTGCTTATTGGCAAATATAGTGTGCTGGAATTTGTCTGCTTTCTTCATGTAATATTCTATGTGCTGGCTCCCAGTGGGATTTTTCACAATAAGATGAACTGGTTTGTGCCGCAAAAGCACATGATAATAAAGATCTCCCTTAATATAGCTTACACAGTGCAACACAGCTTGTTTATTTGTGTAAGCTTATATCGTGTACATCTGGATGTCTTCCACCACAGGTCAGAATTATTAAAGAACTGCCATAGTTACACGAACACAAAATCCGTATTTAGCAACAATATGTAACACATGCCTACCTGGCAAGAATGAAAATTCTAAAAATAAGGAAGGGTGGGAGAAGTGAAGACTCACAATATTCACCTGGTGAAAAGCTGAAGACCCTCAAAGCCTTCAAAGAATCAAAACAACTCACAGGATTAGGATGTACATGTAAAAGATGACAACGCCTGAATGTTAACTCAAGTGTAAAGCTTGGAAATGCTACAAAACGAGCAAATGTTTGCGGGTATATTTTAAATGAAATACATAGTAGCTTTAACTAAAGTACTCATCACTTTAGAGGCTGCAAAATGGCACAAATACTGACCTTGACAGTCTTATAGGCATAGTACTTGTATGAAGAGGATTGGTTATTCTCATTGTACTGAGTGCCAAAGGACTGCCCAACAAGAGAGGTGCATATTCTGTGTTTTATTTCTCAAATGCAAGGATTTATTCAAAAAAGAATGAAGATTCTTTTAAATTTAAGCCATTTAAATATGCTTCCAGCATAATCTGAGGTTATTGCTTGCATATTTGCTTCTCCAGTCCTTACATCCCTTGTTTTCATTTGTGGGTTAATATTAACCAGTCAGGTAATGCTGTTTATCTAGTTTACACAGGTAAAAAGCACTACTCAAGAGAGAAGAATTAGGCTCCTGCTATTTAATCATTTCTTCTACCAGCATTTGCACTTTTAAGAAAGGAGTGATATTGACTTTCCCTTTGGCTTTTGAAGCTCCAGGTCACTTGACCAAAAATCCAGATGTGTGCATCAGTAACAAGGTCTGGGAAGATACACAGCAAAAATAGCAGAAGTCAAGGCTTTTCTTTCCCCATTCAAGACAATTTCTGTGTATTACAGCTTGATAAAACTGCTTCTTTATTTCCGAATAACTGCATCAACAGATACTTCTCCACTAAATTCCGTGACTCACTGTTTATTGCCAAGGGAAGACAAAACCTTAAGTTATTCACCTGATACTTTCAGTGAAATATGTGACCACCCTGACCTTGTACCACTGTTACAATATACTTGCATATTTCATTAAATTTAAGGCATGTCTATAAATGGGGGTCTCAACAGTTTCAATTCTCTCAACTCAAATCTCTTAATGAAACTAACAGTGAGGACCAAAGGTTTCTCTCATACTTTGTTTTGTTACTAAATGCATAAGATCCGTCAGAGCTAAATGTCAGATTCTGACTTGCTTGATTTAGCCTTGCTATTTAGTAGTAATTATGGACAGAAGTCTCATTTAGGTGTATTGATCTGGTCTTTAACATGAGGAATAAATTCAGCAGCTGAGCTATTGAAAACACTGGATGAATTCTCAATCCATGAATCTCTTCAAAGAACAAAGAAACAGTAACGCATTTGCTATAGTACTGATTCTTACACACATATGTCTGTATTTACACAGGCTAAAAAAGCTTTTCCTCAGGGAGAAGCCATATAATGAGCAAGAAAAAGACTGTGGCCCACCAATAAGTCATATATACCAAAAGTTCCAGTTGTGCCTTCAGAAGATAGTATCCCAATTCAGGAAAGCATTTAATCATATGTTTCGGTCCATCAGAATTCATGAGAGTCCTTAAGTAGGTGCTTATTTTTAAAAGACGCTTAAGTGCCATTGATTTCAAGTACATGCTTAAGTACTGTCCTTAATATAAATGATTTCTGAAACCAGGGTTGATGGGAGTTTTATCACTGATTTTAATAAGAGCAGCGCAGGAACTAAAGAATTTTAAAGATCCCAAATGCTTACCCAAATTGAATGCCTACATGACAATAAGGAAAATACAATCATATAACGTTACATATTTATATTTCAGCTACCTAAATAATGAAATTCTGAAACTAATGAAAAATCCTAAGCTCCTCATGCTAACAAAAGACATTTATCACTGAAGGGATAAGAACTTCTCTATATCTCCATATCACCCTAAATTTTTACCTTTACACAGATTTTCTTATCTTATAGGTTTGTGGGGTTTCTTTGAAGATTAAGAATGCAATTTTCTGGTTAAATATACTGATTTTTTAAGTTTTAAAAAAATCCATAATATAATTCAATGAGAGTTACCATAATAGACTGTAACAGCTGCTATGGTCTATTGTGTAAATAAGTAATTACAGAATTTACAGACTATCATGTAAATATGTAATTATGGACTTTTTAAAATGTGCATTATTTCCTCGATAGTCTATCGTTTAAATATGTAATTATGGACTTTAAAACATGTATTATTTACTCAGACTGCAACAGCTCCTTGGGACAGAGCTGTTCTGGCCTATTGGGTAAACATGTAATTACGGAAATTTTAAAAATATGTATTATTTATTTGTTAGTTCTGCTGTCAATATATCATGACAGCCATTTTTGAATCTATAGCCTGTCAAGGTTTCATGGGTCAGTTAAAGCACTTCTCTGCACGGTTCTGGTGCCATGTAGTGAAGCCTTTGACTCGCTAAGTATCTTATCACAGAGTCATCCAATGAAAATCAAGCGGAGGACTTCAGAAACAGTTCTATTAATTGGTATTTTCTGCAAAGAGTCATAAATATAGTGAAAAGAAATCTTTTCTGCCATTTCTTTCATAATTCGAATAAGGTAGAGTATATTTTACTGTGGTTAGGAGTTGGTATCTGGTAAAATATCCCTTGGAGACTTTTCAGTAAGGCAGTGAATTTGGTGTAACGCAGTCAGAAGGTTTTCTGGTTTCCCAGTGGCCTCTCAGCTCTGAAACCAAGGGCCATGCAGGTAAGGCAGCAACACAAGAGACAATCTGTAGAGCAAAGCAGTTGGTACTAAGGACCCACTGTGCACATTATATACTATTCGGATGCTTTATTTCAGGCTAGTTCTGGCCCCACGGACTGAGTGTCTCCTAGCAGCTGGAGCACACTGGGTGTGCTCCTGGCTACCATTTACCAGTGTCGTTTCATCCACAAGAAATTGAGTTTGGTGCTGGTGGAAAAAATTTGTAAGGAGGGTTTCACTCATTCAAGATGGAACTTCGAAAGTACTATTATTCTGAAAAAAGGTTATTATCATTACCATTAAATATTTATATTTCTAAACCACCCACAGGCCCCAATCAGAGACAAATGTTAGCCGCTCTGCAAACACACATGAATAGCCAAACCTCAAAGATTTCACAATTTAAGAAATATTATCAAATATATTATACTTTATAGAATTCTTTTTAGAAGCAAAATGAATGTGTTCTCAGGCCAAAATGTAAGCACTGAGTTTCAAATCTGCTGTGTCTGCATCTATATATCAATAATTCTAACATTTAGGCATGATTTTCCTAATAGACTGTAGCAAAAGCAAAAAAAAAAAAATTACTTATTCTTATAAATATATAACTTGGTTATACAGTATGGGACTGTGTTACACATGACCCAATCCTATCTTTATATAGGAAATAGGTATTGTATTGTCATTTATCTAAAATTATCTCTCAGCTGGAAAAGGAGCGAGAGGAAAGATGAAACTCATAAAAGTGAAATGTTTTACAAATAAGGTATACCGCCATATTAAGATACATATTATTCATTATTACTAATGCTACTTTCACCATAGTCCACAAGCCTTGTGTAATAATATGACCCTAAGAATTGAGCCTAAACGGAAAACACTACACCGGAATTTGTAAACAAGAGTACTGATATAAACAAAATAACTTCCAGAGTTGATACGGCATCAGCTGGAGTGAGTACTGAGTCCAGCTGTCAGCATGACGGGTCTGGACGGGTCTGGACTAAGTGAGGGGAGTCTAAAATCTGACATAGGAAGAACAGCTGAAGAAGCTGGGATTGCTTAGTTCAGGGACGAGAAGACTGACAGGAACATGGTAGTGCTCTGAAATACAGAAATGCTCTTCAGAATCATGAAAGACAGACCTAGGGAAGGCAGCAGATTCTCCTTTATGTCCAACTTAGGACACAAAGCAACGGTGTTCAATATGGCAAGGGCCAACACATTGCCCAGGAAGACTGCAAAATCTTTGTTATAGGTTTTTAAGAATGGACCGGACAAACTTTCACCAGTAATGGCACAGATGCCCTGTCTTTGAGAAGGGAAGCAAAACAGATGACCTTTTGATATCCTTTCCTGTCTTGTTTCTAGAGGGCTTTAAGCTCCAGGCCTAAACCACGAATGTAAACACAGTTTTATACCTAAAAAGCAGGTGAAACGGACTGAATTTTTATAGAACAAGGACTGAAAAAACTCCCTGCTACCTCCCTATATGTATAGGTATAGATATATATGTAAACATATATGTTATTTTCTGCATTAAAAAGGTCAAACTAAATTTATTTTTGAAAGGCAGAAAGAACTGTTTCATCTAAACCTATCCTTCAGTTAGCGAGAGAAAAAAGCTGAGCAGAAAATGTATAGGAGATAGGAACTACAGCCTAAGCAAGTGACAGCTGTGAGTGCCATTACAATGAAAAACAACATTATGGAATCCAGGAGCTTTGAAATCTCCAGCCATGAAGAGGATTTTCAGCTCTGCGTGATGAGTACCACTGATCATCATGGATTAGCTGCAGTAGTGACCCTTTCTTCCTAAAAGTAGTCGGAATTTTTTGTCCTCCAGGCTGTGGGACTTCACCACCTGTAAAGCAGGTAACTTTTAAGCACTTGTAAGAAGGGTCGTATGCTACCCGCTGCAAGCTTGGACCTGAACTGTAGGATTTCTTCCCAGAATCCAAGATTCTGCAATACTCCTTGCTCTTTTGAGCTGTTTATTCTGGAGCTCAGCCTGCATTTGCAAGGTCATGCCGGATACTACTCGTCACACTATGTTGCTTATGCGTGAAATCCTCATTTTGTGCAAAGCTCACAAATATATATTCATGTCATAATATCTTAATGTCCAGGGATATTTTGAGCATGCCAAAGTGAGGGTGGCTGCCACACATGCTCTGCATTATTGTGACAAAATAAGGCAAAGCGGAAAGTTGTCAGTTTGAGCCTGGAAATCTTATGGGAAGGTTAACATAGCTGCATTTCTGGAACTAGGTGGCTGGTAAGACCTTGCCTTCTGCGTCTGCAATTAGTTATGTGTTGAAGTAGACATGCCAAAATTGGAAGCGGTGTCCATTTTGTAATAGTAATTACTGTGAAGCCATTTTCAAGGTGGGATTATGGGCACTAAACCGCTGGGACTGACTGTGCTGCCCATGCGTTAAATCCTCATTTTGTGCAGACTTAATGAAAAAGATAGCTTCTTGTAATATGTTCTGTTTTGTCAGTTGCTCCAACACAGCAGTATAGGGATGCTTTCTTTGTGCTTAATACACGCAGTGATAATTTTTCCGCATGCTCTTTCTGTAAATGTTCCACCACAAAACATTCTGTTAAACTGGAATTAAGGTTGTAAATATGCATTAATAAGTTAGAGCCAAATTCTGTACTAATTGACTGCCCATGCAACCTTATTGACCTCGATGGAGAAAAAGCTACTGAAGAACATTACAGGCTGGATTCTTATCCCAGAAAGGCTCTTCTATCTCCACGTACGGTGGTATGACTGAGGATCAAATCTCATGCTGAACTTCTTAAGAAACACATGTTGGAGAATCCGGAATGCAGGATTAAATTCACACTTTACAAACATAAAGGACAGGATGACAAAAGCACTCATCAATGGCATAACTCTGCTCTCGTTGGAGTAAATAACATTTTTGCCATTGCTGTTAATGATGACAGAACTAAGCTAGTAATCAGCACTTTCAGAAATGCAATCCTTTGTGATTCAAGTTGAACAAAATAATCTAAGTTTCTTTGGTCTCCTCTTTGCAAAGTCTTACCAGCCTTTCACATACATAGCTAAATCCTAGGATGAACCACGTATCACAGTGACCTCCAATTTAATTTACGTACCAGCCCTATAAAACATACACTATTGGCAAAATCTCTGCTAATTCCTCATTCATCGAGGAATCAGACTCGGTGTTATTTTTCCTCTTACCCTGGACAGATCTGTCCATTCTTACTGCTGAGACTAAAAAATTTCCTTTCCTGCAGTTTCATAAGATAACATTTTACTGCTAACATTTTAGAAGAGAGAACAGTATCAGAGAGTGAGCAAATATGACAGTAATTAACAGGACATTAAATAATAGTAATTAATAAATACACCTTCCAAGTACTTTCTGAGTGATAGTACAAAAATTCACAATGGTTTTGTGAAGCTTGGCTTACTCCTACTTGTAATTTACTTTGAGTTCTTAGCATGAAAGGTGCTTAGAATTGAAAAATATCATTATTAGCATAAAAGTGAGGCGTGTTCTATTTATTTTGTGTATTAATTCAGCAGACTATATTATTACACAACTTTATACTGTAAGCACAAGGTCACACAGGATATGACTTGTCACACTGTGTTGCCTATGCATGAAATCCTCATTTTGTGCACAGCTCCAAAATATATATTCATGTCATAATATCTTACTGTCCAGTGATAGCCTGAGAGTTTCATTCTATTACGTATACAGTGTACAGGGAAACAGATTCAGCATCATTTGGGAGGTCTCTTCTTCTCTCAAGACCCAAATGAACTCTCATTAATCAAAAGCTACAAACACGCACCAAAAAGGGAACCAGTCCTATTAATGCTCTCTAAAGTTTGAAACAAAATTATACTCATTCTGTTAACATTTCTGTATGCCTCTCTTGGTCAAGCAGCCAAAATTTGGCATCAATCTTATAAAGTTAGGTACCCAGAAAACTAAATAAAATGTAGACTTAATAAATCCAGCAAAAGAAAGAAACAGTTGCAAGGAGTGGATTTTCCCTGGAAGTGCCAGGGCTGCACTAACTGCACAGATCTCAGGACAACCTTGGAAATAACACGACCTTCCCAAAACTTGCCTGATGAACATACATCCAAAGTGCTGTCCTTGCTTATATTGAACATACTAACATTTTCAGTGCAACAAATACGAGTTCACATTCTACCTAACTCTGCAACTGTCTCACCCATCAGCTGGTCATTGTTTTGCCAAGCTCTGAACGTTTTTCTCCTCTAAACACCCCCATACTGAAGACCAGGAAACACTAAAATTGAGTATTAAATCTCAGGGAAGCCCTTTATTTATTTATTTATATTTTTACCAGACATAAACTTGAGATTATTGTATAAGCAGTTTCAAGAAGGACAGCTTGCTCATCAAAACCCTTAAATCTAGGGAAATGTCAGTTTGCATTGAAAAAAGAAATATTACCTTGATCTTCAATAAAGCAGCAGAAAGTAGTAGCAGTTTAGAGATCAGAGCAGATAACCAGTGTAGCCTCTGGACCAGAACAGCAGGTTTGACATGATATTCAGGTAAATAGCCAGAACAGAACAGCAATTAACAGTTAACAGGCCACTTAAATTAAGAGCTTTCCTTGAGAAAACAGCCTCAGACCTTCAGAAACTAGCAGCTGACAGTTCAAGCAGGAACTAAAGTGGCAAAAAAATCGAAGCGTATGGGGAATTTCCTCAACAGGCCTTTTATCCACAAAATGTACAAACCCGGCCGCGCCTGGCCTAAATGCAGATGTAGTAGGATGTAGCTGGGACGAGGAGGGAATAAAGAGAGAAAAGGAAATGAGATTTGGAGCAATGACCTTCCCAGCACCAGAAACATAGTTTTCATCACTTCAGAGCCACAGCTTTGCAACACGTGGCGCTACGCTGCGCGCCCACGTCTCGTAACTCTGTGAAGCAACCTGACGCCAAGGCACCTGGCGACGCGAGACAGCCGCGGTGGCTTTGCAGACAGGCGTGTAGGTATCCTGCACTGCAGCTCTCCCTCGCAGGCCACCCTGACACCCCCTTTGCACCCTGCAGTCCCAGCAGAGACAGTGCCGCGCTGCAGAATTGAACGCCCAGTCCTCACACAAGCAAACCGAGCGGCACCGATAGCCATCTCCACATTTTTGGTATCCTCATTGTATCCACCACCACTGCCTTGATACAAACACAGGCTTCTCAATACCGTTACAACAAATGATTGTAGCCCTCATTGCCTCCAAATCCCTGGTACTCATGTCAAGCCTAGCTCAACATTGCAACTTTCCCGCAGGTTTAGATGGGAGATGAATTGGGAAGGGATTTGCTAAAAAATGCTGGGATGAGGCGCAAATGAACATGGAAAGTCGATGTCTCGAACTTTCAGAATCCTCTCTTCTTTTTAATGGACCTTGTAGCTCTAAATTTCATGCATTTTTCTTTTGTTCAGGAGTTTGACCTCCACAAACTTTTTAAGCGACATCAAGAGAAATAAGGAAAGCTGTACCTTGCCTCCTTCTCCCAAAGAGGGCAAATACACAACCCAGTCTCACATGGCTCAAGCCACTGTGAATTTGTGACATACAGGAGCAGAGCCCCAGATAGATACGTAGATTCAACAAAGTATTAGAAAAAGCCAGGAACCGCCAACAGTTTTCCCCAGCCCAAGTCCTACTACCAAAAGTAGCAATAATTTTGCTGGTCCTTCCGTTCCCAGCCTGTCCCGTGACAGAGCAGCCGGCAAAACCCTGGAAGCGATACCTGCGCATCGCCACCCCCCCGACACCCTGATGGGGGGATGAGCATCGTGCAGATGTGGAGCCCATGTGTTCATACTGCAAAACTGGGGGGAGGCTGCTGACCGTCAGCCAGATCTGGGAGGACCGAGGTGCCGAATTAGCCTTGCAGCTTTCTAGTTCGCAGATGTGCCAGGGCCAGGGAACTTTCTGACGGACACGCAGGAGCAGCACTCGCGCCCTGCTTGGAAGGGTCATTTCCAGATTTCACTGCAGCTGCCCATCGGGGCCTGGTGCCAGATCAGCTGAGGGTGGCGCATCTGCAGCGGGAGGGAGTCAGGCCCCATTCCGGTTGTTTCACGGGGCCCGGGGCAGGTTTTCGGAGGAACACCAAGAGCAGCAAAACCCCTCCCTGCAGGGGTGGGGGAGTTTGGCAAGGACGGGTTTGCAGGGCAAGGGCATTTGGGGGAGAAGGTGCTTGGGGGTTAGGGTGTGTGGGCGCAAGGGGGTTTGGCAGAGAGGGTGTTTGGGGGCAAGGGCATCTGGGAGTGGAGGCGTTTGAAGGTAAGGACATTTGGGGGTGAGGACGCTTGGAGCTGATGGCCCTCGGAAGGGTGAAGGTGTTTGGTGGT
Organism: Dromaius novaehollandiae; assembly: GCF_036370855.1. Taxonomy (NCBI): domain Eukaryota; kingdom Metazoa; phylum Chordata; class Aves; order Casuariiformes; family Dromaiidae; genus Dromaius; species Dromaius novaehollandiae. The sequence goes on from NC_088100.1 coordinate 125,062,136, forward strand.
GAGGGCGTTTGGGGGTGAGGGCTTTGGGAGTAAGGGCATTTGCGGGTGATGGCATGTGCAGCAAGAGGATTTGGAGGGGAGGAGCACTGGGTGCAAGGGCCTTTGGGCCCGTGAGCTTTCGGGGGCAGCTGCATTTGGGGGCGAGGGCCTCAGTGCCGGCCGCAGGTGCCAGCTGCCGCTGGGCTGCGGCGCTCGGGCGCGGGGCGCAGAAGCCGCGCAGCCCCGCCGGGGCCTCCCGCCCGCCGAGCCGCGGCCCCCGCCGGCCCCCGCGGGCGGGCGAGCGGGGCGGGCAGCGGCCTGCGCCCGGCGGGGCGCGGCGGCGGCGGCGGCGGCAGCGGGCGGGGGGCGCGGCGGGGCCGGCCGCGGGGGCGGAGCCGGCAGGCAGCGCCGGGCGCCGTGACCCCGGGGCGGGGAGGCGGCACGGCGGCCGCGGGGACGGGCGCGGGCTGCCCCTGCTTGGCCCGGCGCGGGGGCGCGGCGAGCCCGGGGGCAGCGCGGCGGCGTGGGCGGCCCCCTGTGCCCCGCTCGCTCACACTCACACACACTCACACACACTCACACACACGCCCCGGCACGGCACCGGGCGGGGGGAGCCGGCCCGGCCCCCGCCCCGCCGCCCGCCCTCCCGCGAAGGGCCGGGGCGCGGGTCCGGCCGCCGCGAGCTCCGCACTTACCGGGGCCGCGGCGAGGTGTCGGCGGGCGGGCTGCGGCGCGCCGCCGCTGCCGGGGTGCCCGGCTGGCGCGGGGGGGTCCGTAATCCTGCAGGCTTGGGGCCGCCAAATGTAAACACTCCGCCATGATTTCTTTGTTTAGATAATTGAACCTGCCTCCCTCTCCCTCGCCGACTCTCGCTCGCTTTTATTTATTTATTTCCCCCCCTCCCGTCAGCATCATCATCATCATTATGGCTTGTGTGGGGTGTTCTTTTTTTTTTTTTTTTTTTAGGGGTTGCTATTTAGTGGCTGTATTTAACAAGAATTGCAGGTTTGGGTATATAGACATATATATTTATTTATGTGTGTGCGTGTATATATATAGGCGTATGCATGGGAGGGGGGGATGATGAGACAGGCATTAGGGTGAGGGAGCCGTTGCCGCCACTTCGGGGTTCGTGGCTTTTCGAGGCTGCCGTTGTGCGGGGCCGCAGCCGGGGCATCGCGCTCGCCCCGCGCTCCCCTGCAAACCGCAGGGCTTTGCAGAGGCAGCACCGGCCCCAGCTGGTAGGGAGCTGCGCGCTGTGGGGGAGACGCGTGGAAGCTTCCAGATTTCAGTTTCCTCGCTGCGCTTCCCGGGAATTTAAGCTGGAAATGAAAGCAAGCCTGCTCGTTGTTATTACTGTTATGTGGGAATTCCCCGTGGGGTAATGTGGAATATAGTTCTAGTTGTAGAAAATTTTTGGGAGGTGTTAGCACTGTTAAAAAATGTTTTGTTTGCATTCTGACCTCGGTATCAAGATTCTCCATTTGGAAATACTAGAATATTTCCTATTTCAATACTACCTAAAGACTTCCAAGCACTTCATCAATGTCCATAAAGGCATTCCACTACCCATCATAAATCTATTTTTACAGATAAAGTACCTGATCCCATCAGACCATAACTTGCAGGACTCCAGGGGAAGTCCGCCAGGGACGGCAGGCAAGAGGCTGAGCTCTGGTGCTGAGCACTTCACTGCCCGGGAAGGACCCGGGGCCCCACAGTTCCCACAGAGCACCCACCCTCCAGGAGTTTCTGGCACCACGTCAGCGCTTGCCTGTGGTGTGGAAGAGGGGACAGCAGACTCTAGAAAAATCTCCCTGGCTTGTGTTTTGTTAGTTTTGGTGTTACGTTCCCCAGTAAAGAGTAGTGCCTTTCTCTGTCCCTTTTACTTAGCCATCATTCACTTCTGGGGGTCTTCAAATGCTATAAAATATACAGCATTTCAAGAGGTATCTTTGCTGCTGATGTGTAGAAAGAGCAATAGCACAAAGACAATTTAAAAAATCATTATATAGAAAAGGTGATTTACTTACACTGTTATACAGTGAAGATATAATGCTTAGTGACAGCATGCCAGTCATCAAAGAAGTTTCCAATACATTTTCCCCTGTGACTGTCAGTACGATAATGATCGTCATCCCTATAGCCAACTGCCTCTGCTTTGAAACCAAATCTACAGCTTGTACATTATTGTATCCTAACTGTTGTGTCTGTCTTTGGAAAGGTGCTCGTTCTGCAAAGGATCACCGGTTTGGACCCCCAGACCAGCACTAAGTCTCAGTAATACCTTGTAAAGCCCTTGTTAGTTCTTGGGATAAGGTTCTCTCTTTTTCTTTGTATACTGTGAGCACAAAGAAAAATAACAAAAAAGAAGTATACATACTTTATACATTACACTGATATGGACTCTTTCAGTCAGTAAGAATACAGGATTTCAGAACTGCAGTTATTTGTAAACCATTTTACACTAAAATACTGAGAAGTTCATCGGCCATGGTCATTAGTCAGTCAGAGCAGATGACTTGCCATGCAGGCCGTGGAGGTAGTCTTGAGTACTTAGCAGCTCGCAGGCCACTCTGTATAGTTTGACATCACTCCCATAGTTCATACACCAAAACAAACCCCACTATTCAGTTTTTAATGATGACCCCAGCCCTTATGTCCTATTTCTTGTTGTTTCTTCAAGCATCATTTTGGGAGTAATTTCTAGTTTCTGCCTTCTCCCCTCTCAAAGGTTATGTTATTTGTTTATAATTATATTTTTATTTTATGTTCTCAATAAACAAATTGTCTCTGCCAGAATTTCACTGTAATCTCTCCTTAGTGGAATTTATGCTTGTGGCCATTTAAATTCATTTCAGGCTAGAACTTGGCATAAAAGTTTCCAGCTTCTCAGCCAGATTTGAATTACTATATTTAATTTATACTCAGCTCTTAGGCTTTTTTTTTTTAATGAGAGTGAAGATAGAAATAATTTTGTTGTGGTTCCAAGTGGTGGCATTATGCTGTACTGATTTTGTGTTCATTCCACTAGCTCTCCAAAAGGACATGCCAGAGCATTTGAGACATGACTCTGGAAAGGTGTCTCTTTACAATCTTTTAAAAATGAATTACTTTAACCTAAAACTTTGTGAGTAATTACTCTAGAAAAATTAGGCATTGTGGATGCACAACAGTATTTTTATTGCATTCTTAGATATGGCTCACTGAACAGTAAAACCAATCTTCATGTGATCCTAAAGAGAGCAAAAAGATTTGCTATGCTTTGAAAAGTAACTTTCATACAAATTAGTTTGTTTTGTGTTATTAATTTTTCTGAACATTCACACAGTGCTGTGTTGGTCTTAGCAGCAGATTTTTATTAAAGCAGTACATTGGATACCTTAAATTTCCTTTCTCTACTCCCCAGTTTAAGAAACAAAATACACTGCTTCCTCTGCCATGAATTCCACTGTATACATCCAGCTGAGTAATCACTCAGTGAGAAATGTTTCTACCAAGTCAAATGTGTGTTTGCTCCAGGATTTTTATTATGCAACCTTTTAACTACAGTGCCAGGCACAGTAGAACATGTGAAAGCTATTGCTAATATTAAATAAATGCAACTAAGATAATACTATTTGTCACATGTGTATGTGATAAGGTGGATCCTATGATGGATCCTATAGTCTTGGAATAACTGTAAGTTAAAGACAAACAGTGCATGACCAGGTGAATTGGGCATAATTTTCCAACCCCTTGTTTCTCAGACAATAATTCACAGCTTTGGAAAATAGCAGAAAATCATACCAAACCAGCATGGCAGTGTTACCTCCCACTTTACAGAGCTGTAAATGATTTATTTCATAATTAGCTATTGTATCATAATAGCATGTAATGAACAGAAGCATACAGGACCCTGTAGTACTGTTGAAACATGGAATAAATGGCAGTACCTGTCTCAAGAGCAAGGAGTCTGAAACACCAAAATATAACAAATACGTGACTGAATAAATAGTGATTGCATCTCTCCACATCTGCACCTATATAATCAGTAATATGCTTTTTGCACTCTTTGGAGCAGAGGTGGATCTTAAGGAGGGTGTGGACTACTTACTGGCTTGAACGAGGATGTAAGTAGTCACAGTTGTGACACAGGGACCAAAGGAGAAAGTGTGCCAAGATGCATAACAATAATAATATCATACATGACTGTCTTTACGGTCTACTGTATGCGGTGTCTCATTCTGGAAACGGGCACTGGTAAAAGGCTATTTTGCAGACAGTGTTTGGAAGAATTTTTAAATCTCCAGCAAGATGCCTAAATAAAGGGGATATGTATATTTTCCTCCATTCTCCTCATTTGAGAGTTGAGTATCTATTTGTACTAAACTAGTTCATTTGCAAAGATGTTTTCTGTATCAGTTTACCCTCTCTGAGATTCCATTTGAAATGTGTGTGTTAAAAAGGAAAGTGATATGTAGACTAGCAGGATTTTAATCAACGCAATATGACAATGTATCTTCCAGTCATAGTTGCAGTCTGATAGCCTATACCTGTAATATGCTGCACTGTTGTATAGGGGAGTAGAAAAAAAGATCTTAAAAAATAGCAGTAAAAGTCTGTTGTCTAAAAAGTAACATCCAGTTCCTGAAATAAGGTTAAGATTAAATCTGTTATTCCAGGAGCATGCATTTACCGGACCAAAAAGAAAAGACCTAGGTGCTGAGTTTCCTTCTGTGAGCAGAAAACCTAGCTGAAACCTAGCTGATAAACCTAGCTGAAAGCAATTATGGAAGAAAACATGAAAACTAAAGTTTTCTTTGAGTGCTTTGCACTAAGTTAACAAATTAGTATTACACAATAGTAACACTGCATTAATTATGTCACTGTTTTTTTCCTTGGTGAAAGATTATTGTTAGTAATTCATCACTGTAACATATTAATAGTGGTATTAGTTTTTAAACAGAACAATCACATTAGTAGCGTACTTGTCATATTAGTGAAAATTAATGATGAAAAATTTCTATCAAGGCTTTGGGTCTCTAACACTGCAAAGAAATCACTTTTTCCCAATCCAGCACATTTTCAATGACCATATATTTTCTTGTAACGATAAGAGACTGTTTTACAGTTTTCTCTGTCCAAACGCCAGGAGCCATTTGGAAATATTTATGCCATCCTTTTAATGCCAAGTATGTGTATTCTTTTATGATTCTAATACTGTATGTTCTGCCTTTTAAAAGCCTGAGTGCTGTCATTCACAACCCCTGGCATGAGGCCATTTGAGGCCATTAACTCTCTTTTTGTTGGGGATTGAGAGCCTGTACAGTCCAGCATACTTCTACAGTACAATACAACTGCCCGTCGAAAGGATTAAGCTACATCTCCTACAGAGGCACTCATCTGTGAACTTGTCTTACATGCCTCCAACCAATCACTTGCCTGATGATTTTGTTTAGATTTTTTGTTTTGAAGGCAGAAAGCTTCAGGCCTCTGTGAACACGCTCCTGCCCACTTCTTCACCCTGCCCTTTTATATTTTCAGCATCTTTTCCTCTGGCATGGTATTGCTACCTGATATAGAAGGATAATATGTGGATTACCCCAAGATCACTATCAGTAACAACCTGAATGAGGTAACAGGGTTGTAGAGTGGGATTTCCTGCACTATCCCTCATGAACATTCAGTGCTTCAGAATCAAAAAAGGATGAAACATCACCTGAACCCTGAGAGTCTTGTCTGGAACTGGAGTCAATGGTTTCACCTGCTTCACTGTGAAATCAGGAGATAAATCTCCAGTACCTCTTCTGTTTAAAAGTACAGCAAAACACAACATGTCCCCCATTTATGCAAGTAATTTAGGTTGGCTGTTTTATAATTTACAAAGCAGTTCTGTGGCTTCCATCTACTACTTTAATGGACAATATTAATAGCTTTCATTTGATTAACTACAGAATGGCACATTGGAAAAATAAGTGTTTAGTGCCAAGGATTTGGCCACAATTAAGTCAAGGCTCAAATTGGACATTTTATTAAACAAGCAGGTCACTACAGCTAAAACATACCTCTACACAAAATCCCCACTACCAACAGCCTGAACCATCCTAGGGGAGTCAGAGAGCTGAACCAGACTGTTCCAACCACAAATTTGACCCACACATACAAAAGGGTTAACAATAATGACCTTATTGCAAAGATTAATTAATGTATATAAAACAGCTTTTATTCCCTAAACTGCTATTGCATTAGCTGGGTCAGAGCATCCCGGTGAATAAAAGTGAGTATGTGCAATGGTGACACCTAGGCTGTGCTTTTCTGAAAAAAAGTTCCTCAGAAAACATCCATACTCATGTTAGGACCAGCTTTACAGCTTTATGGACCTTGAAGTCCATGTCCACTGACCATCTGCCCTGAAAGCCTCTCGGCTTCTCCCTTGGCAACAAGTCTGTCTGGGCCTGGAAGTGCTGCTTGAGCTCCCAGGTCTATGCTGGGGCTGGTCCCTCTCCTCACCTTTCCCACTAACATGTAGAGCTCCCCCAGGCACGGCATAACTGGCACGCTGGGCCGGGATATCAGCCAGCGCCGGTTCCAGGACTTCCTGATCTGGAGTTCCCTTCCTTTGTACTCCACCTCTCTGTATTCTTCTTAACAGCAAACAACCCATGGGGAAAAGCAGGTGGCTTAGATGACCCTAACCCTGGTACGTGAGCAGCTACAGAGAAGTAAAGTTGGTATCTTACTATCCCTTTTCTGAAATTTAATTTTTCAAGTAATTCTAAGCTGTTAAGATGTTGAACAAAGGACGGCTGCAAGCAGCTGTAGCACTTCAAAATGAAAAGCTCCCCAGCAATGTTTATAAAGTTGAGCCATGTATTGTGGCACTGATTTTCATACAAAACATTAGATTGACATCTGATCTACACATAACATGCATTTGACTGACATGGGCATTTATTATACATTGATGTGACATATGCCAAGCATAACAACAGCTTTGACTGACAACACAGCAATAAAGGACTTGTGTTACCCATGTTTGATTCAGTATGTTTCCATCCTTCCTTATTTAGAGGTAGTAACTGTACTACTGATCTGAGAAGATATTTTTGGAGTAATATGGCACTGCAAATTGGCCCAAGTGGCACTTAAGTCCACAGTAGAAGGAGCAAGAGGTCTTTTTAGTCTCTAAGCATTTAGAAAAGATAACATAACTAGGGCTCCAGTGAATTGGAGTTGTCAAAATTCGCACCTAAGAGAAAGGGGGTGCTGGGCCTGTTGCCAGGAAACAGCATCTGGTATCACATTTCTAAAAGGATGCATGCATATGAATGCAAGTGGGAGCTGCATGATAAATCTGTCTCAGAAATTGCACCTCCTCATGTCTGCATTGTGGCACCCACCCATATGAACTTCCTTGCCCTGATTCTTCAACGGTACTTCACACAACAGCCAGAAACATGTAGCTGGACCAGTTACATGTTCATTTTCACCACGTGGCCAGTCCGACAGGCTATGTCTACAGGGCCAGAAATCAAGCTTGACTGCACTCCATAGCGCTTAACCACTTGCATGCTCCCTGGCATAGTTCTGGTTGCTGCCAGCAAGCACTCTGTGAGGCTATACTTCCACGAGGAACCGCTCCTATAGGGTTGTGTGGACAGGACTGCCCTAAGCTTGGCTCCCTCCACTCTTCACAGTCTTCCAGCACTGTCCCATCAGCCTTTTTAACCTCTAATATTTGATCTAAATCTTCCCTGGAGGTCCCAGGCCCTGGGCAGGCTCTCCACTCCCAACGATGGTGTGAGCCAGCGCCAAGGACCGTGAGAACCTCTGGTCCCCGACAGGCTTCACAGAGCATCACAGACATGATGCTGTAGTCTTAACAATGGACAGTATATCACTGAGTTTTCATAAGTACACACACACACACACACACACACACACACACAGAGAGAGAGAGAGAGAGAGAGAGAGAGAGAGATAATTGGTTAGTTCATCAAATTATGAAACATATATTCTGAAAGTAATACGAAAAACCACGGGATATTATTCTAGGCATCCACTCTGCTGATGACATCAGCACAACTTTCACAGATTCTGTATACATCCAACGAGAACCCAGATATAGAGCTCTTTTTAGACAGGATTTCTGTTGACTGTCAGTACGGGCCTTGAGGGTAGAAAATGAAGACATTTTCTTTGTATTTTTTCATTAATTTCCCAGCGATATCTTTCTTTGTCCTAAAGTTTAAGATCCAAGTGATTTTCCCAACCAGATTATACTTTTTAAGTATGTCATTTTTTTAAAGCTTAAACTACCTGACATCATTTAAATTGAGGGGGGGAAAGGAAATGTAGGAACTAACAATGTGAAGGCACTTTCTTGGAGGAAGAAAGGATTTCTCTTTTAAAAACAGTGCCTCCTCTGCTTCCCCAATTAAGAGGATAGCTGGTATGGTAACAGCAGGTTGTATGGTAAGAGCAGGTTGTGAAAAGTTTTAATTGTCCAGGTAGGTGTTAGTCTAGGGTAAAAGAGAAAAAAAGCTGGTTGAGGGAGATATACAGTAAGTTAAAGTTCCCACAAATGATTTCTTGCCTTGTATTTAAAAGGCTTTTTATTTCAGATGGCCTTTGGTGCTGTAACTGTTCTGTGGACAAGTAGGGAATTCATTCTCCAGAATGTCAATCCCGTATTACTGCGTGAGTGCTATATTCATTTTTAAATATGTCCCTGGCATACCATTTTGCTTTTATTTATGGTCTTATTACTAATTTTAATTATATTAAGCTTGTATATTTTTAATCTTTTAAGCTGTGTTTTGTAATAAAGCACCTGGGTACTTTGGGGCAGCAGGCAGTATACAGGCACATTTTCTTAATAAAGAATGAATCATTTATTATGATTATTTATACCAGATCTGAAGTTTATCAGAATCTTAGGCTTTACTATGCTCTTATTCACACTAGTATAAACAGGAGCAGTTCTTTCAAATTAAAGGCATTTTGAGTGAGGAGTCATTGCGTTATGTTTGGAGTGTATTGCGAACAGGAAATTCTGGCAAGCAGGTATTTTTGCACATGGACCAGCAGCTTGTTGGTGGCAATATATGAGGGATGTTCAGAAAATTTCTACATTCAAGCATCGTTTGGAGGTAGACTCGTGTCTGTCATCTGCATATGAGTTTAGGGCCTTTTCAGTTAGAGTGATTTTTTTTATCACAGAAGCAAAGACCACACGTGTGTCATATTCAAATAGCCATGTTGCAACCTGCTAGTGGTTGAATGGGACAGGATTGTATTCCATGTTGGAAGGCATTGCTTCCAATAGGGTCGTCATTGCCAATATATACAATTCCTGAGTGTAATTACTAGAACAATGCTGGCCTTTTCTAGTTTTCTGCAGATAAAAGGACAGTTACTTTCTTAGGAATAGCAGTAGTATTGTTGAATGAGACAGGAAGAAAACTACGCCATGACTTAACATTTTCTTGCCTATGGTGAAATGAATACCATTCCTGTCACTCATGTCAGCATTATAGAACAGATGAGCAAGCAAACAATAATTTGGGGCAACAAAATCCAACTATAAAGATGACTTAAATTTCTGCACATAAATGCAAAATAACCTATGTAAATACTTTCCAAGGGTGAGGTTTCCAAGGGTCAAAGTAAAAAAACAGCAAATACGTTTTTGTGATAAGATTTCAGTTCTTCCCCACAGCAGTCTGCTAATCTCTCGTCCAGGAATATCTGGTCTGGTATAAATCTAATGCACTGAAAGGAGCTACAGATTCTCTAATCAATTTTCGTTTAATCTCATAGTGTTTTCAAGCTAACTTTGCCATAGATAATAGCTAATAGAGATTATGAGCATCCCTTTGGATGTGTATGTGAGGGCTTATTCTGTTCCACTGAAGACACTATAAGTTTTTCAACTGATTTCTGGACATATGAATTCAAAGCAGATATCATAGAAGACTGCTAAATTATTTTTTGCGCTTTTAAACTACAGAAGCTAAATAGCTTATTTTCTTGGTACTGCTCATCAACTGTACTAGGATTCAGTCCCATAAGCACTCATCTCTTTGAGTGCTATTTTTGTGTGTTGCTCATTACTTTCCAGGATCAACTGTCTTACTAGAAGATTCCTAATGCTAATATAAAAACCTGAAAGAAAAATCTGTCATGGAATTTACCTTTTCAGTGCAATGCATGGAGCTGTTGTCACATGCCAGTTAATTGTGACAGTTAAATATTTTTTCTTTATTCTAAATACTTACGCATAAGAAATTTCTTCATATAGATATATTAAAGATCTCATATCAACCAAAGAGGTATGTTAAGTTTTCAATTTTAAATATGCATCACAGAATAATGGGTGCATGGTAATTATAAGGAATATCCAATCTTCAGTTTAAAAGTGCATTTGATAAAATATTTGGAAATAATTAGCAATCAATGCTTTTGGAGTTTAATGCTTCCTTGCTAATTGTCACTAATGATCCTTTTCAATTACTATAAAGAAATAAGTCAACCCCTTTTTAGCGCATATGAAAATTTCAATTTAGAGCTAGCAGCCTATCAAGAAGTTATATGTTGTCACGATGAATAAAAAGATTTCCTTGCAGGCCTGTTAAGTGTAAACAATGATGGAACGTAGTTTACATATCTCATTCTACAAAGATTTTGTTATAGCCTGCTGTGATTTGTTAATCATATTTACAGTAATTTTATTTGTAAAGATATATATAATTAATTAGAATCATTCAAATTAATTATGAACACTTTTTTCTTTAAGTCAGCCTTTCCTTTGTTTTACATGTAGCCTTAACTTCTCTGAGATTTTAGTTTTTGTTTGGACAAGTCATATTTTCAGGTCTTTCCTCTGCTTTGTTTTATTTGGACTGGTTTTGTCTAACATAGTTAAGGATGTCAGAAGCAATATGTAGTCAGTCCATTAGTTTAGCAACTGCACAGAAGGCCACCATCTGAGAGCTGGTCTGTGCTAGGGTCAGTGGAGTTCAGGTGTGCTGCGGAGCTGATGTATTCCCACAGAATGGGGACATATGATTTATGATGACCTGTTCCATGGCCTGGTGAAAGTAATAGAAAGCTCCTGCTGCATACCTGCATTCTGTATATACCTGATATATACCATGGGAGTAGTGTCGTCTTCAAAAGAAACTGTTTATTGCTCCCTACCTAAAGCGTTTCCAGAGATCTAGATGTTTCAGGGAAGTGGGCAAAAGGTGGTTTCTTAGAGAAGGTAAAAAATTTAGCTTTCAGAGGCCACAGAAGAGCTTCAAATTCCAGGGGGAATTAGGCACTAGGAAACAAGAATACCCCAATGTGGATAAAGCTATGTGCTAAATCACACTTTCTCCCTCAGCTCACATATCAGTACAACAAAACCTATACAGGCATGCTAAGATTTTATGTCAATGTGGTACTCATGAAAGTGAGAGATTAACAATAATATCAAATGCTGACCCCTAAAATCACCATCGTGATTGGATAGGTATTGTGTCATGTGTGGTTTCTCTAAAAAAGTTAACAAGCTGGAGATGTGTGAAAATGCTGCACAATAGAAAAACCCTATGGTGAGTGGATTGCAAGAGGCTACAAACACAAGCTTTACTATTTTAATTCATTTAATTTCCTCTGGAAACAAGTAAATCTGCATTGCAAAAAAATTAGCTCTCCAAAGATACTTCTTACATACATAAAAGAAAACTGCCTTTCCCATAAAGTTTTAGGTATTCCACTTGAACCATCAGAACAAGCAGATTACCATGGATGCCACAAATTAAAGTGTTCTAAAACTGAAGTTTCTTAGGATATGCTTCAAAGGTTCTTTTGCATTCAGTAGCAACCAGAAAACCTCTGAACCAGACATCCAGGATGGGGATCATTGCAAAAGGCAGAGGACTGATCTGCTCTTTGCTTCAGTACTATAGTGCTAACTCAAATAAACCCCAAGGCACAGTTAGAACAAGACATGGGTATCAAGAATAGTTGAGGTTTACATTTTCTCCTCTTAATGCTCTCCATTGGTTATTTTATCTTCAAGTTTATAACTGAGAACTTAAGCTTCTAGAGTACTTGTATAAACGTTTTGTTTTCATTTTAAACTTGTCTAACACTTAATGTAGATTCAGGTCATTCTGAAAAATCAGATGTGCTCTTACTTATTCAAATGAATGAATACTGAAAAAATGTGCATATGAAGGCAAATCTTTTGAGTCTCTGTGACGTAATGGAAATTTAAAATCTTAGTATGTTTCTACCGCTAACCTGCAGGTTGGGACTGGCATAAGCAAGCACTAGAAATGGGAAAAACTTCTTCTGACACATATTAACAAGTGCAAAAGGCAGGCTGGTAAGAGAACGCCCACAAGTTTGGCTTCTGCTGTCTGAAATGCAGAATAGTATTTAGAGTTTTAAACACAGTTCTGCAGCAACCTTCCCTCTCTCCGTAATCCTCATAAGATCACATTATGGCTATTGTTAAATAAAAATTGCAGATTATGTGGAAATTCACTGTGGTTGTGATGTGTGCCCAAATGGGGACTCCTTAGGCAACCAGAGTCAATACAATGTATAACTTTGGGTAGGGTTTAGCTTTGATGTTTTATTCTTGAAAATTCTAGTTATTATAACCCCTCTGTCTTAGCCAGATCCTTAATCAAAATAGTCTCATATCCAGCCACAGACCACATGTAGCATGGCAGAAGCACTGTCCTACAGTTGGTTCTGTCAAATATATTCAGTCATTTGGAAAAGAGCAGTCAGTAGGGTGGTAAACTTTCTGGATACAAAGAATTATTTAGGTTAATCAGCACTAGAGAACACTGCAAAGATGTTCAATGAGACCTAATAAGCCTGCACAATGGCAGCCAAATTCAGCATTGACAAATATGAAAATACATATTGGAAAGAACAGATTGAATTGCTCATGCACATTGCTGGGTTATAAATTAACTGTAACAACTTGGGAAAAAGACCTGGGGGTCACTGCGGGCAGCTCAATTAAACATCTGATCAATGAGCAGTGGATGTTAAAAAGCAAACAAAATGTGAGACTGTATATAGAATGGGATGGAAAACAATGACAATATTGTAATTGCACAATTATACACATTGTTGGCACACTTTCCCTGAATACAGTATTCATTTCTGGTCACGCCATCTTAAAATACATTGTAGAAATAGAAGAAGCCCAAAGTTAGGCAACAGAAGGGAACAGAGACATGGAGAGACTTCCATATTAAGAGAGATTTAAAAGATAAGAACTGTTCAGTTGAAAGAGCAAATTAGTAAGTGGGGACATGATAGAGAGATACAAAATAATTAATGGTATGGAGAAGGTCAATTGGGTGCTCGTATTTACTCTTCCCCATAATGTAAGAACAAAGTGACATCCATTAAATTGAAAAGAAAAAAATTTAAAACTGATAAAAAGAAATACTTTTTTACACAATGCATAATTAGCCTGTTGAACTCACTGCAACAAGCTATCATTATGCCCAAGAGCTTAGTAGGATTCAAAAAGGATTATACACTTATTTGGATAATGAGAGCGCCCAGGGATACCTTAGATAGGATAAAAATGGTTGGGGGTGGAGATATATGAACCCTCATGCTTCAGGGCATAAACCAATCATTAGCTGTCTGGGATTAGGAAGAAACTTCCCCTACGAGCAAATTATTCAATAATTGTCCATTATGGGTTTTCTTGCAAATTCCACTGAAACATCTGGTCCTGGCCACTCACTGCAGAGATAGGGCATTGGACCACTGATGTAATCCAGTGTGGTATCTCCTATTTATATTTCCCAGATTGTCATATTCATTTGCCGTGAGCCTATGAAAGCCACTTCTATAGCAGAAAGGATAGTTCTGTCTGTTCTGTGACCTCCTTGCTGTACGGCAATTACCGATGGCATTTTTTTGTGATACAGACAGGAGAGGATGGGGTTTCATCTTAGTCATTTCACAGAGGAGAGATTTTTCACTTTAAAGGCATGTATGGCTTGCCGCTGAACTATCTAATGATAACAGGTGATAGTGTTTTACCTTTCCAAATTTTGTAAAGCCTTTTCTGAGATTCACTGATATTCAAAGGAGCAAATAATTCTATTGAGGTATTAGCAAATCTGTTTTGTTTTTTACTTTGTTTTGTTCATTCTGAGAGTTCATCTGAAAAATTTGTCTCTTTTTCCCACTGTCTCCATAAATAGGAAATACAGCCCCATACACAGCCTTAATGAAACAGTATTCCAATCTTTTGTTGTACAGGTCCTATAACAATCTAGGTTAGATTCTCCAATAAAGGTACACCAATTTACTTCTCCCAGAAAATAAGTGAGATATTCTAATTTACTTTCGAGGAGGCTCTGACTCTATACCATAGCAAAGCCATGCAAAACCAGTCAGTTTTTCCCACTGTGTAATATATTAAAAATTACATGTCATTGAGATGCCTCTGCATTTATTTTAATCTTATTTTGTTCTCTACTATCCATTTACCCTGTTTTTATTCACTCACTGCATCTTGTGCTCAAGATATAGCCGTCTTACTACATGAAATTCTGCACCAAAGACAGTGTCCAATGAAAATATAATTTCTGCTTTGAACCAACCAGAAAAGCATGCATGTACATAATACAGAACTGGTATAATTATTCCAGAATATCCCTTTCATATGTTGGTGACTTACCAACCATTCTCTGTGCGCCTGGAACTCTTTCTTCTACACACTTCTTTACCTATGGAGAGTGCATATAAGATCCATTAGGGTCACAGAAGCACCACATGTAACCTGAAGTGTTTTCTTTTAGTCTATTTAATAGTCAGGACACAATTCTTCATTATTAGTTCTTACAGTACTGTGTCCTGACAAAAATGAAAACAAAAGAACAGTGCTTCAGAGACAAACTGTTTTTGGAGAAAGGAGTCAATAGTGTAGAAAATAAAACAAGGTGGATTAATTTGGGGGAGTCAATCCTTAAATTTAAGAGAAAAGCAACTTAAAAACATGTGCACTATGCTGTATAAAAATCAGCCTTAAACCAAACAATTATAATACTCTTTTACATACAAGAACTACGTAAATGTATTTAAATCCAGTTTATGGAAAACAGACACAACGATTACTTAGAATTGTGAAATAGCTTTTTATGTTTTAAAGCCAACAGAACATTTAAAAGTTTTGTAAGCTTGCTTAGAATTTTGAAGATTTGGGATAAGGTTGTCATACAGTCAAAATTGTTTTCCTCATATGTAACTTCTTAGACTGTAGTATGTGTATGCAAATTTTAATGATACATTTTCCTTAAATAATCATAGCAGCCAATCCTATTTTGAAACTTCAGTCGCCCTTAGGAGATATATCCAGTATTTATCAATCTACAAGTAGCAGATGCTATTTCAGATGGAATATAACGGAGAAAACACATGATGAAGTTAAATGCAAGGATCAACACTTTCAGAGAGCCTCATGGATAATGACAACTGAGCTACAAACATAGTTTTATAAAAGTATATTCAGGGAGACCAGCTGGACAGAGTTAACAAGTAGTTGACAAGATTAATACTGGAAACTTTCTAAGTCTTTAGTTTGAATTCAGCCCAAGTCAGTAGTGACCAAAAGCAGCTACTGTATGACAACTGTCAGTGGCCTAGATGAAGTGAGTTTTCTGGTCTTGGTCCAACTCCCATCACATAAGCGTTCACACCACACAGATTACCATTGCAAGTGATACTGGTGAGCATCCTTGTTGGCAAGTCACAAGTAGCTAAGGACTGATGGGACACAGAGAGTGAACAACACTGCCCACTCCACATGGGGTTCCTCTGGGTCAAGCTGGAGGTTCTGTGGAAGAGGACGTAGCTGCTGCCCAGGCTCTATCAATTTACAGCTAAATGGATGTCATCAACCTCTAGGGATGCCAAAAAGCATCTTCCCTGAGTGTAGATATCACATTTACAGCTGTATTTCCTGCCTCCTGAAAGTCCAAAATTATGAGCAAAATATTTGGAGTAAAACAGCTGATTTTAAATAAGCAAACATTTCCTATATGTTTCTTTAGAAGATGCCACATAATCACTGTTGAATGTCCTTTGGAGAAATTGCTGAAGCATTATACAACAAGGAACTCAAAAGTCTGTGTGTCTGCCGATCATGGGGCATAAATAATGGGGGGATTGAGACTGCTTTTACTGCAAGGCTGTACTAAGTGAATGTCATTTCAAAGTGTAGTTTTGGAACAGTGTCTTTAATACTTCTACTCAAGAGAGTTCATCATTCAGATGAGTCCTCACATAGGCTCAGGTCCTTCTCTAGGGCACACGTGCCTCACTCTAAGCTATTGAAGACAAAAAGATAGGCATTCACTAAGATTTTTCTTGAAAGACACTATACCCTGCTCACCCAAGCAGCACTGAGAGCTCTCTAGTGACAGCTGAGAATCAGGACCATTGGCTTGTAGTGTTTTTTAGATAGTTTAGATAGCTTTTCCCAACAGCTTTAACGTCAATTGAAAATGTACAATTAAATGTATTAGAATAGGTATAGAAAGAAAATCATTTATAAGGAACCTGAAAATACACCATACAACAAGACTCTATTAAAAAAGTAGTCACATAAAGACTCTCATTTCTACAGCATATTTTCTTCATTATTTCTGTCTCATTGTATGCGAAAATATATTAGTATAATGAAGTGAGAAATAGTAGGATATTGGATATTATATTTCCTGCCTAGCAGTTTTAGAGAATTTTGCTCAAGGCAAAAGAAAATGCAGCCTTTCTGCCCTGAAGAATAAACAAAAACCTGTTACAGAAATAAAAGTGTCAGTAAGAAATCAGGTGGTCTCTCCACATGCATGAGCGCATTTCTTACCGTAGTATTACAGAGAACTGCTTAGGCTTTGGTTTGGTTTGGTTTGGTTTGGTTTAGAAGCACTTGTGCCTCATAAACCAGAATGTGTACTTATATGTACCTTTCCTCTTTGTAAAGAATGCAGACTGGAATATTATATAATCAAGCTGTCACTTATCAGACTTGAACATCATAGGACTGGGGCATTGTAAAGCTCTCTGCTCCAAGAATTCATGTCCCCTACATCCCAGTGAAGTAAAAAACTTTTCTTTTCCTCTCTTCTCATCTCCCATGCTTTATTTTCCTTATTCCATATGTAAGGTACATGATGTTCCAAAATTTGCTGTTTCTCCTCCACTTCTCTCTTTTCTTTGTTCTATTTGGTCTGCCATTAGTCAGCATTCAAAGAAATAATTCTTTCTCCATGCAAATAATGAATTCTTCACAGTCTTGGCTGTAGGCTGCTTTGGAAGAGGTCAAATTAAGGGCCAGTGCGATTCAAAGTATGGTATTAAGCATACTTGCTTAACTAGACAAAGAAAGTTTATGCTACTAGGAAGAGGAGGCTCACAGAGCTAGAGATACCAACATTTTCCTTTAGCAGTAAAGAAATGCAGGTATCAAACCTTAAACTTATGAGTATTTTATGATAACAAAGGTAGATATCAATCATAGAGGTCTCTGGTTTTCCTGCGGATTAAAGTGTTCTAGTTTTACAGAAACACGATAGAAGATTTATTTTAAAGAGCTCCATGATTGTTAGAAAATAGTCATTTTCAAGCATTTGGGGATCTACATGGAGATACTGATTTGGGATTTAGTAAAAAGGTGAAGCTAGTCTATCATGACCTGCTTCAGCATACTGACAGTGTCCCCAGTGAAACCATCTAGGCCAATACAACTTTTCATCCCATGTCTTTCCCATACATATGCACACACACACACTCATGCACATACACGCATATTTAGATGAAGTAAATAGAATGTTTTGGAAAGATTTAGCATACAGTATCACAATATAGCACATATACACACTGTATTATATATATCTGATACATGATACAACATCAGAGAATACCCAGACACTCTAACACTGCAGCCATTTGCTATATCACAATCAAGAGAGAGAACATTGTTAAATTACTGGTAACTGCACCATTGGAGAAAATGATACACTAACAAAAGTGAAAATTAGAAAACAGTGGAGGAGCCAGCGTTGTTGGGATGAACCTTGGTGGACAATAATTCTACTTCCAGCAAAGATTATTTTGTTATCTAGCATTCTTTTTACATGAGCTACTTTTCATGCATAGCACTGCTGTAAATTATGCACAGCAGACTTATTCATTTAATAGGTTCAGGTCAGAGAGTTATTGTATTTCAGCAGCTGGTGTTCAAGGATTTTTTAATTTATGAAGTTTATTAATTTAGCAGGTATTTGTTTAAATTGTCACTTTTCATTTTACCAGGCCTTAGCAGTGAAACAAAAATGTCTTATCAAAATAGTTGAAATTCCACAGAAATCCCCACATAAATATGTAGAAGTCCAGAAAATTAGACAAAATATCTAAAAATAAAATTACCAAAGAGTAATGCATAAGGGAAGAATAATGCCTTGCCATACAAAAGAAAAAGAAAAATGTGAGTGGGAGACTGGAAAAATACACAGAAATGTTAACAGACCACATGTTGTAATACATTGTGTGGAATAGCAAAAGGTAACAATTAAATACATAGCCAGCTTCCCATGAGAGTGAAGCACAATATAAAGCTGCAATTTGCCTGCTTCATCTTTTGGTGCTAGATGCTACTGATCTTATGCAGAAACAACTGCAAAGGGCTGGTATTGAAATAGCTTTTGAGGGAAACATATGCTAAAGGTGGCAGGAAGAGGCGATGGTAGCTCCAGCAAGGAGTCTGCCTCTTACACATAGGCTAGCTCTATGAGACAAGCCTGCTGTACTCCTTAAAGAGGTGTGACTCCCATTAGCTCAGCAAGCACAATGCTTTTCATTGTAACCATACTCATGTCCCACTTTCACCCCTCAAGGCAAAGCAGCGCTACACTGTTCAGAGGACAGGGCTGTACTTCCCAGGAAGGATCTAACACCTCTGCTGTAGCCTTATAAAGAAATATGATGCTGTTCAGAACCTGAATGCTCTTCTTTTTTAACCTCCTTTCAATCAAGACCACTTCTAATATTCTTAAATATTCATCACTTCCAAAAGCTGATAGTGAGCTTGAACAAATTCACTTACTTTATACCAGGTCTTGGGCTTGGGTAGGTTAAGGCAGTACATCTATAAAAGCATATAGGCCTAAGCCTAGCCCAGTTTGAAAGCTCATAGTTATTTATAAATAAGTATACAGTACTTAGAAATCAGTAAGATAAGTAGCCAGTCAGAGGTTTTAGTGAGGCAATTTTATTCCACTCCCATGCAAAGGTATTGTACTGCCAGTGTAACCTGGAAAGACACATCAGGCAGCAATGCTGAAGAGCTGCTCCAGGAAATGAAGTATAATCCTTTTCCTGCAGCCACACATACAAAATCCCCCAAGGAAACAGAAGAGCTACGGAGTATTCTCGCAGTGCTGTGACCCTCGATGGCTTGCATTGCTCAGCTAGCAGAGGGCTAGATAGTGTAATTCTGGGTTTCTCTGAAATAACGGACTACTCCAATGCATTCCCTCCCCTGCCTCTGAACTCCTTGGGAGCACCTCTGCGTGTGGGGAGGAACAGTCACGAAGTGCAAGAAAGACTGATCTTTATGTGGGCTGAGGGGAATCAGAGGACAGCACGGTGCACGCTGTAAAACACACTATAGCGAAAGCATGATCACTAACTGCAAATGCTGTGCTGAAGATAAAGGTAACTGCCAGAAAAAAGGCCTAGGGAATTTTTTGAGTATAGGCAGATGCAACACTGTTAACGCTCCTACAGCAAGGAATGCAGGCCTTGACCTCTGCACTTCAGAAAACACAGTTTTGTTGCTGCTTTTGGAACAAGCTGCTGGAGGTTGAGCTACAGACAAACTTGGCAAGAGGCTTAGACTCATATGGACATGCCTCCGCAGGCTTTCACTCTGTAGGCTGGAAAGGGTCTTACTTAGGGGCAACTCCCTGCAAGCTCAGTATTGGAGCATTTGCAGAGAAAGCCCAGTCCACTGCTGATTAGATAAAACCATCTTATCCCACCCACCATGTGATGATTTCTGCAGTAACGAAGACACTTATGTAGATCCATACTACAATATATGCCCCAGAATCTCTGTAAATCCTTGGGTGGTTCCTACACCCAGTGTATAACAGCGTACAGGTGTATGCTGCCCCAGCACCTTTATACCAAAAGACCCTCTGCTCCTCCATTCCTAGCAGCTCTGCTGTCTCCAAGCAGCAGTGCTGGCCATGAGGAGAAAAGCCAGTGCTTGTTCAGGGAAGGAGGGAAAAGGGAGGTTGTGACTTTTTTCTGGTAGACAGCAGATC
Organism: Dromaius novaehollandiae; assembly: GCF_036370855.1. NCBI lineage: Eukaryota > Metazoa > Chordata > Aves > Casuariiformes > Dromaiidae > Dromaius > Dromaius novaehollandiae. The sequence goes on from NC_088100.1 coordinate 125,082,463, forward strand.
AGGGAGCAGAAAGTGCTTGCAGCTCTAAGAGAGCTTCCTTCTTTTTTTGTCTCTTTGTGGTGACAGTGGTGTTAGCCCAAGCTGCTTTGTAACCCTGGACTCCTTCAAAACTGCCTACTAATTTTTGGAAGCGCCTCCTTCTTTTCCAGCCCTATCTGTTCTTTGAAAAGGGAGATCCAACACTTACCAGGACTAGATCTCCTTTTCTTTGCTCTCCTACTGCCAGCTACTCCCCATCCCTTATTTTAATTCAGACTGCTGTGGCAAGACAGGAGGGCTGACAAAAACTCTCACTGCATGGACTGGAGAACTGCAGCCAGTGGCATAACTTAGGGCACCTTAAGACCTAAAACGGGCTGTTCTTGCAGCTGGAAATCACAAAGAATTAGGAGTGCTCCAGTGATGTTGTTTTTTCCCTGCCATTTCTTCTACTGAAGAAATACCAGGATTCTCTCATCCAAAGACTTCCCATTTACTGCTGCTTGAGGACATATTTGTGCTATTAGGGCAAAGGAAAATTGCCCTAATGAAGGCCAGGTTCCAGCCCGGTATGTCTATCTTCATTAATTCACATAAAAACAGTTGCATATCTTTGTTACCAACTCATATTTTTTTCATTTCACCCTGTTACAGTTTCCTATGTATTACAGCAGAGCTAGCAGCTACTTCACTGGATCTGTCACTTGTGGTTTCTTGGTATATTTTAAGAATGCAACATACATTATACTAAAAACTCTTTGTTTTACCTTATTCTCCAAAATAAATATCCCTTTTGGAGAAATTCATGACTACAGATACCAGTTGTCCTCTAGTTTTTAATTTCGTACAAAGGAAGTTGCTACTTCAGCAGTTGTCAACAAACTCCATGCTTTGCCTATATCCCAGAAAGCGAATTGTTATCTCAGGGGTCAGAGGATCAGTTTTGCCGGGTAAGTCATTTAGCCTTCAGTTCAGGCTTTCTTTTCTATGGAGTGCTCTAGTGTGAACCAATTTCTTTTTTTGCGTAACATTTCAAATTGTTTTATATGTCATTTCTACATTTTCTTCCCAACACAATAATTCTATCTTTGTTTCAGGGATAAGGGCCGTAATATAGTCTTATGCTTGCCACAAAGCAAGCACAGATTCATCTAAGATATGACAACCAGTGTGCTTTCTTATCTACAAAGAGGGTCATCTCTTGTGCTTAAGAATATGGTGCAAGTGATTGTACCAGTATATTGCTAATGCTTAAATCTACATTTCTATGTAAAATTAATTTTCTCTTTTGTCTGTAGTTGCAACTTGGAACACTTTCCTTATATGCACTATAAAATGTTAATAGCAAAATTTAGTGTGACTTTATGACTGTAGTGTCATTTTTCTCAGCTTGATCAGCTCTTTCAAATGGCATCATTATGATCAAAGTTGTTTACAGTAATAAAGCAAGAATAGTTCCAATAAAATAGTAGGTGCCTTTACAGTTAAAGAGTAGCTGGCATTTAAGAATGCAGCAGCTACTCATTCTGTGGGTGCAGAATCATAGTACATGGGCACAATATAATGGAGTTAATGCATGTAATTACAAGATTGCCCCCCTCAGGATTTAAGGGCATTGAATGAGACAACAGGAAATACATTGTGAATCTGAAAGGGGGAGAAAGAACAAAATTGTATATATTCACAATATAAGGAAAAACAAATATGCACTGAAACTTTCAAGTCTCCAGAATTGTGGGATATTCTAATGCAACATCATTCTTCACTGGTAAATTTATCACAGATTATTGACTTGTGAGAAGATTGTAGTGACACTTTAAATTAAGGTACATTTATAAATATTTTACTGATGTTACATGATTAATAGAAATTACTTTAAAACTAAATTATTGTAGGTATGCATTAACATGTGAGAACACATATGGATAATATTTCAAAAGATGGTTAATAAATGATGTTCTACGTACCAGTTATAAACATTAATACTCTGCAGCAAATAAAATCACTTACAAAACATGGGTCTCTTTAAAATCTTTAAAGAAACTTCGTAGCAATAAGAAAATAATCAGTGATGGTGGTTTACACCTACTTTACACAATGTAAAGCATAAAGCTGAAGTCTGGGAGAGCATGGTTCAATGAAATGTAATACAAGTGACAAGATCTCACAGGATCAGGCACCACCTGAGAACATGATGGTTATAGTAGTGTGTTAGGTGAAATTCCATGTCAACGGTTGCAGTGAATAAGATGCTGAAGAAAATAACCAGAATCTGTTCAGCAGAGGGAAGAAAAAAGATGGACGATTCCTTAGTGAAGTACTGCACTGTACTTCAGAAGACGTGGGATCAACTCTTAGCTCTGCCACAGGCTTCCTCTGTGACCTCAGGTACATTACATACACCTTGATTGTGGAAACTGGGTGACACCTTCCCTATTCACAGCAGTTTTAAGCTTTGACTTCAAACAGATTTAACTATGTGCTTAAAAGATGTCACAGAAGGAGTTATTTTTCTAAATCCAGACCTTCATCTCTCTAGGATTCAGTGTCCAGTCTGCAAAACGGGATTAGTAATACTTTTCCTTCTCCTGCCTCTTGTTCTGTGCAACCTCTTTCCCCCATGTCCAAAGTCAGCTTTGATATAGTGCAGCCATGAAACCTTGCACTCAGTTGCTGTGAAAACAGCTAAGTTATGAGAGCTGTGAGAAACTCATAGGAGGCCTCTGCCCCTTGGCTGGGGAGCTGCATTTAAGCTCTCGCCATCACCCTTGGCCCTTGTCAGAGCTGTGCTGTAGGTATGCCTGTGCCTGGCATTATGCCTTGCTGATCCTGACCCTGCCTTGCTGATGTGACTGCCTTGGATCGGCCTCAGCATGACTGACTTGTCTGGTGACCCCTGAGCTCTTGGCTGGCCCTGGTGACTGTCCCTGGAGCCGCTGTGCTTGCCGTACTCAGGCACTGTGGGACTGCAGCCCTTGTCGGGGAGGTCCCTGCCCCACCTGCCCTGCAGCCAGCCGGGCTCCTGCTCGCCTTCGCTCGCACAGCAGCCCGCTCTCACCACTCTCTGCCAGTATGTTAGTTTTTCAAGTTTGCAGTGTTTTTTACCATCTGTGTGTTTATCCCCAAGCTGTAGATCTTCCTGAATCATCCATCCAATCATCCTCCTCCCATTCAAGAGGTGCATAAGGACAATAATAAGTGATATTTGCTTGATTAACAGTGATAACTGGCAAAGTTTGGACCAAGGTTAAACAAGTAAAAACTCATTTATAATGTTCATACCCTAGGTAATAATTTATTAGCAAAGGTTTTGCCTGGGTCAGTAACAGGTAAATCCCAGACTGATCATTGCTTTCTCACAGTGAAATCTAGTAACACTACCGATTCTGTCTGAAAGCTGTGCTTTAAGATTGCAGGTCCCTGACAGAAATCATGACGATGTGATTGATTTACATGACACTGTTTCAAATGAGAACACTGTAAAATAATTCAAAACCAGTCTGACATCTTTGAAGACAACCTTATATTAAGAAATGTCAAGATTGTAGAGCACAGACAGAGAAGCCCATGATATATTTTTTCAATGAATAGCAGAAATGGTAGGGATGCATACCTATAAAACTTCTGAACAATGTGTTGCAGCACATTGTATCCTTGGAAAGGCCAATCAAGTAGCACATTATATGGTACTTGTGAAATGTTGCAACTCTTGGAATGAGAAACAGAAATTTGAAACGGGCATATAAATCTGAGTCAAGCTGTTAAGGTTGAAGAATTTTCTTTTATCTGGATTATCCTCCTGCTCTTATTTGATGTTGGAAGGTGTTTATAACTGTTAAACTGGGAATGAAAAATATAAGCCAAGATAATGTGCCACATTCACCCAGAAAGAAGGCTCATTGAGGAGATCAAAGTTATGTTTGACTCTCGCACACACTGGATAAGGGAAGGAGACCTGTGCCAACATAGTGGAAGCAGAGTCTTTGGAGGGTGTTTCTACAGAAGGTTTCAGATTCCTGTGTTTTCACAGGAAAAACAGCCTTTTTAAAATGATTGCCTCATGTTTTCTGTTAGTAAAGTACATCTTTATTATGTAATTGATTAAAAAAAAAATCAGGGCCACATTCTCCTCTTTTAATTGTGCACAAGCTTATTGACTTTCTCTGGCTTTTAAAACAATTTTAATCACTAGAGAGTCATGTCTTAAGGGATACATAACACTGTTTATAGAACCCAATACCTAGACAAACAGCATTATTTTTGCTTCCTCTTTTCTATGCAAAGGCAGAAGGAATTCTGTTCTGATTCTTTAGATGCTCATTATCAGACATAGATTTATATAAGTGATTGCCTGTATACATGGTTGGCAGTCCCACTGAAATCAAGAGATTTGCAGCGCGGGAAGTTAAACATATGCATAAAGCTTTACAAGGTTGCAGTCATGATAACAAATAGGCTCAGTCTCTGTGTGTTCATTGCAGTTTTCTCACTTGTCCTCATCTCAAAGTGACAGTGCGTTTATATACATAGCTGTATGTTATAAACCCTTTCCAGTACCATTTCTCACACCTTAAATTATTAAAACTACAAATTATTTTAATTAGGATTACTTCTTATCTCTCTTCTGGTTTTTTTTCCAGTTGAACCTGTCCAAAGCATGAACATAGGATAATGCCTACTTCACAGTCCAGACAGTAAGAGAATTTTTTGGGTTTTGAATACCCCGAAGGTGAGACTCAGTTGCCTAGACATAGATGTCTGACACTATTTAAACATGAGGTGTCTGAGACGTCTGCGCAGGTCCTACAGGAGACCCTTACTTTCCTTAGCGATAGCTAAAGGTCAAGCAGGATTCCCTAGAGCCTCCAAAATGGAACTAGATGAGTGGGTTTAGATAACTGGTCCCAGTGCTGCAACCAGTCAAAACCACAGTCCTCCTCATTATGGAGAAGATGTCTTGTTCCCATCCCAAGCCTTGCTGAAATCAGTGGGGAGCACACTGGTCCACCCAATCTCTAAAATTCGATTCCAGAATTTGAGGACAAGATCTGCTAACAAGTCACACTGTGTGTAATATTTACTTCAGGAAAAAGGTGTATCTCCCTATGCTATTGCTAGGTATTGTTTGTAGCACTCAAGTGCCACATTCTGAATCGTGAGCACTCCATTGTGCTAGGTATTTGGCAAGCACAGAACAAAACCCCAGCTTACTACGTGTTGCATTTGCCAAACACGCATAAAAGGAAACAGTACCTTCATCTAAGACTTGCATTTCATTTCTGTTAAAAGAGAAACTCGTTTAATTAGAGGATTTTCTCCACAGAAGAAAGCCAACATTTCACCTACTCTGTGCCTTTGGTGATGTTTACATCCCTCTCCCCTCAGCAGTATTAGGGGTACATTAGAGCTGCAGATTTCCCCCTAAAAATGATGCAGGTAAACATTTCCTTCTATACTTTGTTCTGATGCCCTTCTCCATCATTTCAAATGTCAGCTCTCTGTCTCATTGCTAGCATTGGGCAGGCAAACTTTCTCCCTTGCCACAGAACATGCAGGATGAGTTGAAACAGTATCCACTAACAGACACAGTAAGTGTACAAAAGGGAATGTGCTGCTTACAGCATCTCTTTGCCTATTTGTTCCTGTCATACTCCATGGTTATATTCTTTTTACCTTTGGACTGGTGGACTTCCCAGTTGGGACCTGAAGTAGTTACATAGGTTAGGGAGAAGTGTAGAGAATGAAAAACCGCTGCATAGGGGTGAAGTAAAGGGCCATATCTGATTAATCCTTTTCAGACCATAAGACTTTGCAGTTTCATTACAGGAAAAAATTGCTGTGAACAGCTCAAGCTAGAAATACTCTTTGATACTCAGAAATGTATTTTAAAAATTGCCTGCAATACCTGGTAAGAGCAGAGCTAGAATATTTGAATAAGCCCTTTGAAGCTTGCAGTTGCCTGAGTTCATTGTCGTCCAAAGCTCTAGTCCGAGATGACTGGAGCTGCTCCAGGCTTTGCGAACTTATTACAAGCATAGGTGAGTTGCTGTCATCATATTGGAGTGTCCATTAAAACTTCAAAGGATAAGCTTGATCTAAGTTTTCCTTGTCATAATGTGTAATACCTATTACAGGGAGATTTATTAAGCTTCTGTCATTTTATAGGCAGAATCTAGTGTAGGGTCATGGGACATATTAAGGTTTTGACCAACAATAAAGAGCTCAAATTTTCATATTTTGCTATTCATGACCTTGGGACTACCTAAAATGGCAGCCACCTTTAATTCAATGCAATTATTCCGAAGCACATCTAGTATTTCATTCTATTGGTATTTCAAGACACAAAAAACATGGAAAGATTAATATTGGGTAGGTTTAGGAGGCATTTTAAAAGCTAGGCACTACAGCAGGCAGAAGTCAGGGACCCTGCCACGTAAAATAGACTTACACTCAGGCGGTAATGTAGTAAATTGGGAAGAAGGGAGTATAACTTAAACTCTCTGAGTGCTCTGCCCTATCCTGAACTTAGTTCATGTCCCAGCTGCACGCCAAAGAGCCGTGCTGCGTTCCCAGCAAAGTCCCTGTTGAAACCATGAGGTTTCACACATACTCCAAATATTGCATTCCTATCTACTTGAGTGAAATTACCAACTGGCACAGCACAGCTAATAATCTAGTTTTTTCCTGCCAGGGCACTAAGCAAAACCACAATGCACATGAGAGAAGTATGTTATATTGCTCATACTGGTGCAAATCTGTAGTGGCTTCATCTAGAGACTGAAGGTCACTACTGAGAAAGTTTGAAAGGGCCACATTCACAAGCTATTCATTTATTTCTTTTGACACTGTTTTTAGAGACTTGAGGCATGGGCTTCATCTGGCTAAGAACAGACCTCCACAGGCCTGACATCACCTAGACTCTCTTGGTATAGATAGTTCAGATATAGTCAAAGGAGCCCAGGGCACAGTTTGTTTCACCTTGAAGTCAATTCTAAAATAGTTCACTGCCTATTTTTCTGTGTTGACCTAGAAGGGAGCAGTGTGCACCTACATGGTAGATGCCTAAACCTGGCGAGACAAATACCTTCATAGGGCTTAGTTTTCAGAATTCTCAGCATTCATTCTAGTTGTTGCTCAGGCACCTCAGACAAATGTGAACATTAAAAAAAAAAAAATCCCGAATTGCTAGAAGCCCTTCAATACTTGATCCCAAATACATCATTTAGTAGATGGTATTATTTTCAATGTATTATACTAGTACAACTAAAAGCAACATCTATCTTTCTTCCAGAGTTAACTGAAAAAAAATATATTGGATTTCTTTCCTTCTTGTGTTCTTTATGATAGGAAACAAAACCCTGATAAAAGGCTGTTTCTGCTTAAAAAAAAAAAAAAAAGCACGAGGGTTGCAAGCTCCTGTCAGGTTTACAAGATAACCACTCTGCGTCCTGAGCCACCACCACACTCAGAGCAGTTCTTACAATAATGGAAGATCCGACTTTCACTTCATGTAATGTAGCACAATTCTTTTACAAACTAACTAAATTCTCCTTTTGGAAATCACTGGAGGCATTCTGGATTTACAACAGTGTAACTACAAGCAAAGCTCGAGCACAGCGTTGCATCTCATTCCATTTTTACATGCAGTTTTCACTATTTTGTTTTTACACAATTTGCCATGCTGGCAGGGCCAATGCTGTGTGTGTGGTGGGCAATTGGGAAGTTTGGGCAATTGGGAAGTTTTCATTCCTCCTGACTTTTGACAATAAACTGAGAATGCTGTCTTTTGCGAGGAGGTTAGTATTCAAAGGCTCCCTGTCCCTCCAAAGAGTGTCTGAGAGCACCTGAATTAGGCTGCTGCTCTGAATTGCTCTGCGGAGGATCTTCTCACTCTCTTCATATGTAGGGAGACTGCCCCTTCTCTTCCAACATAAATTTGGTGCCTGAACTTACATGAAGGTGACAAACCTCCCTGGAGTATCTGTTTATTCTGTCCATGGATTTATTCTGTGTGACTAGTAGGAGAATGCTTTATATTATTATTTTTAATTTTGCACTGCTTGTACAACTTGTATTTTAATCTTTTTGCAAAGAATAACCTTTTGCCTACTGTCCTGAAGAATTTATTTGTTTTCATGAGTTTGTCTCAACCTTCAAGTTATTGTAACAGTTTTGTGTATTTAATATACAGTGTGTGTTAATATCACAGACAGTTTTATAACAGCATTATAACATACACGGTTCTCTCCAGCTTTTTATGGACATCTACGCTTCTGCATTAAACTACTGTAGCTTGTGGAATTTACAGTAGAAATTGAAAATGAAGCCTGATGAAAAGCCTTTTAAATTGTGTTGTATACATCCACTGCATCCATCTTGCAAAAGGACTAAAATGTAGAGAACTCTTACGTGATAATTTCTAGCATCGTATCTTAGCAAGAGCACAGGATTACCATTCTGCTAGACAAACCATAAAGGGAAAAAAATGATAGTACAGTAGGAAGGCTAACTTCATCTTTTATTTGAAGTCAAGCATAATTATTTATGTTTTCTGAGGAAAATAAAAACAAAATGAAATCTATGCATTCTCAGTTTAACAGAGCTCTCATTTTAGATTCTGCAGCATTAAAGTATAACTAATATACCCTATCTAGAAAAATAAAAGCTGAAGAGAGCCAGGAAATACAAATATATATATAAACCTCTGCCACAAAACGGAGCTAAATAATAAGGAATTTTATAATTACAAAGCATTCTATTATTTATTGTACTCTGAAGATATATTAATTCTTAATTTGAGAATTTCTACATCATTCTTAATGTGAGCTTTAAGGAAGTGACAGAAGTTCTTATTATATTACCAACCAAAAAGAAAAGAAGCAAAAAAGCTGAACTGCTCTTTTTACCTTAGAAATGCACTGAGTTTCTACTCAAAAAATAGAATAAGAGATGACAGAAGTTGTACTTCACATTAACAGTAAATACTACCGTAACCTCACCATGAGGCAACACAGGTTGTCATATCTAGTTACTATTTTCTTGGAAAATAAATGACTTCTGGTTATCATGGGCCGATGTGACATGACAGTGTAAAACCATATTCCAGTCTGTGGTGAGCAAGATGATAACATATGTCACCACTCTACTAAACCTGTGAAAATCCCTTGGAATTTCTATTTATTAAACCTCATGTTCACCACAGTGTACAGTATATGTCTTCTTCAGTGGCTGCAGTAAAGCACTACTTACTGTTAATTGCTTCTGCGGATTCAATTTCAACAGCAATCAACCTTAAACAAACTAGTGAAAACTTTCTTTAAAGAAACACTATGAGGATTTTTCAAAAGTACTAGTATGAGACCAAATTAACTCACGGACAGCTCTTTAGCACTCTGCATTGCCTGTTTGCAGTCTACTAATTCAAATAAATTTAGCTCACAATTAAAGCACAGCTGACCCATACTAAAGGTTTGTTACCTGCATTGAGGTTCTATTTATGTAACAGCTGCAGTACTAATTTGCTTTTCTTATTCTCTTTATCATTCTCTCTCTCAATTTTTCTCGTCTGTCTTATTACAGATGTTCATAACAGGGGAGTACCATCCTGGAGAAATACTCTGAGGAAAATTATGATTAAACAGTCTGTATATAATACACAGAAGCAATTCCTGCAGAATTATTCCTGTTTAACCAAAAAAGCAAACCAAAAAGTTTAAACACAAGGGGCTTAAGAGCTGCAGGTTCATATGAAAGTCCTCTCTAAATTTTCCCAAAATAATATCCTGTAGCAACAAGCTCCACATTGTATGAAGAGCGTTGCTCCTTCTTTAAATTTCACTGAGTGTCCCTATCATATATGAACAGTTCATAATCAAACTTATCAAGATATTATTTCATAGCTTTTCATCATGCCTATTATGTAACCCTCCTGCGAAGCTGGTGATCCCACTCACTTCAGTCTTTTCTCCTTACCCTCTATCATTCTTGCCAGATATAACTGAGCTTATTCTGATGTTACAAAACTTCTGTTTGCAGTGGGTGACCACTACTGTACATGGTGCTTGAAATGCAGAGAACAAGTAATTCAATGACATTTAACAGTTTTTCATTTTCCTATACCAAGATTTCCTACTACAGCTGTACACCAAGTAGAGGACTTTATTGCACCCTTGACAATGATATCTAGATCCTTTTCCTTTGATACGATTAATTTGAAATCACTAAGGTGTAAAAATAGCTAAAAAAAATCTTTGCAAAGTACATTAATTTGCATATATCAACACTGAATTTAATCTGCCATCAAGTTGATCATTCTCCTAGCTTGTTTATTTTCTTCTGAAGTTTCTTATTACCCTCTCTGGACTTGATTAACCTGAATAATTTTGTGCCACCTGCAAATTTTATCACCTCAGTGCTCATCCCTTTTTCCAGTACATTAATAAATATATTAAACTATGCCACTCCTACTCCAGTGGCACTTGGCACTCGGATGCTGAATTCTACCATGGTGAAAACAGGTAATTTCTTTCTTCCTCTTTTTTATATGTCCAAGTTGGATTGATCCATGACAAAAACTAAGTGAAATCTTAAAAAAGCAAAACAAAACAAAACAGCAAAACAACTAAGTGAAATCTGACTGAAAGCTATGAGAACTTCGTGGGATATGGAATTTCTCTTTTTGTCTCTAACCTTGTGACTATTAGATCTCTTTAATAGCCCTTTGTGAGGGAATTTTCAACTATGCTCTGAAGGGTTATACTTAAATGATTAAATGTTTACCTTTATGCACATTTTTCTGACATATTCAGTGAGTTCTAATAGATAAAGTGGTATAGGAATGTCCTGATTTATAGAGAAAATAAGAAAAACATGACTTGTGGTAACCATATCAGATTCATTTAAAAGTAGTATTAATATCATCCTAATTCTAGGGATTATTGTTACGAGAACTTCGGACATTTCAGTACCTGTGTTTACTTTATTTAAAATGTTTTTCTGAAAGGGTTAATTGAATTCCTTCAGAATATGTTACTCCCCTTATTTGTCATTTCTCTTTGAGAGGACACTCAGGACACTCAGAGCCTCTCTCAGCCCTGCAAGGTTTCATTTTCAGAAGCAAACAAGCAGCCTGGTTCATCACCTGACGTGCAATCGCTCCCCAGGATAGCCTGGCAAGCAAAATAAGTACAGGTAGTGACAGGTTAAGTTCTTATTCCTGCAAAGGATCTGCAATCATTAGTTCAAACATAAAGAGTCTCTGTATTTCTAACCAGCAGATTTACTTTGTCCACTGTGCCTTGGGAGCAAGTTAGTTGGTCAATGGAGGCCTAGGGATAATGGACCGTAACACTAGTCTAAAAGTAACCAGACTGTAGACAGGTATGTCTGGGTTACCTGTCTTCCCCTGAAAGATGAGACTCTGTTCTGCTGGAGTATAGCGGGTTCTGTCCTCCTCTGCCCGATGATGAAAGTGAAATAAATAGCAACACTGGAGCCTTCACTGTCTGAGAACAAAAGGAGTTTTCTTAAGCCCGAAGATATTCTGGAAGCTGGAAAAAGGAATGCGTAGCTGAGGATGGAGAGAATTATTTAATCCATTTGCTGGCATCCCTAAGATATCTTGGGAAAATATATTGAGCTTGCTCAGGATTTAGTAGAGAAAGGTGACTGGAAGCTATAAAAGTTTCACTGATGTTTCCCTAAACTTGAAAACTAATCCTCTAAGTTATATTAATATTTAACTCCAAATCTTGATGCTCTGTAATTCCTTTACAAAGAATCTATATTATTATTTTCCCAGGAACAAGGTTTACACTATATTATACACAGGATTACCATTTCTGTTTGGTAATTATGTAACCTGCATGTAATCCATGTTACAGGTTTTTTGGAAAAGCTTAGAGCTCATCACATGGAATGGAAATACTTTTATGTGAAGAAGCTACTTTACAAGAAGAAGCTCCTCTCTCTTTGATAGCTTATCCGTTTTGTACAAGTTCACTGTTGCAAAAATTCTAAAGAAAGGGTGCCACACAGCAAATTTTCTGCTTCTAAATTCCCTGGAAGTTCATACTGCAAGTGTGCAAGCAGTTTCAAGATACATTAGTTGAAAATTTTTGGTGATTTGATGATTTAACAAAGGAAAAAATATTCTGGTCAACTCAACTGGCTTATCACAGAATGGGGATTTTTAATTTGCAGTTACACAATACTGAGTTGAGTCATTTGGAAGAAGAACTTTTCCATGTAAGTAAGGTCAGTAGGATTTAGCTCAATTTCAAAAAATTTAGTAGTCTACCTAGTTCTATGTCAGTATGCAAAAGCTGTTAAAGACTAAATGTCAATGTAGCAAGAGTAACTCTCTAAAATATTTTCTGTGATGAATTAGGTACCAACTCACAAATACAACTAAGTATGTTCATATAGTTACAAAATGGCCTGAGGAACACAGAAAAACATTTTAAGATCTCCATGAAACATATTTCACAATATAAATCCTATATTTAGCATTTTTCACCTCTGAATAGAAATTTTCCTTATATGGTAACAGTATACCGATAGCCATACTATTCCAACTAATGTCTAGCAGTTTATTTGCAACAGGAGATAATACAAATCCTTTACAGTAAGTACTTCTGATTTTTAGGGAAAAATCTTCTTGACTTCTCTTAATTATTAATTGAATTCCAAGACCATATAGACTTTAGAGTGTTTCAAATATCTATGCAATTGCATACAGAAAATTTAATGATTACTACCTAGTTTGATTTCATGTTAGCAGTCATTACTGGTAGACAGTGTAAACACAGGAACTAATTACTGAGTCAAACAAAAACCAAAACCAGCCAAACCAAACCAAACATCAGATGACAGTAGTTCAGTCTGTGGTGAAGTTTGGAACTTCCAAACTGCTTAACTGACTCCTTTTGCTCTAACAGGTTAAATCAAAGCCAATCATTCAATACTTCTAAGATGCCTGGATACATTCACAAAATTTATACCTAGTGCCTCTTCTTTGTCCATTAATAACTGGACCTGCATAATTGGACCAAATTTATGTAAACTGCCAGAATTTCAAAACATCATCAAATCTATGTAACTCTCTCTCTTGTGAAGAAGAGAGAGAATTGAAAAATCGGTCCTCTACTGATTCACACAGTAACAATTCAGTTCCTTGTCTCAGTGTGGTTAATCCCGAAGATATGATTTTGTGGTGCAGAATGTGAGAAATGCTGTAATAATGACTAATGCCTCATTTATTTTTCTAGTAAATTCATAAAATAAATTACTAAATAAATGATTAAACCTTTATGTTCTTTTGTAAAGACTACCTTTCTTCATAACAAATATATGTAACTTCCAAGAACAGTCTGATGAATATGCTTCAGTAATGATACTTAAAAATATTTTGGAAGGAATTTTTATCTTATTATTGAACATTAGACATGCTTTTTGATACACTCGTGTTTATAGTATGAAGAAGAGACTTCTCACTTCTTTCAAAGCAACATAAGGGACCTCTTGAAAACAGAACACAACACAGAAAGAGAATGTTTATCACTCAGAGGAACATGTGCTACCAGATTCAACTTAAATAAGAGGTATCGGATGTTTCTGGTGATGAAAATCTTTCTGTAAGGTGAAATGGGCTATATTCTGTTTCTTTTATTTCAAAGATGAGATGGATTTGAAAAACTTACCTGGCTCCTTGATGCAAGGACTCGCCACATGAGATAATCTCCAGCACATTACTTTTGGCAAGCAGATCTTTCACCCTTTTTTCTCCCATGCATTACAGAAAATATTAAATCAGTTTGGTGTCCATAAAAACTTTTGATCCTAGGAACATCCTAGGGAACTATCATTATCTTCAGGAGAACCATTTGTAGATCTTCAGTAGGTAGCAGTAATTTAATTTCTTTGCTAGAGAAAAAGTGGCTGATTTTCTAGATCAATATTTGATTGAATATGTTTGAAATGTCAGCAGATAAAGGCCTCTTTTTCTGGCCCAAAGAGTTTTTGAACCACAGAGGTATACTGTTCTAGCTCCCCTGGGATCTGACTGGAAGGAGGTCTCAAAGATCTGTTAGAAACCTTCCTGCTGTTCCTTGTGTTCTTCCAGCATGACTTTCTAAAGGTTGAGATGAGAAGAAAGAAGATCAAGAACCAAAATGTCTTTATATCCATTTTTTAATCTTTCCTGGTGCTTCTCTTAACTAAAAATAATCGTTTATAACACCAGTTTACAAAAAAACTCCTGTAATAGGATCATGTGAAAGGGAAAAAAAAATAGTGAGGGCCAGTTCTTCAGATTTGCTTTAAGAAGATGCTCCAACAACTTTTGCAAACCATTGACATTTTAGGGGCTCTTTCTCTTTCATGACACTAATTAAAGCAGAATATCAATGTATTGTCACCTTGAAAGTGATCTGTTAAAGAGAGAGACTCAAGGCTGAAAAACCAGGGCAATGGACATATGTTTTAGAACTTCATAAGAAAAGTTGCCCAGTTATGTTAGATAGCTGCAGAAAAGCATAAAAGCAAAAAGATATTCTTAAACAACGGTAAGAAGTGCTGTTGAAAAAAATGGCATTATGTGAGACCCTGCACCAATATATTCTGTATATATTCATGCCAAATACATGCACATGCAGACATCCCCCGTCCTCAGCCCCATACAGAATAGTGCTGATGTTCATGCTGTTCAGATGAAGAGGTTTCTTTAAATTTTCAAGAGCTAGACACACATTTTTAGACAGAGACAATGAAATATTGTGGATTGAAACTTCTCGTAAAATTGAGATAAGAAATGCATCTAAAGAGCAAACCATATTGCCTATTTTGACTACATATATAGTTTTATGTTACATGATTAACAGTATATATACTTCTAGATAATAAGACCCATTCATCTTAACATTAAAAACTAGTTTAAATAAGAGAAAATTGATGGTTATTTTCTTCATAATATTGTACTTAGAGCTTTGATTTCATTTTTAAAGCTAAGTGTTTTTAACTTACTAATTTATATGTCTGCTTTTTCAGTACAAAAATTACTAAGACAGCTTGTGCTATCCTATCAGTTCTGATGATAGCTGTTCCTATTCATCTGCTACAGTGTGTCATATCAGTTTTCTACCATCTTTATAAATATTATATTACTTGCATCGGTCCAAAGCCCCAGGCTTTAAAAAAGGGTTAATTTAAATTAGCTAGTGCTTGGTCAACATAAATAGAATGCTTTAATTTATTTCACTGTGAAGTAAATGTATCCTTATAAGTCAAACATGTAGGATAATCCAAAAGATGTTTTGTATATCATTTCAGTGAACTTGGGAAAGACTTTCAGTCTTTTAGTTTCTCTCAGAGGCAGCAAAATGACAGCAACATTCCTGTTACTCTCTTGGGAAATAGGGAAAGAATCACTACTGCTCCTATACCTACCATGTAATTTAGAAAGACGGTCTAGTAACTTCAATGCCTTGTATGTAAGCTGAATGTTGGTTGCTCATTACTTTGTAAAAAAAAAATTTAGCAGCTTTGCCACCCACTATTTCTGCAACATACCTAAATGACTAGATTATATCAAAAACACCTCATACAGTTGCTATACCAGGTACTCCTAACTGAAACCATAAGCCTCCAGCAGTGAAGTCAGATACACAATAGTCTCTGCATGGATCAAAGTAAGCCAAACAAAATCTATGTTTTGTACCTGCTTCCAATAGGTCTGGGAAGCACTGTTAATGAAAAATGAGGTTGATGTACCTATCACACATTTTTGGATTATTGTTCACTACCATCAATCTGAAACCTAATGAAACAGAGACCACCTACAGTGGAGGGATATTGTGTCCATCTGACAAACTGCATCCAATTTACTAACTGATGGGATGGCATAAACTGCCACTGGTCATATGATTTTTAGCTTCTGATTGGTCATACATTAAGCATTAGTAATGGGGCAATGCCATTTCCACTATCATTCCCTGGCAAGAGTAATCGTATTACATAGTATGCTGTAATTCTGTGATAATGATAGCGTGCAATGTGCCATTTTCTCCCACTGCAGACACAAAAATTGTAGGAGACTGGGCTTCTTGAGACTGTCTTTATGGAATTAACAAAGAAATATGCTCGCCATGACATATATTGAATCTTTTCAGTGCATTTGTGGGAAACTTTATGAGCACATGCTTTATGTATGTCACAACCAAACTGTGCAGGAGGAGATAAAATAATGCACACATCACACAATGGGTAACAATAATGGGCAACCTAGGCTCCAACCTGCATAGCACACAGGTTTTTTTCAGGCAAAAATGCTGACTCTCCACATGGAAGATGCCTTTGTTTCTGCACCTGTTTTGCATAGTATCTTGTTAGGCTGCTTCTACTGCAGTTATATACTTCTATATGTCATGCTAATAGGGAGAAGCAAAACAGGGAGAAATTATGATGGATATTAGTTGATCCTCTTGTTACTGCTAGATGTGATTATTGCCTTTTCCTGCTTGGGCTCCCTCAGTGTACTCCTAACAGAGTGCAGCCTATTAAAAAGCTCTGCTGTTTAAGTTTTACTAGCATAATAACCAGTTCTCTCTTTATGGCTGTTCTGAAGTCAATTCACTGGCCACTTGTCAGTTTGTGAAATAAATGATAGGTTCTCCTAATGAATATTAGGGTTCTTCGTGGATTTTTCTCCCATCGTACCTCTCTGAACAGGTCCAGTGCTATGTTCATGTTTGTGATTTATACGTAGCAGGTGTTGGTTTGCTATGGGTTTCTAAATGTTGGCTTCCTACTGTAAGAAGGGAATGGGAAGGTGGGAATGGGTTTATTGTATTCTGTAGATTGTTCCACAACTGTGAAATGGATTTCCAGCTGACACTCTATGTGCTGCTACATATTAAACCACAAAACCCCATCTATTTCAGCAATATACCAACTAATGCAAGGGAATTCACAGTTAAGACTGAAGCTCCATTATTAACTCACTGTGTTGTGCCTAGGTATTGCTGTACATACTGCTTGGTATATACCAGGAACACTGTAGTAGGTAAACAAAAGCAGGTGAGTTCACAATACAACTTCAGTCTTCACTATGAGATTTTGTGCTCTGGCAGTTTTAACCAGACTTTCCATATTCCCTGAATTTTATCTTTTGCTATTTCAGTTTTTCCACCTTAAAATGTTTGTTGAGGCTATGTGAACTGGTAAAAAATATTCTTAGAGATCTGTTGTGCAAATACATAAAGTATTTAGCTAACTTTTAAAGCATATTATTCACATAATAGTTTGGATTCATCTACCATGCTAAAAACACTGCAATTAGCTATATTAGAGTAACCTAGTTTTAAAACACATATTACTTACCTGCTAAGCTGTTAAAGGTCTTGCCGGAGTCATTATAGTGTGTATTATAAATGCTTTTTCTCCTAATTCTTACAGGAATTATTCACTTTAGAGAGAATAACTACTGCTGTGAAGTTGTGGATTGTTAAGCTTTACTAACAGCATAGAGATTGTTTTCAATACTGTATCTACACAAACTGTAGGATACTGTGGAAGTCATACCCTTCTTTAGTCTGCAAAAGCTTCTGGGGCTGCTTCTTTCACCTCTAGGAATGTTATCTGAAGCCTACTGAGTCAGCAGAAAAAATTGCCTTCAGTGAGCTTTGGATCAGTCTGCATTTTAACATACTTTTCAAAGATGGGGTTTGTACATGCATTGTTTGTCATTTCCCCAAAGACAGATCCTACTTAGCCTCTGAGTCATAATTTGCTTATGTCCTCAAAGTGCTCCATTTGATTTGCTCACCTCATCTCCCCAGGTTAGGTGATTGCTGCTGATTGTGCATGATTTGGGGCTTGTTTCTATTACATTCTCATGTGGTCACTCATGTTACCTGAGTAGTCACTGGCATGACCTCTAGTCAACTCTTACTGCTTATAAAGTTCTGACTTTCTTCCCGGTGAAATATAATAGCATTGGCATGTCATAAAAGGGAAGGAAGCTATAGCTCAACCCTCTGGAAAAATATGTCAACCAATCCAATACAAGATACTGCAAAAACCTGCAACTGGTTATCACACTTACTACTGTGGGTTGTCTGTGATTCACCTTAATGTCATGATTATAGAGATTTAAATCAGCATTTCACTTGAAATTATAGCCTACTATAAAGAATGAAAGAGCAAAAATACTCGATGGTGTTTGTAGGACTCTACACAAAGTTTACATTTAAACTAAAATAAACTTTATATCCTTACATGACAGGAATCTTGTTACTGGTGTTTATTCTTCAGCTATTTGGACAGCATTCGGGAAGTTGCAATGCATATCATTTTATTTATCCTGTAACTTTTCTTCAAATCATTACGCTATGATATACACTAGAGCTAAGATTGGCTGTCATTTGCCAACAAAAGGTTGTTATTTTTGTTGTTAAGTGTCTGCATGCTTTTTTGACAATAACTCTACTGTTTCCTTGTCTTCTCTGCTTAAACTTCATAGCACATACTGGATAATTTAGAAGATCTTCTGAAGACTGCTACTTATGAATATCTGTTAACTCCATTCTGTAACTCTCATTTGAGGAAAGCGTCATCGGATTTATTTCTTTATTTGGATTTTTACTACTCTATAATAATAGAGTACCCAAGTCTCTGGACTCTGCTACCAACTTTTTAGAAGTATACATATAAATAAATAGAATTTCCAATTGCCACAAGATCCAAAGAGTCCAATGAAAACACAGGCATAACAAAAATAATTTGCCCTACAAAGGGACTGACATTTCCACTGACCTCACTGGAGCAGAAGTTGTAAATCATGACCATAGTTCCCTAATGACACCACCAATCCTTTCCACCTGTGTCCTTACAGGGCAGATGGAAAGAATACGCTGAAGGTAAGAAAACACAGGATTCTATAAAACTGAGGGAAAGCACCCTATAACAGTTTAGGATCATCATGTTTTAATATTAAATCACACTGGAAATATCTGAGGTTGAATGCGATAGCACCTTCTGGAAATTGCTGCTTATCTGGTACCTGCGTTCCACTTCATTTAGCATGCCCAGTGTCAATGCGTAAGTAAAGGCTACGATACTTAAGATTCTGATTTCCTTCCCTCTATTGGAAAAAGCATCTCCTGTTCTTTGCAAAAAGACATCAGTTTGTTTTGCCCACAATCCCATCTGACTGAAGAAAGGCCAGCTCTGCACTTTGCACTTCAGTGCAGAGTTAAGTCCCACCTAACAAGCAAGTTCGAGAAACTAGGCCTATTAGCACAGCCTCAACACTGCATTAAGAAGGTTACACAGCCTCAGGCTTGGAATTAGCTTACAGATCCAAACCGACTTACAGCACAGATTAGAGCTTGTGGTTACAGATATGGCTGTAAAATACCTTGTAGGTATACTGGCTTAGTCTCCCTAAATATTAAGAGATATGCTTCTAAGTATCTGTTAGACAACTTAAGAAAAAGGAATCTTGCTGTAAGAGATCCTAATTATATCACTTTAATCATTGGTTTCAGTCTGGCCTATCAATTTCTGTGTATTTTTTCCACAATTTTATCAGTTTAAAAAGAGCACAGTCAAGTCTATAGTAAGTCTAACTAGCATTATAAGAATACTAACACGCACAACCTGCCAAATAGGATCAGTATATACATGTGTGTTTTTGTAAAATCTGAATTCTGGTATTGTGCTACAATGGAATCATATTTTTCTCCTAAGGTCTGCAATAATGCTGTACAGCTCTTGAGAGAGGAACTTTTCTCTGTAGTGTTCGAACCACCTTCCTTTTAAAATGCTGCTAAGTGTGAAATTAGCATTGTCCCTCAAAGTGCATGAGAATAATTGTCGGTAATTGAACACAGTTTGGGGGCTAATTATATAAAAATTGATATTAAAAGAATACTACAGGATTGACTGAGGTTTGCAGTTCATATTTAGTTTTCAAATTACTAGAGTTGAAAGGCTGCAGTAAGAAACAATAAAAATCCATTCAAAGCTGCTAAAGCAAATTAAGGTTTACTAGTCCTTTGAAAGACAAATGATCCAAGTGAGGTAATGTAGGGAGGACAGTAAAAATGTACTTGACATTTACTATAGATTTAAAGTATCAGATGTTTTGAGATGCCATATGTTAAACATATATAATTTTTCCACTGAATTTCTGTTTAGGTGAATGGAATTTTTTTTAAAGCAGAAAACTCAGACTGTTCTGGAAGAAAGGTCTTCTTTAAGTGTATCAACTCCAGAATTCAGTCTAGGATCCACTGGAGTCAGTGCATGCTGCATGTGAGAGGAGTGCAGCCTGTCATGACCTTGATCTATGCTTTTGAATGGGAGCAGGAAATTAGCTGGGGAGAGGGGGGGTTAACAACCACTTGCTCTAATTATATAGTGTCAGAAATAAATGGAATCTTGACAAAAGTGGAGCAAATGAAGTTACCACAGTTCCTCATGCTGGAAGGAATTTTGCTATCCCAGAGGCATTCAAAACACTCCCAAATTTTCCTGGAAGAAGTACTGTACAAAAATAAGACAAAAAGGAGAACAATCATCTACCCCGTTACATGTCATAGGCCCGGAGGATTTCAAGATCTACTGTATATTTCCTTACAACCAGAAATAGGACAGCAAATTGCCGAACAATTAAAAACAACAAATAAACACTGATACACAGAAAAAAAGTTATTGGTAAAGATATGTTTCCTTTTCAAGCTACTAGCATGGTAAGACCACTGAGTGTTATTCTGCACATGCACATAACAGTGCAGAATATTTTAGATGTGAATAGCTGACAGATGGAACATTCAGAAGACTGGACCAAAAAATTTAATTCAGATTTTTTTAACTGCAGCTTAAAAATATTGCGAGGGAGATGATGCTTTTTTCAGATTTGTTTGCTTTCCTATAAAAATGTCATCCCTTTTTATCAAAAAAAGTACAGAAGGTTTATGTGAATGATCGTTGATGTTTTTCACTTACTGAAAAATGGTAACTCTAAAAAAACACTTATTTCACCAATATTTTAAGTAAAAATAGGTTATCCAAATATAAAATACATATTCTTTTAAAAAATAAAAATACATCTAATATATTTCAGTCATTTCCATGGAATTGTTTAGATGGTGAATGTTTTCCTATAAATAGTGATGATTTTACAAGGATTATTGTATAAAGTAAATGGGATGTTATAAAAACTGAATATTTACATGAATAACAAAATAATTTCTAAAAGAAATAGTTAACAAATTTTAGAAAAATAACTGAAATGTATCTGTGTAAAAAATCCATTCTACTCAATAAAGACAAAATTCACAGTTAAACGATTAAACAAAAAAAATTTCCAAAGAATATGAAAGTAATCACACCAGGATGAAGAGATGAGAGGAAAGGGTGCATAATACTTGCAACCTTTAAATGCTTGTCAGCAGACTCCCAAGAATCATGAGACTAGCATTAAGTCATTGTGTTAGAGAGAAAACTTTTTTTCTTTCTAGTTTACTTAGTATAATAATTAGTATTTGAGAACATACAACTTGTGTTTCCAAGCCTCTTTTGACAGCTGTCAACAGCTAAGCCTTTTAAAAAATAGTCACGGTATCCAGAGTCACATCTACAGAATTCACAACTTTGGGTGCATATCAGGAGTACTATGAAAGCAATCATTTTCCAAAAATGTTTTACTTCCAAAAACATTTAAAATATGTAAAACCAGATTACATGCCTGGACATACACACAGAGAGCAAGGTTTAGACGGTCATGAAAAAACTGAGTTAATTATTCTGTTTCTGTTTAAACATTCAAAGCAGGACCCTTCAAAGATTAGCTTGTGACACCAGAAATAAGAGCAACATGCAGTAGTTTTGAGAGGTGAGTGAAATGTAATAATGGTAAACACAGGCAGAAAAACCACCACCCACAGCTCAAATACTAAAGTACTAAATATGATTCATTAGTGAGCAAATAAAAAGTCCAGGGGTTGAAGCCAAACTGTTCCATCTACACAGGAGATGCCACTGGCTAAAGTTATAGAGTGGAAGAAGAAATCCCACATGTGCTTGGATATAAGAGCTAACTGCAAATGCAGATGATCAAACAAATTTGTCTGTCGAAATGGATATACAAGCTATAGCTAATGAATCTGACGAAGTTTTTAATGGATTGGGATGCATTAAGTCTATAATACATCACACTGCTATAGGTTCCAATACGCTTTCTAAAGTAGATGTGCCACATAAAACCCAATTAATTCTCAGAGACAGAATACAAACTGAACTTCACTAGATGGCTGGATGGGTTTTTCTGAGTGAATTCAGACACCACTGACTGGGTTAATAGTATGATCAATGTACTAAAACAAAAAAAAGTTATGAGAACCATAGAGATAAGAAAGACATGAATAAGGCAATCAACCTAAAGTAGTTCCCCAAGAAGAGCAGGTGAAGAGGTCACATCTAGACTTCAAAATGCAAGAGAGCTTTTAGTTTGGGATGTCAGCCAAGAGGCTTGGCAAGTCCAACCCTGTAAAGAATTTGTTCCTTCAACTCTCTCTTCAGAAGACGTGCATAACAAAGACTAAGTTTCACAATTCCATCAGCACCTGACTTTAAGGAATGTCGTGTCTCAGATCCTGAAGGATGTAATTACTACTGATCTGCTAGGAAGTGAAGATTATCAGTTTCCAAATGAGAATGTTTAATTTCTATAAGGAAGAGAGAACATAAAACTGAACAGAAAAACATTTTTGTTCAGCCTGGAAGAATTTAGTTATGTAGAAGAAAACAGTGACAAAGAGCCAGACCTGACCCTGTAAAAATGGATTTAAGTGTATGAATGGAATATCCTAGAACAAAGAGGCCTGGCAGAGATTCATGGGGTTGCTCCTATACCTATGCACACTCATCCATAATTTGTTAGGGTTAAGTGCTTCCTTTAGACAACACACAATGACACCGGGTTGAATGACAAAAGAAAAGCTTTTGGAATACAGATTTTATAACAGAAGAATCTTTACTGAAATATTTTGAGATTAAGCAAGGTCCACGATCTCAAATGTGTTCTGGGCTATTTTATTATCTACTGACATGTGCTCCCAACACGCCCTATAATACATAACAAAAAGCTCACACTTTTCGCCCAGAAACAATTTTTTGTCCAATGCCTAAGAAATCAGGATTATTAAAAAAAATTTTCCCAAATACAAATGTTTATCTTTGTAAATCCTGCTGTCATTGCTAACCCCTTATATGCTATTAATACCTTTGTTTTTGAAGGCAAGTGGAATATTTGACTTCTCCCAAAACTCCTATGACTGCCATTCTAAAACATGGCTAACTGAGATTTGAATGCGCGTAGGTTACATAGCTGGCACGGATCTACACTGCCGTGAATGTTACCTTGTCTTTAGCTACCTTGGAAATATGAGTCCAAGGTCATTATAAAAACAGATTTTCCTTTATTAAAATCCTTCCTCATAGGCAGCTCACACATATCACTGAGTAGTGCAACAGCACTGTAACATTAGCCAGTTTCACCATAAGGTCTTCGAGTTTCAGTGGCTTCAAGGTCCTGTAGTTTGAAGTGTGAAACTTCAAAGATCAGCCTCAAATCCTGGTCCTTCCATATGGCTGTACTCTTAGCAAAGCCCCTCCCCATTTTTTTGTGATCTTTCATGATTTAATTAGAAACATCTTTAAAAGGCTTTTCTTTTACTATAGTAGTATAACATCTGCATTTTCAGCAGTATGCTATTTAATCACATTGGGTTATAAAGTGGAATTCTTAGTACTTATTGTAATATCTTGTAGAACCCATGCATTTGGTCTTTTAGTGTCCCTGACTCATCATCTTATATTCTTTCATCAACATTTTAATAGCCAGTCTTAAAAATATAATTTGATGGATAATTCTCTAAACCTGTTTTAGCTTTGTTATTTCTTTAAAAATTTGTGTTTCTGTACATGTTTTCATTCTGTGATTACTGCACCTGAAACTAATTCCAAGCATTCAGACTTGTAGAGGTTAACCCAGGGCTAGTATAAATTCAAAAGCTGATGGGGCTATAACAGTTTTTATCATACAAGAGTCTGATTCAGAGTTAAAAAAAAAATTATCAGTGTCAAGAATTTCATTTTTAACTTTAATTGAAAAATGTTTATTTACTATATACTTAATATATGCTATGCAATGTAGTTGAGTTTAGGTGCCTGAATTCTATTTTAATCCTACTCTCAGTCCCCACATGCTTTATTGGACCTAGCACTTGCTATCTGAAGTTAGTCATCTGTTCCAATATAAGTCAGTCAGTGACTCTGAAAATCAGCTATCTGCACCTATTGTAAGTTGACTGGGTAGAGCATTATTCATTTACTTAACCTGCTGCTTGATAATGCGACACAAAAAGAACTCCCTAAAGTGAGATCTCTATTAATTTCAGGGAATTGTGAAACAGAGCTTTCCTCAGGACAGCAAAGCCATGCTGTTCTGGACAGGTCTGAAATATATGTTTAGATTATATTTTATTTAGATATTTTTCTGAATGACTTTTCTTTCTTGAATAGGGGGGATGAGTAATCATATTTATTTGAACTGGACTGGTTAAGATAAGCAAATTACCCGTGAGCCTATCTGTTCCTTTTTTTCTTCAACAATTCACAAATCCAGGGATGGAGGCTGACTCTGAAAGCCCAGAAGAGAGTTCCACAGCTGGGTGTTTCCACCGGGGAAGAGTGGAATTCAAACTACTCCCTGGACTCTCAGAAAAATGTCAGTCAGGAAAAAAATGACAAAATAGAACTGGCATTAAATTATTAGGAATATCTAAGATACTTTGACTGCACACAAAAAAAACCCCTAAGGTGTCTGCCATTGTTAAGGAAATTCCATTAAGATAAATAACCTGGAAAAATAACAGTAGCAACAAAGGAAAAAAGGTGTAGATGCTAAATATTTGATGGGAAGCCTTCCCCTAAAACTTGAAAAGATACTTAGGAAAGTTCTAGTTTAAGAAGTGACTCTGTGGTATTGATGCTTGCTTATTCAATGGCTGTGCACACTGTGGAAGTCATGTGTGCCTCCTTGACTTAAAAAGGGAAGGTTTTTTTGAGCTACTTTCTGCAGAGTGCACGTAAAGGAAATGAGATTTTTTTTCTTTTGTATTTTCAAAAGAATTGTTTATAAATTTCTACCTACATATTTAATGTTACACCTGGAAAACTCCTGTGCTTGTATAGGAATAATGGAATGCACTCACAAAATCTAAATTTAGTCTATGGAGATTTGCCTCTCTAAACTACTGTGGTCACTAGAGACAGACAGGCTCCTCTAGGGAGCAATACAAAGCAAGAACCTAATTTTAAAAGCTTTGAATTGCTTCTGTAAGGGTCAGGTTCCACCTATACAGATATTAGCTTGACAGTGCTAAAGTTAGCATATGTACATACTCCCTAAAGAATAGGACGGAAGCACAGAAACTCTAGGCCAATGTCTCTACTCTCAGTTTGGATCTTGAGAATAATCAGTTTCTAGAAACATGGCCTTTACAGATCCCATGCAGTTCACCTCTCCTTTGGAGAATTCCACCAAATCTCATAAATTGAAACCTGTCAAAATTCTAAAACTTCTACAGTATGCCCACAGAGAGAAAGCTAACCTTATCAGTCATTTGGGGCAGACCAAACCTTTCTCTTTTTTTTTTCATTTATGTATTTATATATTCCATCAAATGACCAGATCTCATTTCCATGCAGTTTTGCTAAAACCTTCATGTCTTGATATGCCTAGCTCTCCCTTTCTTAGGCAAAATCTTTAAAGCACTTCAGTTCTTGAAGCACCATTGGACTGAATATATGCTTTTGACCCACAACTGTTAATTACGAAATCTTGTTCAAAGGTGCAAGGACTCCATATTGCAACTTAGGTTACTAGTTAATTCTTCAAAAAGCAATAATCGGAGCCATTGTCAGAACTCAGTTTCATTAGACATGAGTAAATCTGGAATAAACCCACTACAGGCAGGTAGAAGTCAATGAACTATACCAGATTTATATTGGCTCAACTGAGATCATAAATTGGTCATCTATGTGGACCTTTAGTTTTTAAATATAACATTTGCAATTGGCTGTTCTGCCCAGGGAACAGACAGTGATATCTTGATAGAGTTCTGAACCTATCAGAATTAGGTGGGAGAGGGTGACTACATGATGAACATCCAGTTCTGTAAAAGGGGAAATGAGTAATATGGGAAATAGGGAGGTGCTGAATTTGAGGCAGATGATCCTTAAATTACATCTACATTAGCAATATGTGCAGACTAGTAGGAGGACTTACAAAAAAAAAAAAAGAAAGAAAAGGGGGAAAACAAGCAAAACCTTTGGACTACCTCTAGTCAGGTTCCATGCACTGAATGCCCATTTGTAGCTGGAGTGCATTTGATGCACTCCTAGAGAGCACTTTTCAGCTCATTTTAATCCAAAAGGAATCCAGTTCATGTGCTCTAACAGCACTTCACAATGTGAACCAAAGAACAGAACACAGGGACAATCAGAGATTTGCTTCAAAAGCACACTGCTGATCTGAACTAAAATGACACTAAGAAGAGAACTCCCAGGTACAGAAAGGTATTTGTAGGCTTTGCTGAAGATTGTTGATACAGCTACTGAAAACTCTTATAGAAAGGGTCTGAATAAATCCTAGCTGTGTTCTTTCCTGAAATAGGGAGACAGGGCAGAAGACTTGTGACTGAATTGCTTTTGAACAATGAGATTAAATGATCTGGTCAAGATCAAACTATGCTCACCGTTCTTCAGCCAACTAAACTAATCATTTCATATAGGTATGGCATATAACACATCTCTTAGGACTGAATCTTTCCTAAAAGATACTATTCAGAAAGGAACAAGCATGTACCCAGATAATATAACTCCTCTGCTGACCTTTAAGGAAAAACATTTGGATTTCAGCGCATACATGTAGCCCAAACCAGGTAACCTGGCTAGGTTAAGGGGTGAAATACAGGTTTGCTCCCTTTTACATAAACCTTCTGTTTATCAGTGAGGATGAAAGCCCTAATGTGTTGATAATCCCCTTATGCCTTTCCTACAGCTCACCCTCATCAGCCAACAAGCTGTCTTGCAATACAACTTGCAGAAGAATCTCATGTTAATCTTGATGATAGCACATGATCAGGGGAAGGCAGCAACGGTGAGGAGTCATTCACACAGATAAGGCTTGACAGAGAGGATGAACACACTGACTAAACTATCTTGCTTTTGCACCTGTAGCACCCATCCCAGCTATGGATTTCTGCCTCCAGAGCTTTGCTGGAAAATGCCATGTAATCTTCTTCAGATCACGTTCATCAAATACTTAAATCAACCTGGATGGCTTTGCTAGAAGGAGGAGGATCCACTGTGTTCTCTCACCTGAACTATCAGTTGAGAACACCCCTCCTGGCACAGAAGAGACAGTCAACCAGACAGAGGTCAACAGTCTCTTCAACCAGGCAGGTCAACAGTCTCTTCAACCGGGACAGCTGTTATGAAGAGAATATCTGTCCATGGACTGGGACTGGGATACAAATCACCAAGCATACTGTAGACACAGTCTAAATGTAATTATTTCTTTTGTTTAAGGATAAACTGACTCTGACCACTTTTTGGTCATGCAGTTCTTCCAAGACAAAAAGGCAAATAACTTGGTTACATTTAGAAAAAATGAACAGGAAAATGACATTTAATCTTTTTGGTGCATCCTGTATTTTATGAGTAAATTCTGTGGGAAACTGTGTAAATGGAACATAATTATTTTTAAAATAGAATCCTTTGTTATTAGCTACATAACTGTCATGTGTACATAAAAGCACCCTGCTGTACAGACAAAAGACTGGAAAAGTTTCCTGGAGAGTTTCTGCTATTGAAAGAATAAAAATTGAAGCAGTGGGGTGAACTTTTGGTTCACAGACTCAAACACTGAATGTTAAACCTGGCTGAGAGAAAATCACTTTATTCTGATAACCGGATTACTTAGAACAAAAATAGAGAAAATTAAGAACTGAAGAGCAGAAAATTAAGGTGGAATGCAATTTAAAGAGTAAGTAGATGATGTAGGCTTTCATTTTCATCCCCCCCAGTGTCCAGCTAATTAAAATTACAATCGAAATGAAAGTCTAAATTTGTAAATATCTTTAGCTAATGATTTTGTCTTTTTAATCATCTTCACATTCAAAGACTTTATTTTATTCATTTAGAGCTTTACAATAAAATGAAATTGTTTTTCTCTAGTAAAATCCTTTTAATTTTCTTTATCTGTTTCTTTTTACATCATACATTATGTATTTTTCTTCTTTCTTTCTAATTTCTGCACAATATTGTCCCTGCTTTTATAGTCTGTGCACCTCTTATGCACTTACTTAAAACTATTGTAAAGTTAAATGTAATAACGTGCTATAAAGTCAACTTTTTGCTTAGCATAAAACCACCAGAGTTGTATCCATGAGCTTTAAAAGTAGGGGACAAACACTATCGCTTTCTTCATTAGGTGCAGATATGATAGATTTTTAAGTCACTGATCACATACGACTTTAAATTTATCCATAACAGCAGCTATTCAATATCTTTGTTTCTAAGACAAAGAATGGATTTGCCTCAATTTATAGAATGCTATTTGTGCATAATGGCTGAATTTTCTGTGATCTTCAGGTACTTTTTTTAAATGGTTCAAGAGTTAAAATTAATTAAAGATAAATTCTTTAAAGTACTGGGAAGAAATGTCTCACCTTAGTGTTCTAAAGGACCTTAGTGTTCTAAAAATTACAGAGCTCACTGTCAATATACTTTGCACGTACCAACAATCTGGGAATACTGGATAATTTTATCATTTAAAAACACATATAAGTTTAGATCCTTCTTGTTTTACATACTTATGTTACCATGAAGTTTATAAAAGAGTATATTTAGCTCTGCTTCAAAATTTATGTTTTTATCATGTAAATGTTTTAAACTGAGTGTGAGGAAACCTTGAAAAGATGGGGAAAATGATGCTTAGTGATATGCCTGTATGTCTTCACCGACCTCTCATTTTGGATAACACAAGCACTATTTTTTAAATTGCTAGACAACATTGGTTTATAATGCACACTATAATTTGAAGGTTGGGACTTAGCTAATCATAACAATATATTTTAACACCATATTAATACAACTTTTGTTTAGTAACATAGTTCATTTCAACCTCAGTATCATTTGTTTGATTCAGCTACACTGTTAAATCTGAGGATTCTGAACTGGATCCTGGGAATGAGCGGTCAGACTGTAGATTCTGGTCTATGCTTGAGAGCTGGTTTTATATCCCTACAGTATTCAGAAAATCCTATAAAATCACAGTGGCAACACTTAAGTGAAATACCACAGGCTCAAAATACTGAGAGACTCAGTGGCTGGCTGACAGACAACAATTTAGTGAGAACACAGCTAAAGGTGCTAAATCAGATTCTCTAATAACTGTATGGAAAAACACCTCTGAGTTTCATAGCTGTACTGACTGTCGCAGGTATGACAACTCGTGTGTACAGGAATTCCCATTAATATGAGAACACCGATCACGGGTGTATTCGTAATTTTAAAAGGTGTTCAACCTATCTGTGAGGATTTATACTGTCAGTTATCACTGTGGTATCTGAATTATTTCCAGGCAAAATCTATTAGCAGAGCAGGAGACCCTCAGGTCTATCATGAAGTGTCTGTCAAATATTTTGGGGGTTATAATACTTCTGGCCTGGACAAAACAACGTCTTCGTTTGAGTTGTTATCTTCAGTTTGGTTTTCTTAGGGATTAAGCTTACGGAAAGGCAATGTTAGCAGTACACCCTTGCTAGCAACATAATGATCAGTTTTATATTTACACTGATGCATACATATGTATGTTCACTAAATATTCTGGCTTTACATTGGTAAAAGCAAGGACAGATTTTGGCCCGAGACTGTCTTTTGAAATCTCGTAACAACATACATTCACTGGTTCTGAAAGGCAACCTTCATCTGGCTGCTTGGAAGATCTCCAAGAGTTTGTGCTCTGCAAGGTTTGAAAGGGATTAACTGCATACTCTTGTGCCTTTAGAATCAATACAACATATGGATTGGCCTGGTTGTGTTGAGTTGCCACTAACTGCAAAGGGAATATTTATACAATTCAGGAAGATGTAATTGGGCTTAAAGGGTCTGTGTTCTTTATGCGCAAAAGTTAATTTATGTGAATGCATTAATGTTCATACATCAGTCATCACTGGGTCATCTGCCAAACAGAGTGCCAAGATTTTGCATGTATGTACGAAGATGAACGTAAGCTTGAGAGCCCTCTGGACCTAAGACATTTTAAAATATCCAGTGCTTTGCACTTAATTATCAGTGTTCTTGGTTTTGTTACTAGTGTATTTTTTCTAATATTAAGTTCTTAAGTATAGAAAAATAATTGCATTTAAAATCATAAGAACAAAGACACATCTGCTGCTCAAGACACTTTCGTTAACAGCAGCACTCCTTTGTACTGAGGTATACAATAGAGGTGGCCAGAGTCTCCATTTCAGTCTGTGAACCATTAATAATGCAAAATGGATTTAAAATAGTCAGAGATAAAGTACAGTGTAAGATAACTCTATGCTAATCCAAATAAATATTCTGTACCAAAAGCTTCTGGTGTAAGACGAAGGAAAGGGGGATACATAAGGAATGTTCCAGTAACAGGCTGTGGATTGGAAGGACTGTAGTAGAATGGGAATCCTGGTGCTTCTCACCTGCATGCTCTTCCAGGGGCTGATCTAACATCCTACTGTTTCCAAAAAGGGTGGTTTGCCTTATGGCTGTGCCCTCCTGATTCTTTCTTCACATCAGCTCTGGTGCTCATGTCACAGCTTCAGTGAGCCAGGCCAGCCTAAAATGAATTAATCAAAAAAGCAATTAGTTTTTGGCCAGTGAGCAAACTGACCCAGTTTACAAGAGGATCAATCAAGAACTAGAGTTGGCATAAGTTATAAAAAGAGACTGCAAGACCAGGAACAGGGTGAAGGGAGGAGCAGGCCTGTCTTTCACAACAACAGTGAGTCATTCAGTTGGAGCAGCAGCACAGTAAAACCTCATTCAGAATACAACCAGGGCCTGCTGGTTTAGAGAAAACTCAATGGCTGCTATTGTGTCTGAGCTGTGATTCAAGTAGTAGAAAATCAAATCTCAAGAGAGGAGGGCTTCTTCTTTAGCTGAGGACAGGGTTTAGGTGCTAATTTTTGTCCAGGACATCAGTTCAGTTTCACTGATTTCCAGTTTATTCTGATCACATATGTTCTTGCTTGTAGTCATAAGCAATCTACTTAGACTTTAGTGAAAAAATAGTAGCACTACATGCTCTTTAAACTATTCTTTTGCTATATTTAAACATGACTGTCTTTCATATGCTTTTGCCTTTCAGAATTCAGTACAGCAGGAACTCTGAAACTGTAGACTATGGTGCACTTCACAGACGCCTGAACAGAACCCAGTGCAGTAACTCTGTGTTTTTAGGTCTTACACACTGCTTAAAAGACAGCTAAAATACACTAAATACTTTTCTAGTATGGCTTTTCCACAGAAACAACTATTGCTTTTATCACCGGATTTTATGTGATCACTAAATAGAAAAGGAATTACCTCAGAAGAGAGGGGCTCTCTGGAATAGAGGTGCTCTATATCAAAATACAGCCTAAACTATGGAAGTTTGAAAATATTTGATCGACAGCTTTGCACTCTTAGTAACATTGACCTTTAGTGGCTTGAAATACTGTTGTAATTTTTCAATTTGCTTTTAAAAAATTCCAGATTTCATAAACATATTATTATCTTTCCATTATGATTACTTACTCCCTCTAAGGTCTATGATGCTTTTCTGTAACTTCTAAATGGAAATGGGATTAGGATGAGATTCTGTCAATCAGGGGATTTGTGGGAAAAGGTGGGGATACACAAGAAAAAGGTCATTTCTTAGAGGCAAGATGAATAAAATGACACTGACTTATGATGGAGGACAGCAATAACAGTATTAGCAATTTTGCATGTTTTTAAATCGATTGTTTTATGTTGGTGATAGTAATGTAGGAGACTAACGCACTGTTGTTTTCTTGCCTTTCATAATATCTTTAAATTAAAAAAAAATGCTGCTATGAAAATTGTATGACTTCCATGGACTGTTTTTTAAGTTACTGAGTGGCTTTGCATGAATGCTGTCTTCTGTGAAGGTCTGTGTTGTCTCTGACTGTTCACAGGATAATTTTACTAAGAGAATCCAGCCTATTAGATATTCAGGAATTGTTACCTGCAAGTGATTTGTCTTTATACTCTGTATTTTGTCATTCCAGTCATGATTTTTTAATTTTGATACTTTGGCTGAGCGAAAGATTTAAAAGGACAAATTATTAATAAACTCCGTTATGATTCTTCTGACAAATAATGATTGTGATCAAATTAGTGAAGGTGGCCTATGGCTGAGAGATCAGATCAGGATTCCTTTGCTTTCAGATGCATATCTGCCAAACCTCTTTGTTGTTTTTAACTTGTTACTTTCCTATTTTAAGGAAGCTGAAGCCTGTGTGCCAGATCCAAATAACAAGATGTTTCAAGTAGGCTAAATTGCATTTTTATATGACGTTTAAAATTGTACAGTACACAGTATAAGTTAATGATTATAATAAATGTTCTCTAGATCCCAGTACTAAAACGTTTTATCGTTCTGGTATTACAATATTTTTATTTAGACACATTACACAGTAATTGCACTTGGCTAAAGTGATTTGACATTTCTCATAATGTTAGAAACTAAGATAAACATGGCCAAAGGAGAAAAAAAAATGTCTTGCATTTAACGCTATCAAGAAATAGTCTCTGTGCTTGGTAAAGTTCAGGATACTTAGTAATTAAATAAGGTAATTTCTGGTGTAATGCATAGTGAGACAAAACAACTCAAGAGAATAAATGTTTTGATCAACCTCAAATTAATAAATAATATGAAGGATGCAATTTACTATGAAGCATTGCATTAACTGCTCCAGGTGAGCCATGTTGGTAATAAAACGCACGTGAACAGCATTAGTGAGCCAACCATGGACACACAGCTTAAACATAATACCATTTAAAAACTGTTTGTGCATATATTCAGAAAATGTTTTTTGAATTGGTAACTTAATCTGGCCAGAGTTCTTTGAAGCAAAAAAGGTGACTAGAGCAACATTTGTACTTGCAAAGGAAGTGAACTGCTAGAACGTGTCTTGCTCAGTAACACTGATAATTTGCTGGAAATTTGGAAATCATCAGTGACATTTGCAAGGTGTAAAAACATGTTAACCAGCACCGAGTACATACTTTTATTATTGCAAATTCCTGAAAAATTTAATATAATGAAGAATTTATATGGCAATTCTTGGGACTCTGCTTTCACCTCGCAATTGGCTTTTTTTTAGCACACAGTACATCTGATGCTTGGATGAAGCCATAGCAAGTCATTGGCAGAATTTGGATAGGACAAACTGTGGCAGAATACAAAGAGAACACAGGAACTTTGACATCTGTTTCAAATGAGTAAACAAGGCTTCATCTTCATTCCCTGTCCTCACATATTAGCAGTATTTCAGCCACTGCAACAACATAAGACTACCCATCTATTTCCATGCAATCATCCTGAATGAACAAAATGCAGCTCTCCCAAGCCACAGAAATGAGAACTAGCAGCAAGTACATTCTTGTCTTTCTCTTCACTTCCCCTCCAATTCTCCTCCTGTCCTGGAGGAACTGATCTGCTGCCAGCAATTAAACAGAGACAGTGGTTCTCTGCCGTAAAAACTTACAGCAAGTAATTGCAGCCACTTCTCATTTCCCTGGCCTGCAACAACCAAGCTCCTCACAACTAATACTGCCTTTTCTATATTCTGCGAACTCTTCTGAACTCTTTTCTACAGCATTGAGAAGTGTTGGTTTGAAGACATAAGAGATTCAAGGTAGGTTGGGAGAAATAACCTCTTCTGTTAGATGATACAGCTGGAAAAGTTGACAAGCTTCTAGGCATAGTCTCATCTCACCATGTCCAACAACAGAACCTTTATCAGCTGGTCTATAAATACATGGTTCTCCTACAAACCTTCCTAATGTGATGTAGGTTAATCAGATTACGCTTCCTCTTGTTTGCAAGGGAAGCAGCCTTGCAGATTCCTGAGATTCAGCTGCTAACCCTGTAACACACCTCTTAAGTGACTTTGGTAAGTTATTTATTGCTTTTTTAAGCTGCTTTTTCTCTCTCAAACATACCATTCAGGCAAAAACTGCCTCTCACTCTATTTCGCGTGATGCTCAGCCTGCTGCAACCTCAGTTGTATGCAAGGTTTTAGGGATTCCTGCCACCTATTCCTATGTTACAGGAAACCCTACAATATAGGTAAAAAACTAAAAATCATCTTTCTTAACTCTTTCTCTGGGCTCTCCTCAATATGGCAACTGTTAGATTCCAGCAACAGCCAACACAGAAAAGTGAGAAAGGCATTTATCCCAAGACCTGGGCGAGTGGGGCAGCAGAGCTCTTACCACCCTCCATAGGGAAAGACCTGTACAATTCCTGGAGGAGCAACATATAAACCAGATGGGCCAGAAGCGACCCCTTCCTCGGCTTGGGACACACACACACTGCTCCAGGGCTCTCCTTAGCCCAGGGCGCTCGTCCCCTCAGGATGTGTGAAGGTGTGAGGACGCTCTGGGGCTCGCTTACAGCACACGCCGGCTCGGCTCCCCGACAGCCGCACTCCTCCGAGCGCTGGAAACCGCTACTCACCGAGGCCCTCCCACAGCACCACCCGCCTCACAGCACCGCCTCTAGGGCAACGGCTGGCAACGGCCGGCGCGCGCCCGCCCCAACGGCCGCGCCGCGCGCCCGCCCCGCCCCCCCGCGCGTGCGCCGGCTGGCGGCGGGGGCGGGGCCTGCGCCGGCGGCGCGTTCGATTCGAACGGCTGTGCCGGGAAGTTGAGGGGAGTAGAGCGGCGCGGCATGGCCGCCCCGTGGGCCGTGCTCCGCCAGTGCCCGCTGCTGCTGCCGCAGAACCGGGAGGGCACGGCCTACGAGGGCTTCCTCACCGCGCAGGTACTGCGGCGCGCGCGGGCTTCCCCCGCCCCGGGGCCCGCCCGAGCGGTTGGGCCGGCGGCCGTTACAGCGGCGCGCGGAGCCCCCCCCCCCCCTTCCCCCCCGCCCCACCCGCCTGCGCTCGTGGGCGCCCGCAGCCGTTGGTCGGCACCGCGCTGCCGGGCCTGGGGGCTGCCTGGGCCCGGGGCGGCCGCTTCCCGCGGCAGCTCGCTTTCTGGCCAGGCGCGGGGCCTGTGCTGCCTCTTGTCGGCTTGGTTCACAAACGGAGTAAAGACGCGTAGATCTGAGGATGTGGTAAATTGTACAAGGAGGAGAACAGCTAGAGACAGGTTGAGGGTGGATGCTCTTAAGCCAAGTTTGCCATCAGAGCACTGTGCACTGACACTACAGCCATAGTTCCTTAAAACATCACACACGTGCATGTGCACACAGCAGAAATGGTATTTAACACCTGTACTTTCATCTAGAAATAGCATGGGATTTTCTTCTGTAAAAATAAATAAAAATCAAAAGGCATGGACTATGTCACAGTTGCATTTTCAAAACCATAGTTTTCCTGTCTGATTTCAGGAAGGTTTTTGCAGATTCCTTTAATTTTTAAAATTCATTTGCAAGCATGTGTTCTTATTTCCATTACTCTTAACACCTGTATTTTTTAAAATGCTCGTTGTGTTAGAATACATCCTGGAGTTGATGTAAAGGTTGGATTGTGAGTGGCTGCTGTCAGATGTGATTTTTTGGATCAGGACTAAGGTCATTACGTAGCAAAGTCAGAAGTTATATGTTTAATTGAGGCATACTATAAACATTAGCTTTGGAGTTTGAAAGCAACTGATGTGCCAACGGGCTGTATTCAGTCTGGAAAGAAGTATGTTCTTGCTTGTGAGAATCACAGAATCGCTGAGGTTAGAAGGGACCTCTGGAGATCTTCTAGTCCAACTCCCTCTGCTCAAGCAGGGTCAGCTAGACCAGGTTGCTCAAGACCATGCCCAGTCGCATTTTGAATATCTCCAAGGATGGAGATGCCACTGTGTCTCTGGGCAGTCTGTTCCCGTGTTCAGCCACTCTCAGAGTAAAAAAAGATTCTTTCTTATCTTTAAGTGAAATTTCCTGTATGTATTCCAATTTGTGCCCATTGTCCCATCGTCATCCTGTTGCTGGGCACCACTGAAAAGAGTTAGGCCTTGACTTCCTTGCACCCTCTCATCAGATACTTCTAAGCATTGATGAGATCCCCCTGAGCCTTCTCTTCTCCAGGCTGAAGAGTCCCAGCTCTCTCAGCCTCTTGTGGTGTGAGACATGCTCCATTCCCTTAATCATCCTTGCGGCCCTTTGCTGGACTCGCTCCAGGAAGTCCATGTCTGTCCTGTACTGGGGAGCACAGCACTCCAGGTGTGGGCTCATCAGTGCTGAGTGAAGGGCAAGGATCATCTCCCTTGACCTGCTGGCACCGCTCTCAGTGCTGCGCAGGTGGCTGTTGGCCGCCTTTGCTGCGAGGGCACATGGCAGGCTCATGGTCAACTTGTCGTCCACCAGGAGCCCCAGGGCCTTCTCTGCAGAGTTGCTCTCCAGCTGGTCAGTCCCCAGCCTGCTCTGGTGCATGGGGTTGTTCCTGTCCAGGTGTAGGACCAGGACTTTGCTCTTCCCTTGTTGGACTGCATGAGGTTCCCCTGTGCCCATCTCTCCAGCCTGTTGAGGATGCTGTGAATGGCAGCACAGCCGTCTGGTGGATCAGCCACTGCTCCCCATTTAGAGTCATCAGCATGCTTGCTGAGGGTGTGCTCTGTCCCTTCATCCAGGTCATTAATGAAGATGTGAAACAGTGCTGGCCTGAGTATCGACTTCTGAGGGGACATCAGTAGTGGCTGGTCTCCAGCTGGGCTTTGTGCAGTTGGTGGCAACCCTCTGACCCCGGAGTTGAGCCCAGGTTTCAGTCCACCTCACTGACCACTTATCTAGCTCGTACTTCGTCAGCTTGCCTATGAGGTTGTTACAGGAGTCAGTGTCGAAAGCCGTATTGAAGTCAAGATAAAGAGCATCCACCGAGTCAGTCATCCTATCATAGAAGGAAATCTGTTGTTGTTCTTAACTTCCTTCTGAAAAATCTCAGAATTTGTGGTCATAAGTCATCGTGTTTAGAGATGGAACGTTGAGAGTCTGAAACAAAAGTTTTGAGATGACTTAACTGCCCCTTTCACTACAGGGTGGTGTTAAACCCATTCACAAGCCTTTACTTCAGTACCATTTTGATCACTGCATAAGACAGTAGAGGAAGGATCAGAAATCAGGAAAACTGAAAATACCACAAGTGGGTTGCATTGAAGAGTAGCCTCACTTTTTTTTTTTTTTTTTTCTATTGATACAGTTCTTACATTCATGTAGGTGGGACTGTTTGTGTTTAGTTTCTAAAACCTTGCTGAAATGTGTTGTGGATCAGTGCCCAAGTTTCTTTTAGTGAAGTACTTTTATGATAAAAGTCTCCTCTAACTAACTAGAGTTGAAGAAAGACTTTTGTATATTTCAGCATGGCTTGGATAAGATTATATTTCTTGGTTTTGTCCAGATTTGGATAATGGGTTTTTTTTTGTTGTAAAAGGTATTGTTTTTGCTTAATGAAACATGATGTATTGAAGAGCTCTTATTGAATTCTGTGAATTATAAGTGCCAGTTTCCACCTGTCATTCATGTTTCTTTTTTTCTAAATGAAGAAATTCTCTGTAATAATTCTGAAAAACATTCTTGAAACACAGATAAGTAAAAGTTTCTCTCTTAGTAGCCACTCCTACTAAGACTTTCCCTAGTGTCTAATGATTTTTCGTTGTTGACCTTCCTATCAATTAAATGCTTATTTTCAAGGGTAGAGACTTCCATGTCAGGATACTGCTACCAATGGATTTTCAACTGAAAAATGCAAGGTAAGATAGTTTTTGAAAAAAATTTATAAGTGCAGTAACAAAAGGTTTATTTTGATAAAAGCAGTGATAGATATACTTATGAATTATAATTTTTTGTCAAATTTGGTAATTCTTACTGTTTTCAACTTAAAATCACACAGCAACAGGGTTGTACAGCGTCCTACAGCATCAGTGTTAATAAATACTGACAATAAACATTGCCTATATCAAAATATTTTGTTCTTAATTAACTTTGAAACCTGTTGGAATTAATTGGTTGTGTTTATATAAAAATCAATGTACTTGAAAACACAGAAGTGTTCATTTAAATCAGACTGTATTTATATGTCACCATTTGGGAAACAGAAAAATCAGTGCAAAGATCTATGTT
The DNA here is from genome assembly GCF_036370855.1 of Dromaius novaehollandiae. Classification (NCBI taxonomy): domain Eukaryota; kingdom Metazoa; phylum Chordata; class Aves; order Casuariiformes; family Dromaiidae; genus Dromaius; species Dromaius novaehollandiae. The sequence continues at coordinate 125,120,891 of NC_088100.1, forward strand.
AAAGCAATAATGTTTCAAGTTAAAAAAGCCACACCAACCATAATTTTTTCTTTCATGTTAGTACATATTAATTGGTGTTACTGATCATTTCTTTTAAAACCCTGTTCTTACTGGTGCAATTGTTTAACATTGTGCATATGTGAGTATGTGTGTGTATTGTGTATATGCACACATAGGCACAATTAGTCTTTCATATTCTATTCTATACTTCTACATGGGCTGGCCTGTTCTAAACTGTGAACAGATGTGATACTAGATAGCTTTATTACATTTTAGGTTGGATACTTAGAACTACATTATAGTTAACTCTGACATTTTCAGGATACCATTTTTAAACATTGGTATGTTTTATGAAGTCATATTAACTTGCAAGAATTATGTTGTTGTTTTCAACAAAGAATGGAGGCTTTTGTGGGTAAATGTCTGCTTATTAATTTTTAATGAACTATGGATCATGACATTTGAAGATTTTAAATAACTGAATATGAAAACTCAAAGAAATTTTACTTCCTTTGTGTTTTTGAGGAAAAACTTTTGTGTTAATGTGTATCAGATTTTTTGATTCTGTCTAAAAATGATGAATCTGCATTTAAAATTCATACAAAATACTATTTGTCTAGGATAGAGTGTAGCTGGCACCTAAAGAAGATACTGCATGGATATCAGCATATTTTAAAGCAGGTATACTACTTTTAAAGCTTTTTCTGTCTAAATTTATAGTTAGAGTAATTCTGAAAAGCTTATACTCATCCACCCAGTCTAAAAGTGTTAAAGAACTCTTCTTTCATTGTATAACCAAGATTCATTATTTTGAAATGTCTGAGGATTTGCAGGCTGAGCTAAAGAGAGATGGATAGGCTCTGGTAAATATTTATTTTTCTTCAACCTTTATATTTTGGAGATAGAACAGATTTTATTAAATGACAGCTGACATCTTACTGGAATTTTTCTTTAATTCTTCAATTAGAAAAAGATTTTTTCCTCCTTTTTTAATAAACAGTTCATAATACAAAGAAGAAAATTAACATAAATTGTGGATATATCTAGCTAATTCTGTATTGTAGATGGCCAGGTAATCTTAGTTCAGCCTCCCTATCCAGAAGAAACTCTGGGGCAAGGGCACAAGTCTGCAGTCAAGACGAATGTTGTGTTTCTAAGAAGCGACATGTGCTATTTGAAATACTGCATCTCACGGACTGTGTACCCCTTTGTAGAACAAGGGTGGTGACTCCATAGTATCCAAAGGTACAGAGTTGAGGAAACTGAAGCATAAACATGTACAGCATCTGAAGACAGGCAGGGGTCCTTAAACATGTACAGCAGCAAAAGGTAGAGGTCTGCAGAGTTCATCATTTTTTATTAAAAAAAAAAAAGTAGCTAAACAGACAGGATTTTTGAGTAATTCAAAAGCTTCTGTTCTCGTTGGTGAAGACTAAAGTCTTTATAAATGTCTTCATAAATAAAGAAGGAGCAAAGTCTTCATAAACTATATAAATGTATTATGCAACATTACTTGACAAAGATAGTGTTTATTTGTCAGTAAAATTCCCCGTACTCTGAGAGGTTTGTTCTTTAATTGAACGTTTAAACATGCTGTGCTTTTTCTCTATGTTGGTTGTTTTCACAATACCGGAAAAATACCTAGTTAGACTAAAACTGTTTACCACAAAAGGTTATGAGATGAAGAAAATGAACTGATACTGTGTTGTCTCCAGAGGCTGCACAGCTGTCCGGATCTTGTCAGTTTTTTGGTGGAGCTGAAAACTGTTATGGTAAGTAACGTAATACGTATGTGGGAGAAGGGGTGTTCTTAAAGATTTGGTTTTCACTTTCAATTTTTTTACAGTTTACCATTTGACAGATAGTTAAAAAAGAGACAATTTTGTGTACATGCTGCTTACATAATATTTACATAAATACCCTTTAAGATTTTAACTGAATGAACTCTTTAGAAAATGGATTGTTTTAGAAAAAAACAAAATTCCAGCAAGTGATCTAGCTTGGTTAGGTATAAAAGCTTTCTCTTTACAATGCTCTTATTGGAATTTCTGGTATTGTCCAGGTGGTAAAGAAGGCTTATAATCATACAAAGAGAGTGTGCACTATCAGTGGATTGCTAAAGGTGCTTTCACCTGCATGACAGCTTGATCCATAAATGTAGAAAGCTTTCTTTTGTATTGTGGAGACTTCTGTTTATTCTTTATCAAAAGTTTTTTAGTCAGGGATTATAAAAGTAGCGAAGTTTTGGTTAACAACATGAATTTGATATTTTGATGTGAGTTAGAAAATTTTACTTTATAGGCCTTCTCTACAAAGAATAGTTACATTCATACCCTACTTAATTTAGAAATAAAACACAATAAGTATTTTTCAAAACAGCAACAAAAATACTCTCCTTTTATTACACACGTGCTCTATACTAGGAATGCCTTTGTTCGAAGTTGGTTAATCCCTGCCAAACTGGATTAAGCTAAACCAGACAAAGGCACTTGGAAGAAGACATAAGAACATCCACATGTGGCTATTGTGGAATATTTCACAATAGTTATGCCGATCTATTTGTCTGGATACATAAGCCCTGAGAAAATGAGAATGTATTGAAAGTATAATTTGTTCAAAATAGTAAAATGTTTCACACCATGCAGTGATCCTGAATGCCGATAGAGAAAACAGCAACTAAAGACAGCGTAGGAGAATTTGGGAGAGGTGATTGTTTTGCCAGAATTTCTGTATTATCTGTATGTGTAAATAATAGAAAAATACTATTTTTAGTTCCAAACTAAATCATAGAGTTTGTAAGGTCATCTCTTTTTATATCAAGAGTAAAGGCTTAAAAAAAAAAGTTTAAAATCTTAAAGCAGATATCCTGAAGTTGGTCACCACAGTAATTGTACTAACATAAATATTTTGCTTATAGCATTACTTTTTTTGCTTGGTATTTCTTGACATTTTTATTTCCTCTCATAAAAATATGGGATATTTTGCTACCATTTTGTAAGAGTCTGCAATTGCAATGAGAGTTTTCTCTGGAAAACTGATTTTTCTTCTGTTCTGTATTGCTTGGAGGATTTATTGTCTTTTTAAAAAAATATTAGCATTTTCTTTGTAGTCAGACAGCCAGCTGTAGCCTGAAAATGTATTTTCTGGCCACGTGATTTACATGTCATGTAATGTGATGTCAGAATGAGATATTAATTGGATATTTCTGAAAAAACTCTGAAGCTTTATAACATTTCTGCTCTGCATTGATTTTCCAGTAACTTATAATTGCAGTTTTATCTCACAGCAGGCATGGTGAAGACTTTGGTTCCCTATTATTGTCATGCAAGTTCCAATAGTTCCAGCTCCCAAACTCTGTTCAGATTGCCTGATCTTATGCTAGTCCTTAGGTTTTGATTAGAAATATGTATTACCAAGAGAAAGGAGTAGGAATTTTTCCTCTTCAGGTTTCCAAAGAACTGCTGAACACCTCTGAACTCAAGCTTTTTAAGTGATGGATAAACAAAGAGAGTAGAAATTGGGGTATAATTTTTTTTAACAATCCCATATCAAGAGAAATCTTGTAAATAGTGGGTAGATATCCTTATGTTGAGAAGTAGCCAGGATCTGAGAAGTACAGTTAAGAGTTGCAGCTGGTAGATTTTTTTAAATATCCACAGTGACTAGCTTTATTTTTGGGAAAAGTGTTGACCTAGCCAAAAGATATCCCCCTGGTAACACTAGAAAAACTGTTTGTAGCATTAATCAGTGCATTAATAGTCTTGTCCCTTCTCTCTCCCTCTCTCCCTTTGTTTATGGGTATCAACTGTGCAAAGCTTCAGCTTCTGAAAAAACATCACAGCTTGTGACATACTATTTTCCAATCACATTTGCTTCCCAGTCAAGAACTTTTTTGAAAGGACAGCCACTTGTGTTTTGAAAAGTTCTTTTGCACTTCACTTACTCTTTTGGAATGCTTTTTTAATCATAAAACAAACACAACTGGAAAATGTATCACTGATTTTTGATAATTATCTTCAGAAATTACTCAGCTGTTTCTAACTTACAATAGAAGCTTGCTGCAGTGCGTTCTGCACTGTTTCTGAGACTTTATAGAGAGTCTGATAGCTATCCATTCACTGCACAAAATCCTAAAGTAGAATGGTTTAGAGGTGATGTAAAGTAATTACAGCAATCAATCATAATAGGCAGTTTTACTGATAGTATGTGGCATCATGATTACAATAGTATCTTAATCCCAGCATTATTTAGTGATTCCTAGATGGCTGGGAAATCCCTCTCCCATGACTTCACTGTACATTCCACGTGGGCAGTGGAATGCCCTGAATGCATCTCCTTCCCTCTCTCATCCGTCAAGCACAAAGAAACCTCTTCTCTCATGTTTTCAAAATCTCTTTTTTGCTGTATGACACTCTTGTAGTACCAAGAGCAGTTGTCTGATATGATGAAATTAATTTCTTACATTCCATTTTAAATAATGAAATGGTTTTGCATTGTCTTGCACCTGTATTACAGTGACTTTCATATTGAAGGGCAGGGTTAGTCTGGTAGAAGATTTGACACATTCTTTGTGAGTGAAGGAGACTTACGTTGGTTGACAAAGTCAGTGCTGAACTGCACCTCTGGATTTTATATTTTTACAGTGGGATGTTTCAAGGCATATTTTGCAAAAGTCATTTGCCATTAAATGTTAACTGTAAAATGGTGGTTCAGAACTTGCTTCATGAGTAGCTCAACTCTGCAGTAGATTGAATAGATGGAAGACATGAACTTATTGGCTATGCTTGTACAAGCTGATCTTGCTTTTAAATCAAAGCATGTATATTCAGTCTTTGGAAGGCGAACAGAGATTTGTTGCAGTAAGAACAAAGTAATACTGTTACAGTCTTTTCTCATGGTTTATCCTTTGCTCATCTGTCAGAGTGCCACTTTTATTATTTTAACAGAATTGTCCCGAAGATTGATTTGTTTTTCAGTTGGATTCCATTTCATCATGGAATCATTCTGCTTAGGAGCGAGGCTGGTCTCTAGTCCAACTTCCCGCTCACAGTGGGGTCAACACTGAATTTGGACCAGGTTGCTGAGGTCTTTATCTGGTCTTTATCCTCTGCTGAGGTCTTTATCTTCAAAACCTCCTAGGATGGAGATTCTGCAGCCTCCCTGGACAACCTATTTCAATGCTTAATTGTCATCATAGTGAGAAAGCTGTTCATTATATTCTGTTGGAACCCCCCTTTTTCAATTTATGACAGTTGTCTCTCACCTCGTATCTCAGTACAACGTTCAGTGTAGTAACAATGAAAAAATCTTGTTCATGGTGAAGCATCAGTAATGTAGTAATGTTTTGCCCAGCTGTTAACTTGTACCTCTCTTACCCCCTCCCCTTTTTTTTATTTTCCTTACTTGTTTTGTTTTTAAGCTTGGACCATCTCTGTGGCTGTGGAGCCCAGGAGAGAGCTGTGGGCTTAATACAACCTTCTTTTGAAATGTTCCTTCCATCAAGATGCTTGACTTCAAATTTATTAGCTGAAAAAAGAGGCATGCTTGATACTTGCACGTGAAGACTATGTTGTCAACATCTGTGTTTTTTTTTTAAATTGCAGATGTTTTCATTACCACTATCTAAAGTAATTTACCAAACAGCTTCTTTGTCTGCTTTAGCTGGAGGCTATAACAAAACAAATGCAGTGTACAGTTAATTTTACATAAGCTTAATATTTTTGAATGAATTACAAAAATCACATGACTAAATGGATGCAAAAATATTGAAATGTCTCTTAATGATGTTTTAATCCTCTTTTAAACAGGAAATTGCCTTAAAGAATACACCAGAGCTGCATATACCACGGCCGCCAGAATACTACTCCTGTCTTGTCAGAGATATAGAAATATTGGGTTGGAATAAGTATGTTTATTTTATTACTTAACAGAGATTATCTGTAGAATATCTGTTGTTTGTTTAGGTACATGAATTCAACATATCAATTGTACTTGTTCAGTTAACTTATCCTCTACAGATACTGTGATTTTGTATGAAAAACACTCTCTGCTGCTCTTTTTTTTATTAAAAAAACAACTATATAAACAGAAGGCATATTCTCAGTCTCAGACAATTTAGCTGAAAGGTGAGATGTTACTACTAAGAAATCAATTCTTATTTGACCTATAAACTGTTGGCACAGTAGATATTTAACACAGCTTTTATTTTTCTCATTTTTCTTCTTTTCACCTAGTTTGTACAACTTTTTGATTCTTCCTGTTGTGTAGTGAAGGATAACAGTGATATAATTACAACTGTCTTAGCAAAGTAGCTATGGTTGGCAGCAAAAGTCTTTATGCTGTCATAAAAACCTAGATCACACATTTTTAAAAACTAGAATAATTTGCTTATTTCTGAGAGAACAATTCTGTCCTGCTTTCCATAGCTACAAGGCCTTCCATAGATAAAGGAGTAATGTGGTTGATCTAAAAAAAGGTAAACCTACAAGAAAAGTATATGCGAGCGTAGGGGAGAATTTGGAAAGCTGTCATTGAAGAACTATAAAGCAGTCCAGCTGTTGCTGAAACCCCTGCAAACAGATGCGTAAACTGATATTGATCAGCAAACTGATACATATCTTTTGCTATCCAGATGGGCTCAGACAGAGATGGGGGCTAATGGAGAGCATTCAGGAGTCTCCAAGAGGTTGTCTTGATTCAGCTGTGCAAGCAGGCTATGTTTTTTGGGTTTCTTTGGGTTTTTTTTTGAGGGGGGGCATTTTCAAGTGGGGAAAATTGGTTACTGCATGAAGAGAGCGTAAGTTCATCACCTGAGGGTGTAGGCTTAGTGCACCCAAGAACATGGTTTCAGGATATATGCTGTAGTATAGATTGAGTATGTGTGGAATAAGTAGCAACGGTTCTGGTCTTCTGGGGAAAGGGGAACTAGAAGTGAATCTCACACTAAAACTGTTGTTTTAATAGCATAGGAAAGAATGACACATTAACAAAGGATATTTTTCTTTGTTAAGGAAAGAAATGTACACATACCTGTCTCTTGGTGCCTTTTCATTAGGGTCTTGAAGAGTTCAGACTATATTATTCAGAGTCCCATATACTATCAGACGATAGCCTCCTGTTTTGCAGACTTTTACCTGAAAGGCTTTAGCTGCCATCACATGTGCCAGCACTGGCAAGTTCTCTGATATTGAATCATGTATTCCTAGACCAGAGAGCCTGCAATAGAATGATTTATATCCTTTCCACTAGGACCTCCAGGAGACCTGCATGATGTTAAAGAAGGTAGTTGTTTCAATGTAGGGAGACATGAAGGAGATATATTTATAGACTGTCTTTAATTTCACTGATAATTTACAGTTAATCTCATGGTGCCTTCTTTCAGGGTTTAAGATGAAAGACTGTGTAGGATGTTGAAGAGTTTTGACTGAGAAGCTACCTTTTAGGTTCTGTAAAAGGAAAGCAAAAAAGTCTACATTTGAGGCTTTCCTCAAGACAAATCTACTTTTACCTTACTCTCAGATGGCAAGCTAACTTTCATAAGTGTTGGTTTTTACTACATGAAATAAAAAGGCTTTCAGTTGAAGAACAGTGTTGAGTTTTCTCACCTGATTCATGTATAAATAACTTACTTGTAGTTAACATTAAATAAGAATTTGCTTTGAATACCCACTTTTACTTAAAGATTTAAAATATCCTTGTTAATTCAGCTGAAGTTTTCTTGGTGATATCCATTACCAAGTATATACTTGTGCTGGCTGAAGACATTCTTTTCAGATCTCTTATACTCAGGTCTGCAAATTTATTATTTAAAATTTCTTAAACGTATTTACGCAATTTTGCTACCATTGGAAATAAATTCTGAATATGTACTCTCCCCCAAAATAAAAAAGCTCAAAAAACCCACATAAGCAAAATAGAATATGTAATTAAATATACCAAAAATACACTTCTAAAGTACAATTCAGTAGCTGATCATGAAACTGATATTTCCTTTGACATGCTCTACATACAAAACATTCAGTGATTTATTATCAGAAAACCACATCAGTGTTCTATCAGAGAGTGTACTTCTAAGGCAAAATTTCACCTGATTTTTAGGCAAGGATGGTTTTCATTGGGACGCACAGCTCTCTGTGCTTTTGTCCAGTGCAGTGGTGTAATTCATTATACATACACCTCTTAATCAACCTTTGTTACAGATAAAATCACTATTTGATTTTTTTTGTTTAGGGAAGTCAATCATTAATAAAAATGCTAGACTGTGTTTAGGGGATCATATCTGAACTATGAATTCAAAGGGGAATAATAATCTGGAGAGGTGATACGAAGTATATTAGCAAATACCCCCTCTAATTTTAGTATGCTTTTACCAATATAATGTATCCATGAACTACAAAGAAGGCTGCTTTAGTCAAGACTGATTTGGAATTGCAGGTGATGCACATGTATGTGCACATGTTTATTAAAAAGATCCTCATATGCTCTTGCAGCACTAAATAAACCTTCATTTAGTACTGCCAGGAAAGATTACTGCTCACACTTTCAGAAGCCTCCGGCTTAATTTGACGGGATTTGCCTTAGAAAAGAACTGGCTTGTCATGTTCAGTTGGATCCTATATTTACTTTTTCCTAGTGAGTTTTGGGTCATCCTGGAATGTGCTGATGAAGCTGATTGCATCCAAATCTGATAGAATAACAAAAGAATTTTGGACAAAAGAGAATCAAAGCAATAGGCTGTGGCTGCTTTGTCTCTGAAGTGAGCTAAGAAGCTCTCAGAGATGGTACAAATTTAGTGTGTTCTAATGACTTTTATCTAAGGAATATGTGAAGTCTTTCAGAAAGAAGTGGGAGACATTATCTGAAATGATCTTATGCCTCTTTTGTCCTCAACCACTGAAAGGAAAAACAGTAAAGAAGATTGCAAATGGGCCGGCTACTGTGATTATATAATCACTTTCTCTTTTATACTGAATCTTTGACCTAATTTAGATGCAAAGAAGAGGCATGCTTTTTTTTTTCATTTTTGAATATGTGCACACAAAAGTCATGGTTCAACAGGTTCTAGAATTGTACCGAAATCCAGTGTTTTCCTCCCAACAGCTGAGGACTTCAAACGAGGATACTTCCTTCATTTTAAGAAGGTGGAACATACCAGCACAAACCTAATAAACATTGTCTGTGTCAGCTGAGGTGAGAGAGGATACACACAAGTAGTAGTAGTAAGCTAATGGAAAGGGTATTAATATTATCTCATAATCTGACTAGTGAATTCAATGACAGTGCCTCAGGAAGGTAGGCTTTTGACTCTGAAACAGTCTGTAGGACTCCTATCACCATCATGTGGACTCTTGACGACCACCAGTCTCTTTTCAGTCCATGGCGTGAGTCATGTTCCTTATTGCCTCAAGACAAGTCTCGATACAATCTTGATTTCTGCTCGATACTTGCCAAGATTTTTCATGTCACAAGTATGTTATCTTCCTGCCTTCTTCTTTCCAATGGAATCCTGCTTTATCATGTGCTCTCAATGAAATATAATTTATGTGTTATGTTGGATTATTTCTCAGCTTTAACTGAGGTTTTTCATCTCTATGGTCTTTAAATTCTTCTGTATAAGATAAAATGATGGCGCCTACAGAGGAATAAAGGTTTATATAGGTGAAATAACAGCTATATAAACAATTCCTTCTTTTATCATACAATTATGTAAGGAGATTTGTATGACTTTTACAAGGTTGTCCAACTTTCTGCAGTGCTACAGAACTGACCTTTTCATCTCTTCTTATCCGAAGATTGGTGGAAAGATGTTACAGAACAGGTAGCCACTAAGCTACTTTTTCCTATACTAAATGGAAAATTGAATCCTCCTTCATTCCCTGGGGGCACGTTATTGCTTTTTAGATTCTGTTGAGAAAAAAGGAGACTAGCTATGAATTTTCATTTTGGGCATTCTTCAACCCTGTCTGCCCCTTGTTGTCTGAGAATTTTTTTTGTTCCTTGCTGTTGCTGGTTGTGGAAAAGTTTGAAAGGGAGACAATGTTTTATTAGAAAACCTCTAAGAAGTACATTGTAATGAATAATACCTGAAAGCTGTTGTGTTGTTTAACTTCAATAGTTGTGTCATCTAGTAGTGGATAGTTGTTGAAATCAGGATAATGAAAAGTTGTAAGAATTTCCAAATTGAACTGAATTATAGTGGTGCAGCATACACTTCTTTTCTATGTCCAAGCTCAGAGAAAATCACATTTTAGACTGTTTTAAAAAGATACTTTTAAAGATGAATCCTAAAACTGAAGTTTTTTTTTTAAAAAAAGGACTTTAACTTGTAAAGTAGTTTCTCTTTAGAATTTTTATGATATATCCATATATACATCATTAAGTAGGTAGTCATCATTTGCACCTTTTCTAAATACACTATTTTTTGCAGTTTGTCTAATATCCACTTTCAATAAAACTGAATATGTTCTTTACAAATATCATTGAATATAGTCACAATGTTGTTGCAATTATTTTTAATATAATCATGTGTGTGTATATCCATAATTTAAATATATAAGTAGGTGCACACATATAAATATTTATTTTAAAGTCTTTCTGTCAGGTTGTTAAACTAATTATAAAAAGCACTGAATCCTTAAGGATTTAGGAAATAAATTTAAGATGACTGTGTCCATTGCTATCTAGGAAATGTAAATCATTTTTTAATCTTGTTCTATCCTGCCCAGTGCAGAGTAAGGAACTGCAAAAACCATTAATTTAGACTAAAACAACCTATATCTTTCTGGCATTGCAAGCATGGCATGTTCCAAAAAAGGTAACTATCAGAACAGGTAATTTTAAATCCTAGACACCTTGACAGTGTCCCTTTAATTTTGTTTCTTCTCTTTTACCATCTAACTGCCAACGTATTATGGCTGGCACCAGTTGTGCTGTGTTTTGGACAGGACACTATATATTTTCTTGGAGTGTCCATACTGTGCTGTGGCTATTGGTTTGGGGTTTCCCCCACCCCACGCAAAAGTAGATGGAGGGCTGGGATGTAGACAGTTTCTTCTGGTCTGTAAAAAAAAAAAAAAAAAAAAAAAAAAACTTTGTGATATAATTTTAAGGTGAACTTTGGAATGAGGTGGGAGTAATGATTTTTCCACTTAAAATAGGGATGGTCTGAATTCTGTCTAAATAAAATCAGTTTATTGCCTGCAGTTGAATTGCATTTTTTATCAAGACTCATATTTCTTTCAAATGTTTAAGGGAAAATAAGGCATGTCAAAATACTCCCAAGTATCTTAGGACTGTTTAATATGGCATTACAATCAGCATTAAACATGAAATAATGTATCTCTCTTACTTACTTACCCACTTACTACTGCTATTGCTTTTTCTGTTTTTACTTTTCAGTTCTTGCATATTGAAGCTGTATGATCTATGGAGATGATTTTCTTTTTTCACTTCCTACCTAGGACTGGACACAGCCTTTGCCTTAGTCCTATTCTTTTCATGTTTAAAACAAGCTTCTACAATTCCCTTGCCAGTTGCTCTTGAAAGAGAACCATTTGTCCCAGCATGCTGGCTCAAGTGATCAGGCTAGTATCTAATAGTTTTAAAAAAAAATGTTGCTTAGGTCAGCGAGCAGATGCTCACTTTGAACTCTGATGGGTCTTACCATTAGTCTAGGTCATAAGTTGTACAATAATCTTACACTGCTTTTTATCTTTACACAAGACTGACATAGTGAAAACGTCAAAATATCCACGTGCCCAGTTCACTAGTAAATGTATGGATAAGTTTGAATCTTTTTGGCAGCTGCTGAAACTGCTCAGGAGAGCATATTTCTAGAGAACGATGTATTTAACAATTGTGTTCATTTTCATTTTTGTGAGAAACACAAATCAGTAACATCTTATGCAAAAAGTCAGTGATTATCTCCTAAGTTTTAAAACTTATTAACCTTTGATATGTACTTAATACTTGCTTGGGTGCATGCATACTGTGGAAAATTGTCATAAAAACAAAAAGAAATCATTGTAAACAACTCATTTTGTACCTGTTCCAGTACTGTTATCTGTAGAAAATCAATTTCAGAATATGAGCCAATATCTACTGATTTTTCCACAATAGTAGTATTGATAATAAAAGAGAAACTTCATTGAAGAGAAAAGCAAATCAAGAGCATAAAAGTCTCATACTGTAAGAAACTGCAGAAATGGATCAAAGATTTGACAGGAAGTTTAATGTGTACATAAGTAGAGGCTGACAGGAACATGCTGTGTGTGTCAAAGGTTCCAGTGATGGAAAACTGAAACATAGTGCTCACTGACCACAGCATGAGCCTTGACACACATTGTAAATAACCCAAAGATATATGACTGCATTAAGCAGTAGACTGGTGTATTAACAACAGTAAATCTAGAACAGCAGAAATGGTTGGCATATAGGACTTCCTCTGATTAATATTTCTAACAGACTAATAAGAGTATTGCAGACATTTCAAACTGTAATTCCTACAATACTGTTAGTTTTCTTTTCTTTTCCAGAGTTGCATATGTGGATACTGGTCTTACCACAGTCAAACTAAAAGCTGAAGACTCGTGTGGTCGACAACATCTAATCACTCTGAAGTTAAATGCAAAGGTGAATTTATATATGGAGAAAATGTTTTAAGGCATCCTGGAAAAAAGAAATGCATTATTTAAATTCATTAGGATTTTAGAGAGTTGATTTCTCTCTAGAAATTCGTGTGTGTTTGTTATGCAAGATAATGTGTTTTTTGGCAAAATGGTTTTATATAGAGTAGAGTTTTCAGACTTTAACTTCATTTAAAATTCATACTACTTTACAGTTATCTGTAAGAATCTTTTCATGTGAAGCTGTGCACCACATGCAAAAGCTTTTTATGATATTGCAATTATTTTATTGTATTACAGGCAAAGCCATTTGGGAGACTTTCATTCATTATCACTCAATCCAGAGACTAAGCATATAACAAGAATTAGAGCTGAGTTGCTTCTTTAGCAAGTCTTACTGTTTAAGCTGTAGAGACAAAGATTTATGACAGACTGCCTACAGAAATAAGGTCTTTATGTTAAAAAAATTACTTCTTTTTAGGCTAAATAATTGACTGATTTTGACAGTGTTTGCTTCTAACATAACGTTCCCATTACTAATTATCCCTATAACTCCTTAAATACTGCCTTGACTTGTGTTGTGCAAATTTACTGTGTTGTTGTTTTAAGTGTAGTGTAGAAGGCTGCTTGAGTTTTGGCAGTGCAAAGTCCTATAGGTATTTCCTAGCAGTCTTGGAATCATTCCTGGGGGAAATGAAACCAATGGCATGTTTGGAGGCAACACAATTTTAATTCTTCCTGATAAACTCAAACTGTGTTATTTCTTTGAAAAATTTCACATTGCAGAGCATGAATCTCCTACCAGAAACACGGAATATCCAGGCTGTATCGTGACAGTAATACGGTGTTGATGTTGTCTCCAGAAAATCCATTCAGGGGAAAAAAATGGATCCAAGACAGTCACTTCAATGACTGTACTACCTGTCTAAACACTGATGGTTTATGACTGTACTTGGTCCAACATCTGGAGTAATAGTCTTGAAGAGATGAGGATTGGACATGGTAGTATAAGATCAAATTTCACCTTCCTAGACTTCCTATATTCCATGTAAATACCTGAAATCTTTTGTTTTTTTATAAGACAAGTTAATTTTACCCCAGAAGGACAAAGGATCTTGTGGAAAAAGTACTGTTTGGGAGTGGAGGTTGCTTAAATTGATTTTCAAAAAAATAATAAAAGTGTACTTTAAATATACATATATATGTACATTTGCACACATATACATAGAGCGATGAATGCATAATTAATTTGCTTGTCAGTCAGCTGTTAAATACATTGATGGAAAAATATGATGTCAGAAAGTATAGTTATGGTCCATTTGAAGTGCAGGAACAATATAAATGTACCCTGACTATATTGTCTTTGCTTACAAGGGAGCTGGTATTCCACACTTGGTACAACTGACACTAGAAATGAGATGCGGGTTATTGCCCCTAAGCTTCTTTTTTAATTTTATGGCAACTGAAGTACAGTACTGTCTTGGCCTTCTAACTATTTAGAAGTCTAGAAGTGCAGAAACAAAATACAGTGCAGTCCCCCAATTTTAACAAGCAGCAGCAATGATCAAACACTACTACATTTACGCACTGGCTGATTCTCGGTTTCCCACTCTTTATCCAAAGACCAAAGAAATGAGCCCTGCGGTCTATCCTAAAAATCAGTATATTTCAGATCAGCACAGAAAGAGCTTTTAAGAATCCATGGCATGGAATGCTTAATGAAAATATACTGACAGTGCTTCTTTTTTATTGCTTTGAGGAGATACCTTCCCAGGTGAAGTTTTAGATAGTCCTGAGACTTTCTTCTGGGGAAAACTTTGGAGAAAACCATGTTCTTGATTTTAAGACCAACAGCTGTTTTTGCAAAGGTGGGCTGGGACTTTAATGGGGTAAAGAACTACGCAGTGCAGACCACAGTGTTTAGGAGCTTTTCAGTGACAAGATACCATTGTTTGTCCAAAAAGAGAAATGTGGAGGATTTGCTACTCAAATGACTGTATTTTTGAATCTTCCATTTTAAGTTCCAAAAACTGGAGAATACCGATACATTGTTGAAGAATATTTATTCCTAGGATTTTTTTTTTTTGAGTAAATGATTTTTATGTATTTCTGGTTTTCTTAATTCTCAAATTTGACTTTATCACCTTAGGGACTATAAAAATATACTGTATATGTGAAATATTGCAGGGAGTAGTTGCCTTGAAGGAGATCCTAAACAGCATAGGTTTCTAGGAATACTGTAGTTTTATATGGAAAAAAGTCACAGAATAACAGCAGATTTGAGGACGTAAGGGACCTCTGGAGATCTTCTAGTCCAACTCCCTCTGCTCAAGCAGGGTCAGCTAGACCAGGTTGCTCAAGACCATGCCCAGTCGCATTTTGAATATCTCCAAGGATGGAGATGCCACTGTGTCTCTGGGCAGTCTGTTCCCGTGTTCAGCCACTCTCAGAGTAAAAAAAGATTCTTTCTTATCTTTAAGTGAAATTTCCTGTATGTATTCCAATTTGTGCCCATTGTCCCATCGTCATCCTGTTGCTGGGCACCACTGAAAAGAGTTAGGCCTTGACTTCCTTGCACCCTCTCATCAGATACTTCTAAGCATTGATGAGATCCCCCTGAGCCTTCTCTTCTCCAGGCTGAAGAGTCCCAGCTCTCTCAGCCTCTTGTGGTGTGAGACATGCTCCATTCCCTTAATCATCCTTGCGGCCCTTTGCTGGACTCGCTCCAGGAAGTCCATGTCTGTCCTGTACTGGGGAGCACAGCACTCCAGGTGTGGGCTCATCAGTGCTGAGTGAAGGGCAAGGATCATCTCCCTTGACCTGCTGGCACCGCTCTCAGTGCTGCGCAGGTGGCTGTTGGCCGCCTTTGCTGCGAGGGCACATGGCAGGCTCATGGTCAACTTGTCGTCCACCAGGAGCCCCAGGGCCTTCTCTGCAGAGTTGCTCTCCAGCTGGTCAGTCCCCAGCCTGCTCTGGTGCATGGGGTTGTTCCTGTCCAGGTGTAGGACCAGGACTTTGCTCTTCCCTTGTTGGACTGCATGAGGTTCCCCTGTGCCCATCTCTCCAGCCTGTTGAGGATGCTGTGAATGGCAGCACAGCCGTCTGGTGGATCAGCCACTGCTCCCCATTTAGAGTCATCAGCATGCTTGCTGAGGGTGTGCTCTGTCCCTTCATCCAGGTCATTAATGAAGATGTGAAACAGTGCTGGCCTGAGTATCGACTTCTGAGGGGACATCAGAAGTGGCTGGTCTCCAGCTGGGCTTTGTGCAGTTGGTGGCAACCCTCTGACCCCGGAGTTGAGCCCAGGTTTCAGTCCACCTCACTGACCACTTATCTAGCTCGTACTTCGTCAGCTTGCCTATGAGGTTGTTACAGGAGTCCATTTTCCCTTTGGAAATCCATGCTAGCTACTCACCTTTCTGTCCTTTGCATATCTGGAAATAGTATCCAGGAGTAGTTGCTCCATCACCCTCCCAGGGATCAGGGTAAGGCTAACTGACCTGTTCTTCCTCAGATCCTCCTCCTTCCTCTTCTAGATGATGGGAGTGACGTTTTTCATAGGAGTTTTTCAGAACTCTAACACGGTAGTATAGCCCCTAGTTTCTCAAGGATGATCAACCAACTATTAAAATACAACTGGCTAGTTATTTGATTATGCATGTTCTAGTTATGGTCATTTCTAAAGATACTCTGAAGCTAAGCATGAGAAAGAGCAGATGATGGCCTATTCCCAGCTATTGGTAACAGATGTCCATTAGCCTGAAGCAGTAGTCTTCATCCAGAAATCCCCTAATGTTCATATCTATGCTTTTTTGCAAAGTGCATAGTTGAAGGCAAGTTTGGACAGTTTTTACTTTTCACTATTGGGAGCTATTGCTGTATAGATTTCTTGTAGCTTGCTCATAAACCCCATCTCAACATAGAGATCCGATCTGGTCGTGTTGCTATGCTGATAGGGCCTCAGCTCTAAAAATACAATATGAAAAGGAGAATGATAGAATTAAAATTTGTGTGTTAGAATTTTCCTTTTTTGTCTTACATCCCCCTTTTAGTTGTCTAAAATTTGCTCTTGCATTTCTAACCCAGGATGAGTTTCTTATCTGAAACCATGTAAAACGAAGATTGGAGTAACACTTGATTACGTAATGAAGATACAGAGAGTGACAGAATTTTCCAAGAATAGTTTTTTTGTCATTTGGAGTGAAATTGCTCATTTGAATTACAAGAATGAAATTACAAAACTTGTAAACTAAAATTAGGTCTGAGTTTTGTAGTGCTCTTGCATATTCTTTAGTGGATGATAAAAGCTACTTCCAACTTTTTGCTTCAATGAAATAAAACTATTAACACCTACTTTTTGCACACAGATACTTCTGTTTTTGTCAGTGAAACCAATGTTGTCACCTGTGCTTGAGGAAGAATCTTGTCTTGATATAGGTTATGTTTCTATAAGAATGCTGTAATCAAGCTAAAGCCAAACCATTCATTTAATTGAAAAACAACATCATAAATCCAATTTCAACTAACTTTTAAAAATATTCTAATACAATTTTCATAGATAGTTATAGGTTTCTCCAAATTTAAGCAGTCTGCTTGCAGTTTCCAGTCATTGTCAGTGCTGTCCAGAAGTTTGATCTTGTCCCTAACATAGCTTTTTAACTCCTGCAACAGGATTTGTAACTGGTCTTTGAAAGGCTTTGTGGTTGCAGAGTATTTTGTCCTGGCTGTATATGTGATTTTAGAGCTCTGTTATGTGACTGTGCTTCTCTTGCCTATATAAGAAGAGCAGAGCAAGGAGAATCTGGAGATTCAGGTCTGTATCCATGAGCATTGCCACATGTTTACCAAATTGCTTCAGCATAATAGTGGGTTAGTAGCATATACCTGATTCTAGGTAGCGTGGTGCTTTATCCTTTGTCTCCTATGGCAAGCCTTATCACCCTACTGTAAGGGGAATTGAGATTACTGTGTTCTATTCATGCGAAAACTTGTGTATTTTCTTTATAGTAATAAAATGTCTGAAGTTGAGACTCCTAGTAGCAGAAGTCAGCATGTTCTAACAACTAAAGATACAGTGTAATAAAAAGACTAGATTATGCAACTTGTCTATTGTAACAAGTAGTCATCAATCAACTTTTTTTCCAAGTGATTGTTACGATGAAATGATCAGTTGTGTCTGTCCTTTTTAAAATATGTCTGGCATTTAAACTTGCCATAATAGAAATTTGTGTGAAATATGGTGTTGGTGACATGGAGATTTGATTTTCAGTAGTATACATGTCTAACACTTTTTGAAACACTTTGTTGAAGTATTTTTAATGGGATTTCTTGTGATAACCTGCTCTAATAAAAGTATGTTCATTTTTGTTATGCTGTTTCTTTGGATAAGGTGAGTATATGAGCTAAACCTTCCCACCCCCCTGCATATATTGCCAGTTTGTATTCTGGCAGATGAGTTTGTTCAGCTGTGTCCTCGTGGATGCCATGCAGTGAAATGAATTGTTAGGCCTGCTGACAATGGTTTCAGGAGGAAATACTTCTCTAAATGATTTGATAAATTCTTTTTCATGAAGTCACTGCGTGCATTCAGAGAAAGCACTAAATATTCTTTCTTTATCTTTCGTAAAGTTTGGATGCATTATGAGGACTTTTACTTAATGCATTGTGAAATGTTTGCACTTGTTGTCCCTGTCTTAATGTTTTTGTACCAGAAACTGACCTCTCAAAATATTTGCTCTCTATAAACTGCATTTGTAAAGTCTCTAGAAAATTTTGGGAGATTGAAGTAAATCTGAAATGATTGAGAATGCTCTTATCATAGAGTTAGGTATATTTGCCAAATAACGTGCTACAAAATTTGGACTTTAATGAATTATTAGGCTTAGCCTTATAAAAGGATTAATTGTTTAATGCTCAGATTACATTTTGTGAAACAGTTTTCAAATTTGTTTGGTTGAAAATACTTGGTCCAGATATCTTTATCCATTCATCATTTAATAAATGACCTAGAGAAGTTTTCTGAAAGCGTTTTACAAGGTATAAAACTAAATACATTAGTTCTGATTTATCAGATTGCATTTTGTATTGCACGAGAAACTCATGTGTTATTCTAGGAAGCAGGTTGGGTGCTTGCCATTTTAAATCCCCCAAATTCTAATAGGCAACTGCAAGAACTTGCATCTCATGTAATGAACAAGATGCTTTGACAATAATTGTATGAGTGGTTTGGCTAGGGTTATGAAAATATTTTTTCTCTATACTGTTAGAGTCATGCTCAAAAACTAAATGTAAGTATTTAATAATTGCTTAAATTGTTATAAAGAATAATAGAATGATTTCTAACATAAATATATATTTGAATGTAACTGTAATATAAAATACAATGTCATTGATACGCTCTGTCATAGTATTTTATGATACCATCTCCTCAGGAGTCACTCACCTTATTTTATATAGCATTCCATCCTGCAAGGTCTAAAAACATTATACTAAACATATATACAGAATTGTTGTTGCATAAAAATGCATGGTTCTTGGTAATTAGCTGGTGCACAGAAGTACAACATTGTGCTGTGCTGTTAAAGAAAATTTGGCTAAGAATGCAGAGAAAAAATGCTGTAGGGTTTCTTTAAAAATAATATAAAGTTAGTGGAATCTGTTTGCAATCACTTGTTCAAAGGCATTCTATGAAAGAGTGCATAAAATGAATTTACTTACCAAGAAAGCTAGCATATAATTGGCTAAAGCTACTGGGCTGGTCCCAAAACTCATCCTACAGAATAATTGTTCTGTCTTAGTCTGTTCTAGGCATACTTTTATATACAGAAAACAAGTTTACTTTACGCAAGCATTGAAGTATATCCTGCAAAACAATACCAGCACTAGAAAGAAAGAAACTATAACAGCTTTTGTGGATAGACATTTTTAAATTGTAACTGTCTCCTGCCCAAATGAGTTGTTTCAGTTCTCTTGCTCTGTGATTGTTATTTAACTTTTCTGCCACCAATTTGATAAAACTGTAAAGCACAAGATATTCAAGTTGCAAAAGTTGTCTTCGTAAAATGGATATCTAGCAAAAAACATAAATGAAAGCAAATAAAAAATGCAAGTTTAAAGAAGTTTCTGTGAAATACATAAATCTACTGGATTCTCAAAGAAAATCAAAGCAGTAAGAATGGATGCTCTAGGGAAGCTGTGTTTCTTTTTTGCTCTTTATGGTAGACAGCAATTGGAAACTAGTGCAGAAATACATTTTGTGTAAAATAAAGATACATATTAAAAATTAAGAATGTCTGGTAAATAATAACAGTGTCTGTGTCTGGGGCTTTACTTTGAGTGGAGAGTGGTTATGGGCAGAAGCATAGTTAAGCTTCATCTCTTTGTCCTAGCTCTTTAATTCTGTGAGGAAAGTGAGATTTTTTTCCCCTATGTCTCCCCAAATAAGATTCTCTGTGACACTTGCTTGAATGGGCAGATTATGCAATACTAATACAATTTCTGTAAAACTACTACACAGGTCACTATTAGCATTTGACAGGTTGTCTTGTACTAAAGGTTGGATTGGACTAAAAGGTGCAGCTTCTCAGAAGATAAGCTGTACAAAATTTTGGATAGTTGCTCTTATAAAGGACACAGTTCTCAACTAAACATTTTTTTCTTTGACTACTTTATTTCTCAGAAAAATACCAGTTTGTTCTACAGACTTCATATTAGGATGCTGAACTGCAGTAAATTTACTGGTGTAGCGAATAGTCTATAGTCATATTCTGAGTTACCAAACTTGTTTATACAGCTTCAGTTTTCTTAATACAGCTATTTTTCTTTTCGTCATTGGTAATTTTTAATTTGGGAGAGGGAGGAGAGTTTTTTTTTTTTTAATTCTGGGTACAGTCATCCCTTTCTAAAGGGGTGTGTGCTTAATCTGACTACTTTAAGTTTCAAAACAAAAAATGTTATCTATAATAGCAGACATTCTAGTTTAAATGAAAATTCGTGACTCAGGAAAGGGTTTTTTTTTTAACCATTCCTATCCAGTGCAGGTAACTGAGGAGTGAGAATTTTGCATGGTAGTGCTAAGCTTCTTGTAGATAGATATGGTCAAGATGCCAAGAAAGATACTTTTCCATATTTGACCTTTTTGTCTTAAAAGTCTTTTTTCAATATGTCTTTGAAAACATTGAACACATCAGAAGCTATGATTGCCCTGCCTTTAGTAAGATCTGATATACAAAAAAAGTTTATGTGAAGATTTCTTCTTTAAATGATAATTAACATTTATAACTATTTCTGCAAATGCTTTACATGTTTGTCTTTTGAAAGCCAAGTTCTCAAGATGCTTGAAGTGCTCATATTTCATTATCAAATTTGGCAGCTGAATATCAGTCTCACTTTAAATCACATTTGAAAAAAAACAAAACAGAAGAAAAACTGTATTTTTTTCCTTCCCTCAGTATCCTACAGAACCACCAGATTGTCTTGTGGATTTTCCTGTTCAGTTTGCTGTTTCTTGGATGCCACAGGTAAAATGCTGCACTATGCATCTTTTCTAATAACTGAGATATATTTGCAGTATGTACGAGATAAAACATGCAGGTGGTAATAATGTGTAATACAAATGGGTTGGACTTTATTTTTTAACTCCAGTTTTTTCCCCTAATACATTTTACTTTTATACATTCTTATGTAAATGTAATAAAATTGAACTCCGTATCCATTATGATATTGTTATATTTTCCATAGTTTGTAGTTGTATCTTGCATGCTGTATATTTTGCACTCCTACTGCCTGCTTTTCTCTTAAGCAGTTCATGCTGCTGAAATGTCATATTCTTAGGAATAATATTGGGAAAGTATATGTATGAGTAGGAAATAAGCACCCTCTGAAGTTGACATTAAAAAAAAAAAAAAGCTGTTCCCTCAGTTTGTTATCCTATATAGTCTCCATAAGGTGTTAAAAGTTAAGTTATAATCAAAAGTGCAACAAGAAGTTATTTAACAGAGTTCTGTTTTCATAGTTTAAATGATATTGTTAATATGAAGAACCAAGAGCCATTGTCTTTTTAGTCTCTCTTGCATTATTTTATGTATCTGTCTTCCTTTAGTAGAGGATGTGTACTTGATTAAATGGATTTAAATGTGCCAACTTACATGCAAGTTAATTTGAATTATCTCTAGAAAATACTTGATGTTTAATTTCATTTAATTCAAGAAAATAGATTGTATGTAAATGATGGCTTTTCATAATTCTAACCCTTGCCAGGTTTTCTACCCATCAGTAAAGCATGTCTTTACTGTGATAAATTTGTGTAAGGAACACGTTTGAAAGGCTGTGAGTTTAGGATGGCTGTAAAATTGTGACTGCAAGGCTCTAGGTTTTGTGTGCCATCTCAGATCACTTCAGTATGAGAGCTTGAGGAAATAACTACAGGAATGGATCATCGGAAATGAAAAATATATTTATTTCCATATGTAATTTTACTTGTAATTTTTGATTCTTTGATACGGTTTGGGACAATTTAGATATTGTTTTTCCCCTAGCTTGTACTGGATTCCATATACTACAGGCAGGATTTTAGATATTATTTCTAACTTTATACATAGTTTTAATATTATTATTTTATTAATTTTACAGCCTTGCAATATATGTCAGCTTGAATTAGCAGCATTTCACATATCCTTGAAAGTAGTTGCTTCTCTGAGTTTACTGTTAGTAAGTTTAAAGCCACCAGCTGGACTTATGTTTTAATAAAATGTACTTTTAACTTGTCAAGTTAAAGATAGTAGCCAATATATTTGATATTAACATTACAAACAAGTAAAAATCTCATGTTAAAAATATGCTATTCCAGTGCTTAGGATTTAAAAAACCTTTTTATAATAAGAATTATCTGTGGACTCCTTGAAAACATGAACAATAGAGGTAGCTAGGTAACTGAAGACTGTTTTGAAACCATAAGATAGTAATTCCAGCAGCAGATAGTCTACTATAATATTGAACCAAATACCAACAAACTATGCATTTTGCTGATAGAATTGCTTTAGTTGTATGGCCTTTTTTTGAAAAATGACTGTCTGTGTGGGTCACGTGAATTTGATACTTCTGAAAAAATGTGTGTTGTAGTTGTTACATGTTTTACACTATTATAAATTTCTTCTGTTTTCAAAATGCATGAAAATCACTGCAGTGAGCAATCTTCATGCTATGGTAAAATAAGGGTTAAGCATAGTAAATGCTCAAACACCACTGGTAGCAAAATTTAGCAGGTCCTCAAGTAGTTGAACATTTTGGTTCCTAAAAGGGAAAGAGAACACACTTTACATATCTGCTACTTAGAATTACATGAAGTTTTGATACTGATAAGTCTTTAATATATGTAGGTCACCTTTAATGTAAAAACTGACAAGACTTAACTAAAATCGTGCAATTGTATTATTATAATATAAAGTCCTGTGAAAGAGAATATAAATAGATTTCAGGTAATTGATTTTTTTTTCTGTGTGCTGTTGCCTATTTCAGGTTCCTTTCAGTGCTTATGGACTTTAAACTTGAGGGGTTGTTGGTTTTTTTTTTTTTTTTTTTTTTTTTTGGTATAATAATAGACATGGCTTTATGGCATCCATATTAAAAATGGGTAATTTTCCTTATGGTCCCTGTCTTCCTGCTGGGTTGATAATGTTTTGATGTATTTTTCTTTTGCTCTGATGAGAGGTCTGCTGCTGCTGCTCTGACATATTCATTTGGATGAATAATTATAACTTGCACAATGTCAAGCTGAAGATGGTAGGGTTTTGTGCGTCATGACAAGCCTAGTAGCCAGTGCAGGTGTCTCACAGCATGATCAGCAACAGCCAGTGTATTCTGGCTCAGAGGAGACATTTTAGAGTAGTAAGAAATCAGCACCAAGGGCAATGCTGCTGCTGCTACTGTTATAAGTGCCAAATAAATGCAGAGTGCTTCTCAATGACAAGTGCAAGAACGTCTACTTATTTCAGTTATATTCTTTTTCTAAATAACCAGATAAATGTGCTGTCTCCACATTTTAGCATATACTGTAAGCATAGTTCGGCAGTTTCAGTACATCTGTATTCCGGTGCCCTCACATCAGGGTATAGTTTCTATACTGCCCACTGCCCACCTGGTTTGGTACATGAAGGTCATGAGAGTGGAAATTAATGACTAATGAGGTCATGCAGCTAGCCAGCAATGAAGCAATAATATAGGATTCAGAAGGTATAGTGGTATGAATTAGACTGCAGTTATTTTGATGGGAACACAATAAAATTAATCATACTTGTGCTTTTTTTTTTTTAAGCAAAGGAGCTTCACAGACCTCAGCTTTCTATGTATCTATCAATACAAAAAGTGGAGATAGCTGACAAGAAACTTTACAAAGATTTCAGAATGTTCTCTCTCAATTTGATTTATGCTAAGGAGGAGGAAAATTGTAAAACTCAAGTTTGTGAGAAATAAACAGTAGTCCAAACATATTTGAAGAATCATAAATTATTTAGGTGATACAGGACATCCCTTTGCCAGCCAACAGCTGTTCGCTTTATTAAATTGTATTCTGTCTACCTATGACTCTAGTAAGCTAATGCTTACAGGTTAATAGATGTGGTTTTCCTGATACCTGCTAGTAGAGTTTCTTGAATATATATTGCAATGCAGTTCCATAATTATGACTTGTATTTTCTTTCAAATCTTTTAACTGTAACTTTGTGTTACACTTATATTTTAATTGGTCTGAAGATGTGAATGGGTATTTTAGGTTTCATTTACTGCTTGAAATCCCATGTGTGAACACTGTCCAAGCTCAGAATAGTGAAATAGGTATCATTTTGCAGTGGCAAGATTAATATTTCTTAGGTAAAAACCATTGCCACAGAAGGCTCCCTTCTAAGATACAGAATGAGGGTAAGACCATTCTAGAGGAGGAGTAAACTTTTGACTATAAAAGGGACATTTCCCTTAATTAAGACTTCAGTTGTCTCCTAAAATAAATATGTATGAAGGTCCATCCAAATCTGTATTTGTGGCAAATCTACAAAAGAGATTCTGTAGCTGTACCATAGCCACAGAGAGGTTGTGACATTGGAGCATTCATGTCCTTTGGAGCTGTTCAGTGGCCTAATCATAGACATCTAGTGCCATTTTAAATGCCTCAAGGTATCTTGTCTGGCTTCTAGCTCCTGCTTCAGAACAGCATGGATATCATGTTGGCTTAGGTCATACTGCTAGTGCCATGTCGCCTTGGATACCTGAAGTCATCTCAAAAGGCATTAGATGGCTTTGTTTAGGCAACCGAATCGTAACCTTCTCTTCAGAGACATAAGTTACTTCAGGGCTTTAAGAAATCACCAATTTTGAAAGGATTAATCAGAGAAATGTTTGTTCTGACCAACAGGGCTGCTCTTACCAAGTTGTCACCAGAGGAGTACAAATCAAGAAGGAAGGATTAAACAAGGGCAAGTGCAGTTTTGTAGGAAACAGCTATGCTTGAACAAAATACTGTACAATTGTAATACTGGAGCAGTTTTAAGCATAGATGAATATGCTCCTTTTTTGAAGATGACCGATTAAAATCGTAGCAGTCAAGTATATTAACTCTGGTAAGCTTTTCTGTTAAAATGGATTGACTATGTCATTCCAAGACTGACCATTGTAATCTATATAGACAAAGAATTAACAGATACATTTCTAAGATTTGTCCTTAAATATTACAAATATTCTTAGAAGCCTTTCAGCATATTTTATTTTATGCAGGAATTATCTAAGTATTTTTTAAGTCTAATTAATATAGCTTAGCTTCTACTAATGGAATTTTTGCTGAGAAGAATTGACATGAAATTCAGAAACTAAGTTTCCTTGGGGTAGAAGACCCCTTTGGGGTAGAAGAGTATATTCTTCACCACCCCATCTATATGAAATTCCTTAGAATTTCTTTTATAAATCTCAGTATTAGTAATACGCTGTGTCTTTTGACACTAAAACCATAAATGTACATGTGTATGAGACTGCTTTTTTAGAAGTTGTAGAGCTCTGATGTGGAATTCTAATCATACTGATAGCAGTAATACTGATTTTTTGCAATTACCTTCAATAGGTACAGGATATTTCTGGTAGAGTCTATTTGTAATTCAAACTAGTAAGTATTTTCCTGACAATTTGTGTAGGAGAAGCTTCTTTTATAAATTTATCCTAATAAGAGTAGGTCAGGGTTTTTTTGCATAAGTTTGGACTGTTGATATATTTCTTAGTCTTTAACATCTGTACACAATCTGAGGGAGAGCTTTCTATTTTCTAAAAATCTTTTTTTCCAAATACACCTTGACACTCTCTTCAAGCCTTCTTCCCTCAATGATCTTTTACACTGCTAAACACTGTGGTTCTTATAAATATCTTTTGGGAAGCATTTTTGGTGTGGTTTGCTAGACTTGTACAGAAATTATTGTTGTCTTGTTCTCCATTATTTGTTTTGGTAGTCTAAATTTTCACTGGTATATTTCATGTTAATTCATAACATTATTCACTATCATATCAGTTCCTTTAGATATCATTGAAATCTAGATTCTTCTTACTCTTTTTCCTTTTCATTTATATCCATTTTTATAAAAGTCTTACATGTCCTCTTATTTTCTGTTTTCTTACATGTTTGAAATTTCTTCCCAGTTTTATGACAATTGTGAATTCCTTCAACTTGCTATTTATTCCATTTTTAAGACTGCTTAAAGGGCAAGCAGGTAACAGCACCTATAGTTTAGGGTACTTGACCTTTTCCTTTAGGAGGATCTGCAGTAATTTCAATTTTTCCAAATTTCAAAGGATAAGCAAATTTTGTATTGGGCAAAATTTTGAAGGAAAATTTTAACAAAACTGTTTTTCTCAGAATAAAGATAAAATCATATTATTTTATTTAAAAATAAAATAAACTGTAATAAAATACACTGCATTTACGTTAATTAAATATTTGTTCTACCATTTGATTAATGTTTAGTCCATCCAGCATTTGGAGGGAGCGTTTGAAATTTGGCAGGAATATTACCGTGTGTGTATTATCACTTATTAAAAATTACTGAAGATTTTCATGGTTTTCATGGCAGTCCCAGACTCATCAAGACTTTTTCTTTATTCTTTCCAGCCTCTATTGCTCTAGAAATATGAACCAGGAGCAGAGTGACTTTCTTTCAGTTGCTTATTCTTTTAATTGAAGGGAATAGTGTAATCTGAATTTAAGTGACTGATGAATCGAGTATTACAGAACAATGGGGGTAAACTTGGGAAAGTGTTTGATATTGGAATACAGTAAAAGGAAACAGAAGGAATTGGCATGAGGAGTTACCAGTGATGAGATGGAGATGAGAGTGCAGAGGATAGAAATGGGAACAAAAATGCTGCAAGGTTACACGTGAGGCTCTTCACTGGCAGAAAAGGAGATATAGGATGAGGCCAGTCTGGAGAGAGGCAGAAAGTAAGAGGTTTCGGGGTAAAGAAGGGCAGCAAGAGCTGCCACAAATAGAGTATGCTTGTCTCAAGAGCTTGATTTGTCCAGAATATCTGATTTTCACTGACCAAAATTTGTGCTTCATCTCCTCCAGCTGTTGACGTTAAAAGAGGAAAAGTATGATCTGATAGCACAAAAAAAAGCAGTTTGATCAAAGTTTTCTGAAGCCACTGATGAATCATGTGAAAGTTGATATGTTTACATTCCTGGGTTTTTTTGGTAGAATAACCATTTTAACCCAGTCTCCACAAACACCTGTTTTCAGAAGTTGAGATCACAGATTCACGACCCTCCAAATTAACATCGAATTGGTATTCAGACTATATCGTTATATCTTGTATCAGTATATACCAGATTTTTGCCTTGTAGAGCCTAGGGTAAGCTGGCAGTTTGACGCTGAATAAATGCTTTACAGACAGAGAAAACTGTCAGTGCTGAGAGTCACTTACACTGCATTCTCACAAGTGATCACTAATTGTATTCCTCATTTTCTATGCTCCCAACTTAAAATCTGAAAAACCTGAAGAAGTCTTGAGCATTTACAGCTGTGACTATGGTCACTGGATGTGATGCTCTAAAAAATACGCTGTCCTCTTAAAAGCCGGATGAAGCACCTCAAGCTGAGGATTCCAAACTAACATTTTTTCACAGTCTATCGTTTTTTTCCATTTGAAAACTTAGAATGATGCCATCTAATCTGAAAGTGCATTTTTATGATAAACTCATTCATGTTTTTGGGCGGCTGTGGTGATCATTTAAGAGAGCGGAAAGGGAATTTGGTCATTAGGTAATGCAGTACCTCTGTCAGAAACTTATCAAGCTCCCCTTTGAAAGCCGTGAAGTGTCCTGGGACTGGAAGGCCTTTCCAGAACCTCAATGCTGGGGTGGTGAGGAACCTGCTCCGGTGATGCCCTCCTATGAGTTCACACCTGTCATGTTCTCCTACCGTCCCTAGCTCTAGGCGCTTGGTACCCTACTGCTGTATACCTCTGGATAATAATCACATCCCCTCTTACACTGCTTTCCCCATCTAAATGAATACAACTGCTTTGTTCTTTTCTAATCATTGGCTCTCCATTCCTCATCTTAGAAATATTTTGTCTCAACTGCAGTTTGTTTTCTTGAGGAGGCCTGCTTGGAATTACATGCAGTGTTCCAGCTTGGACCACACTTAGTGCCTTGTACACTGGCTTTATAACCCATGTCACCCTGGGGACTGGGGGGGACAGAGTTGCAGAGGGATCACTTTCCAGCCAATGCAATAAATGTCAGTGACCCCATGCAAAAAATAGCATGTGATTATAGCCAGGAAAGAGGTGAAATCCTTTTGCACAAAAGAGCTACAGTAAGATTTTGTGGCCATTTTTAATGCTAGTATTTCCTAGCTTATGCTAGCTACTAATTACTACTGGTATGGACAGCTGATCTTGTCAGTATCCTTAATAGTTAGAAATAACAAGTAAGATACATATTATAGATAAAAGAAAATCTTCATTTTGTTTTAAGTTGTTATGAAAGATTGAATGCCACAGTATTCTTTATGTTCCTGTAATGTATACTTTGCCTGATGGGCATAGAAAGCTAATAATTACAGAGGATGGAGTAACCAGTTTATTTTTGCTGATGGTTTCTAGAGTCAGGTAGGCAGTCAGTAATGATATACTGGATTATGAATGTCTTATTTTTCAAAGAATATTTGACATATTTCATACTAATCCTACTGCAATTGTACAAAGGTTACCAAGAAGAAGATAGTTTGTATTCTTCGACATTATTAACAAGTATCTTGGTGTAGTGCAGACAAAAAGAGCATTGATAGCAGTCTTTAAAAGAACGGTGTTGGGGAATGACCAAAAATTAGCTGGTTAATCAAATAAAAAGGAATGCTATTGTTATTATGGTTTGCATGACAAGCATGTGATATATTTAAATAGCTATAGATGCGTTTATGTATATAGAGGGAGACAGCTGGCAACATCAATGAAGCATGCAAATAAGATCAAATGAACAGTGCATTAAAAAAAAAGATTTAACTACCTTTTTAAGGAACATCATTGAAAAATTACAATTAGTATTAAAATTAATTGGATTTTAAAACTTATCTGTGGGTTATAATCCCTTGATGTGTCTTTTTTCTAGTGAAGCCCTTTGAATTCCCGAAAGATAAAGATAAAAATGATTATTAGAGGATTTATCTGTATGTGATATAGAAAAATGTAAAAAATCAAAATGGAAAGCAACTGTTGCAAGTACCAGAAAATTATGCTATTAATTTAAGTGTCATCAGAGCACAAAAGATCACATTTCAGGACTGTGTGAAAATTATTAAAATACTGGAAATAATAGTACTTAAGATGAAGATATTATACTCTAAGATGTGGTTAAGTGACTGACACTATTATATCACTTCAGGTATTATAAAAGTAACAAAATGCTTTTAAAGATAATAAGCGTTACATTTTGAAATTGGCAGTATTCACACTTTTCTGCTTAAGTGCTTTCCTACTTTAATATAATTTAATAACAGCAGGAAAAATGTAACATTTTATTTCTCAGCTACACCACTTCTTTCTAAAATATGTATGTATAAAATATAAAAACATATCACATATAAAGTCATATTTCTTCATCTGAGAGTATTTATATAATTTGTTTCTCCTTTTGTCCATGTGAGAAAGGAAGAAAATAATTGCAAATGATTAAAGGAAACCATTTCAGATATATTTGTGTGTACATATACAAAAATACCTCTTTAAGAACTGATCATTTAATTTGCTTTTTAATTCTGACCCCAAGAACTTGTTCCCTGCCCAAAAGATAAATGAAATGTGGCCCTTGTTACACCCTTTTAGTTTTGTTTTGAAATGTACTTTATGATCTCTTTATTTGATCCCTTGTTGCTCCTGCTTTTTACTCATGCATTCTTAGTTATGTTATAAATTGTACTCCCAAATGTTTTCTCTTTTTCTAGCTTTGAAACTCCAAACCACTTTTTTTTTTGTCTTCAAACCACTTTTTTTCCCCTACTTAACCCTTCCTTCACTGTCTTCTTTTTTTCTGATTTCTTGACACCTTCACTTTTTTCTGTCTTAGCTTCATCTGTCCACATGAAGCCACATTCTGACTGCTCCTTATTCTCCCCCTGGTCTATTCATGACAGTTCCAAATTCTTCCACTGTTTTTATCAGATTCAAGCTTCCTTCAACTCAAAACCATTATTGCTCCAAACAAAACTCATCTCTTTCCTCCTCTTGCATTCTTCACCTCCTTTCACCTCTTTCTGGTTCCCTAAATTCATAGTCGTATATTGTATACCCTCTGGGCATCTGCATCTGGAAAGTTGTTAACTTGGCTGCTGGGTGTTTTCTCTACTTAGTCTTTTCCTTTAGAAATAGTTACTACTTTTTTTGCTCAGTGATGCTTTTTAAAACATCTCTTTTGAATTACTGTTCTGTATATTGTCCTGTTAATCATAGATTCTCTGATTCTATCCAATCCAGTCTCAAATACTGCAATCCCTTGGGTGTAATCCTCTGATTGTTGCATGGTTTCTCCTTCTATCTCTTGCCATATTTAGATGGTTTGAAATTTAATGCTAAGCATCTGTTTCTATAATGCTTAATTTTGAGACGATGATGTTGTTAGGTTATATTTCTTAGCTTATTTATTTTTTAAAAATTACTTTAATTATGTAGGCATTTCTGGGTGTGTCTATTTGGTACCACTGCGTTGCTGCTCGGCTGAAGCAAAGACAAAATGTCATAATTTTTGATAGTTATCTAGTACTTTTCTCTTTAATGTGTTATTAAAATGATCAGTGCAAAAAGAGATTTTCCATATGCACAGTTGCTTTTATAATATTGC
Source organism: Dromaius novaehollandiae (assembly GCF_036370855.1). Lineage (NCBI taxonomy): Eukaryota > Metazoa > Chordata > Aves > Casuariiformes > Dromaiidae > Dromaius > Dromaius novaehollandiae. The sequence goes on from NC_088100.1 coordinate 125,151,878, forward strand.
CTTGGTTCAAAGCTATCAGACCATATTGTTTCAAATTAAAAAAATTAGTAAGTGCTTTATATATGTTTAAGCTAGAAATACTTGGAATGTAGCAACATACTATTTTAATGACAGTGAGAAGAGTTAAGGGGATTTCCTTTTCTTTAATACCATTAAGGCATTGCTGGAATAGCAGTATTGTTTGTAAATGTATTTGCATTTACAGGAATGAAGTCCAGATTGTCCTCTGTGTTAAATGGTGCAAAATCAACTTCTTGGCTGGAAGAAGTCATATCAGCTGCATGCTTTTTAGCCTTTCCTCCTCGTTCTAGATTTATTTTATCCCAGGGTTTCTGCTTTTGCTGTCCTAGGGTCAGGCATGAGGGAAAACACAGTCCTGAAAGCATAGTTTTCATATATGAAAACATCTTAAAAATAAATTACTTGTGATAGGACCTATTCTGTGACTGGAACAATCAACTCTTATTTGTACTGTTAGTTTTTGCCAAGGTGATGAGCTGAGGTGATGGGCTGTCAAGCCCATCTTGAAGTAGGAATCACTGTAATAAGAATCACTCATCAAGAGGACAAACTCAGAAGTTAAATAGCAGATAATGGTGATTTTTACTTACATTTTACAGTAGTTTGTTACAAGTTATAATGAAAACGAATAGTTTTTATCAGTTTTCAGAATAGTTTTCTGAAAAAGAATATATAATACTATCAAATCCAGGTTTGGTGTGCTTATATATGTTAGAAATCTGATCAGAGTATTTGTACTTAGAAATCAGCTATACTTAATTTCTGTTGTTTGAATTAAAAACACTGAACGTTATGTAAAGATCAACATTTTTCGCTATGATAATATATATCACAATTGTATATGTGCTAGGTTTTAACACTTCTAAAATTACCTACATTTTGGTTTTTGATTATTCTGTACTGCTGTAGGTAGAGATCTATGTAAAATTTGTTTAAATTTCTTCTTTTCTTAGAACTCCCTAATAGACATTCATAGCCAGTTCTTGGCAGCATTAGAATCACTGAAAGAGTTCTGGGATGCTATGGATGAAATAGATGGGAACACATGGGTCCTTGAGCCCGAAAATCCCACACGGAGTGCCACAACAAGAAGAATTGCAATAGGTATGAAAAGATTAGAAGGAATACAAGGGATTTTAGAAGTAAAAGACACAGTGCTCTTTTGCTTTGCTTATTTGAGAAGATTGTGCCTATTTGAATTAGGGAAATTAAAGGCTGCACTTGAAAATGATAAAAAGCCAAACTCTTTACTGTGTATAAAAATAACCTTCCACAGAATACTGAACTTGTTTAGGAAATTAGGTACAACTTTACAGTGTTAAATATAAAATGAAAGTTCCTGTAGAAGAATCTTGTGTATTCGTAAATTATGAACATATAAGTGTTAAAGTTGAGGACTTCTATAACTCTAGAAAATCTGAATTTTAAAAATAAAGCTATAAAAAAACCCATCTCATTCTCTCACCAGTTACAGATTTTTCAAAAGAATAACATTTCAGATTAATCTATCCTGAAAGAGCAAAAGGAGAATTAGAGTACAGTCAGGAGGGAGAAAGGCAGTTAAAGGAGGCATGTGGAAAGGACAAAGAAATGAGAGAAGGAAAGAGAGGGAATTAGAGGCATACAGTGTTACCCATCTGAAAAAGTACCTTAATTCACATGGTGATGTGTGGCATTTTAAGGTCTTAAAACAGAGAGTAAGGAGTCTTGTACTTGCAAGGGAAAAACTTGCCACTGTCAGAGGTCAAAAATACAGGGGGAAATGTTATCTTTGAAAGAAGATTTCTGATTTTCAGCTTAAGCCCAAAATGTCAAAAGTTTATTGTAGAAATCTGAGAACATGCACTGGACAAAAGTAGACCTCAGTTGTCCCTGAAACCGGCAGAAAGACTGATTGCCTGCGGAGTGAGGAAGGAGCGGAGCTAGGGTTGCTCTGGGACTGCTCCTTCATTGGCAGTGGTGCGAGTGACAGGAGGGGCAGGGAGGGAGAGAAGTTGAGCAGTGGGCTAGAACGTCGTGGGGCCAGCAAAACTCTTTTTGCACGGTCAGCGCAGCTCTGTCTTGGTTCTGCTGTACTTTGAAAAAAGACTGATGAAAAAGAAAGAGAAGCCTCAAAAGGTTCCTCACATCACATCACAGGAGGATGATGGAAAGCTCTGAGCCCTTTTGCATGGGTCACAGATAATCTTCAGTTAGGACTAAACTTTCTGATTTCATTCGATCTCCTTGTAATAGTCAAAATGCAGGCAGGATTCACTTCCAGGCCACTTGGTCCTTCCACTCTAAGCACTAGGATGTGGATTTTTCTGGCTAGGAGAGAGATTGGTCCTAAGAAACAGGCAACCCAAAAAGTAGTTCAGATCCCAGAACCAGGTCATCTCTTGTGAAAAAGAATATGCACATGCGAGAGGGATGTGCCCTTGAAAGACACTTTGAACACTAAAGGATATTACTTTTCCTTTAAAGAGAGCAAGCTTTACATACCTGTTAATTTCCCAAACTGATGGGTTTTACATCTTTTCATTTAGAAGGGTATTTGCTGTGAGTTTTTAAACCTTTCAGAACACTTTTTGAGCTGTTTACCCCTTTTTGAATACCAAATCCTATGAGGATGATTTGATGATGTGCTATCCTTTAAAAGAAAAATATATGCTTATAGCTTACTGTTTAAAAAAAATACCATTGCTTGCTCAGTCCAGGAGTATGCTGTAGAGGGGACTTACTTAGTTGATTTTACTGCTTAATATTGTCTTTTTCCTATTTTTGACCATAAGAGATAATGAGGAATTAATAACATCTGTAGTATTTTAAAATTTCACTAGGATTTCAAATTGATTGTGTCATGTAGCTTGAGTTTGATTATTCAGAAGTGGAAGTCTTAAGGTTAAGACTAGTCTCTCAGAAACGTAAGACTGGCAAATATTTTAATCACTTGCTATTTTTCATGACAGTCTGTTGAAATTGAAATACTTAGTATATACTGATATTTTGTACAATTAATTCAGATACCTGTCAACTTTTTCATTACTTGTAGTAATGAAACACAACCTGAATTAAGTATTTTAAAACTGTTAAAAAAGTTAATGTTTCAATTTTCAAATAGATCTTGAACATCTGTGACTGCAAATCATTTACTTGTTTTTTCATTGTAGGCAGCAATGTTTCAGTAAACATAGAGGTAGATCCTAGGCATCCAAACATGCTTCCGGAGTGTTATTTTCTTGGAGCAGATCATGGTAAGGCAGCAGACATATACCATTTGTTTCTCTTTCATAATCTGATCTCTGGTAAGCAGATACTAGTCTAAGCTGTATCAGTCTCCGGGGATAAGCTTTACTTAAAGAGCCAGAAATTATTAGGCTGAACCTGTGTGTAAGAGAGTTTCACTGAGTAGATGTCAATTTTTTTTTTCTTTTCCCCCACAAGTTAAATTCAAGGCATGCTCTTTTGCTGTGTTGAGAGTCACATTTCTTCCCAGTGCTTTCCCAGCACAATTTAGGGGGAACCATGTGTCCTACAGATGTTCACACAGGTGCTTACCCAATCATTTTTTTAATGTAATTTTGTTTAAAAAACCGCACCTCACATACCCTAATAATGTTTGGAAGTATTTCTGAAGTATTTCACTTTGTTTCACACAGCTTTTTACCAACTCCTTAAGGGAAATGAGATCATATCTTCAATAGTATGATTTTTTAAATGTTTTTAAATGAGTAATGAATTTCCAAAACTAATCACTAAGCACAGTCATCGACTTAGGTTCCTTAAATAGTTACAAAAATCTTCCTCTTTGGTGCTGAAATGTAAGAGGTGGAACTGGGAGGAGAAGGGCTGGAGAAGGGAGACTCTAAAGATATTTTAACTATTCATGTACATTGTTTGCAGTGGTTAATCCTTTGAGAATTAAGCTGAACAACAACATGCACTTGTGGTAAGCATCCTTAATAATAGATGTTTGAAATTAAAACTGTATTTGCTGTCCTCGTGTTGAATTTTTCCTCTCCCCATCACTTGCAGGGATCCAGAAATCAGCCTATTACAAAACTTGAAAGACGTCTTAGAAATTGACTTTCCATCTCGTGCTGTGTTAGAAAAAAGTGTAAGTTGCTTTTTGTTAATGATCAGTTGTTATTTCTGAATAAGTAAAATTTAAATGGTCACTTTATAACTGCCAGCAAAAATAAGAGACTTAGAAGAGAGGTAATTGGATTAATATATTGTCATTAAGGACTTCTGAACTTCAAGCAACAATTGTCAGAGCTTGTTAACCTTTGATTAGAGGTGCACACTTTCCTGTGGCCTTCATAGTGAAGCCTGTTATTAATCGCCTTATTGCTATTAAAAGGGGAAGAGGAAGTTCCAGAGTAGCTAATGAGATGTGGAAAATCCAAACATTCTGTTATGGATGTTGATGACTTAAAGTTCTAATTAGGTAGAGCTGCTTAGAGGGGACGAGAGGCCATCCAAATACTGCTGCATTTCAAGCAAACTTGGAATTAATTTTTGACAATGCTGTAGCACTGGATGACTAACTTGGTTTTCACTTGTGAAATTCTTAAATCAGTATCAGACTGTGAGGTCTTGTGTCTAATGTCCGAATGTAATGACAAATCATTGTCTTTAATAAAGAAAAAGAAACTGAGGCTCGAGAGTATTAAATGCTTGTTGGACTGGACATAATTCAGTGAGAGGATAAAATAAAACCTAGGAAAGGCTTGTACATCCTAGGACTAATCTTACGCTTCATAATGATGTAAACATATAGCTGAAGGCAAAAATATTTAGTAATTCTAAGTAATGAAAATTGCAAACCCAAAGGCAAAGAGCCAAACACATTTCTCTGTGTTACCAGTCCTCTTTTTTCCTTTCAGTTCTACTGTAAGCTAAAACATGTTGTGTTTTAAGGATTTTACGAAGGACTGTGGAATCTGCTATGCCTATCGACTTGATGGCACTATTCCAGATCAAGTGTGTGATGATCCCCGATGTGGACAGCCTTTTCACCAGGCTTGCCTGTATGAGGTAAAAAAGTTATTAATGGGACAAACTCACTTAGTTGCTACTTACAGATCCCACAAAATAAATGTTGCACAGTTAAAATTTCAGTTGAAGCAAAATCCTTTGAGGAAGCGCAATAATTTTTCTAGCAATTCGTTTGTCTTCTAACTCACAATTCATAAGTAAGCTCACTGGAGAGGAACCTGCCTCAATTTGTGGTTATACAGAATCTAACTAGACATGCACCTTGTCAGATGTTTATCAAATGAACTCTGTTCACAAAAACCTCTGGCAGATAGACCATTTGTAAATTTGATAAAAAACAAATGTGAATTTTAATTCACTGGTTTGTGTTGCAGTGGCTGCAAGGTCTTCCTTCTAGCAGACAGAGTTTTAATGTCATCTTTGGTGAATGTCCATATTGTAATAAGGTAAGAAAATATAATGTAAATGTGCAGTTGAACTAAATAGTGGGTAGTAGTTTAGACAAAGGCAAAAATCATAACAAAATATTTCCTGAAATAGAATTTGTGGCTTTTATCTTTGTTTTATCTTGTGGAATAGAAAAAAGGAAAAGTTTTGAGGTACCCTCCCATACATTCAGTATACCATTTAACTACAGATGTGCTGAAACTGAGAGCCTGAAGATGGCTAAAAATGAATTATCAAGATACAAGAACGTTAGAATAATTAAATATCATGCCACAGTATTTGATGATATTTTTTAATGTTGCTATATCAAAGAAAAAGAATCCCAACACCAACGGTAGAAAACAGAGTAATAAAAATAGTTTAGTGCATGTGTAACTTATTCAGTGTAGATTTTGAAAGTTTAATAGAACTTGCTTTTAGAAGATATGTATTTACAATGATATTTTACAAAAATCTTTTCCAAGCCCCTGACATTGAAGTCCTCCATGAAGAAACTTTGAAAAATAGAAAAACAGCTTGATATGAACACCACTGCACTTAAACTGAAGACATTTGAAGCAGTTGCATCAAAGAAAATACAAGGAAAGTGATATTAATAATAGAAGCACAAGTATAGTTATACCGTAGCAGTATATTTCTCCAGTAAATGCAAGCCTAAATCTAGTGGGTATAAAAGAACTAGTAATACCAAAACTGGTTTCTTGCAAAAATACTAGATTATCTGTACTTAAGTGTTGATCTTGTTTCTTTTTGTCTTCCCAGAATACTGCTTGAGAGTGCAGGTGTGGTAATTCTCTTCCAGTCTCTCTCTGCAGGTTAAAAAAAACCACACACAAACAAACAAAAAGCAAAGAACTTAGTATCTGAGTGAGTGAGAGTTGAATCAGAAAAACAAAGATACTGAAGATGGCATCTAGGTAATAAAGTTATCCCTGAGAAGGCAATGCGGTTTTGACAAGGTCTTAACTCTGGAATTTGCATGAATTTAGTCAGGGTTATTCATTTTAAATGCATTATGACTCAGCCTTTGAGACAGCAATACTCCATATTTATTACTGAAATCAACCACTGATGTTCCTCTGTATCTTTAGTTTTTGTTCCCAACAGTGTTAATACATAAAGTATTCACAGTGCTCCTGCTAATAAAGTTTTAGCCTGGAAACCTAGACAATACTCAGAAGTTTGATTTGCTGTTTCAATTTGTGTATGTGTTGTATAAAGTTTTTGCGTTTCATAGTGAAGTTGAACAACTGATTCATCACTGATTGCAAAAATATGCTATTAATGTGTTTTTTGTTGTCCTTGGTTAGTGGGTGCTCTTTTATGCAACAGCATCCTTAGCTTACCTTTTGATCTTCATTCTCTGAAATGAAGCCCCAAACACCTACGATTCTGTCTCTTATATAACCAACACTTCAAAATCCCCCTTTTACCATGTATTTTACTCTCCCTTAGACAAATTTCTAACTTGAGTTTTCATTCCATGATTTCATTCATACTATGTTATATTTCTGCATACATCCCATGTACTTTCAACTCTAGCAATATAGTCTTCTTGGCAAAAATTCATGACCTAAATTGTATTTATCTAATAGAAATTTTGGGTCTTATCAAGTGCTTTATTCCTCTTTCAGATTAGTGACATACAGGTGTGTCACTTTGTTTTCCTGTAATGAAAAATGGGCACTGCCTTATAGAAAGGATACTGTGATGTCCAGCATAGGGGCAGCTCATAAGTGTTTTCTTCTCTGCTTTTTTGTTTGTTTCCCCATTCTTTTTTACATGTTACTATGTCTTCCTTACTCTGTCTCTTGCAATTTGCCAGCTGTCAGGTCTTTCACAACTGTCCTACTCTTCTTGTCTCACTCTTCTCATTCATATATTTCCTCTTCAGCATAGAAATGTTTCTCCTTTTCTTTTCTACCTAGATCATAACTGCTTTCCTGCTGCCTTACTAAGCAGACCCTCTCATAATTCTTTCTTCTCATCCTGTCATTGTCCCAGCTGGGTGATGTTTTCCTGCATGGGCTTCCCTCAAGAGATAAACCAGGAAGAGCACAACTTTCCCTCCACATTCTGTGTTCAGTCCTTTAGTTGCATCATCTATTGACAGCAACAAGAGTGGTCGTCCCATCTACCTGTCTAAGCTGCAGTGAGGCACCTGCTGTGAACTCCTCCGGGCAGCTGCGTAACCTAAGTGTCTGGAATTGGGGCATGCACGACGCACACAGCAGCTAGTCACTGGTGCAGGTACAGCTGACTCCTTCTCCCAGGCCAGTATTACCCAATCCCCAACCACTCCAGAGCTCTTGTGCTAACGCTTACCCTGCCTTTCGTGAGGTCACATGCACATTCTTGCAAGCAATTTTGGTCCATCAAACCTGGTTCCTCTTTTGTTCTTTCAAAATGCTACCAAAAAGACTTCCCTCTGTTCCACATCATACATTCTTATTAGAGTTTGAAGGAAACGCTCCTTGGTTGTCATGGCTGTACTCAACCTACATATATGAAATTTTGTTTTCTGTTTTCCCTTTGTTTATGCAATATGGTACTTAAATGTTGCTGCATTAAGCTTTGTTTCTTTTCCCCCTTTATGCATGAGGTACGCCTCTTAATTTACATAACATCAGTATTCCAAAATTTCCTTTTTCTCTTTCCTGTACTGCTCTCCTAAATTATGGGAAAGGAGGAAGAGGAAGCCTGCAATATAGAACAAACACCATCCTGGCCTTTTTTTCTCCTCCAGTTTCTGATTTGAATATCTTAATTTTAATCTGACATCCATTTTAACTCTCCCCTATTATGCATAATATTGGATGAGTACTACAGAACTATTCTACTTAGTCACAGCATTATTAATTATATTGAACAGTGGCTTTTCCTTCAGAATGACAAAATCAAAACTCACACAATCTAAATACTAGACCAGTGATTTGGTCTCATTTCTGCAAAATGTACTTTTTTTTTTTCCTCCCCCAAAGAGGAGGAAAGCAGAAATCCCCAAAGTTACTCTCCAGTGTCCAGGTCTACGAGCCATGGTGTGTGCTTGCTGTTCAAGTGGAACAGGGGAAGGTACCAGGATATCAGCTCTTTTCCTACCTTGCAGTAGAAACCCCAAACATGGCTCCCTTCCTATACCCACCTCTTACTTAAGACTAAAGTAGCTTTTGTAGAAAGCATAGAGGAAGGAAGACATTAGAGGGTGAGGGGAGTGTTTAATTTTAATGTATTTTTAATTTTTTTAATTTGCTAATTGAGGACTATCAAGTAGCACTAGAATATCTTCATGCAAAAACAAAGTCTTAATTGCTAACTTCAGTCTCTGCTGTGTGTCAGGACTCTAGAGACTTATCATAATTTGTCTACCTGTCAGCCAAGACATCTCCAAAAATTGTTCTGCTCACCACTTTACTGCCTGATGCTCTCAGATACAGCTATGCTTTTCCTGCTTCACTCTCCTACCTTGTACTGGAGTCTCCAGGCAGTGATCAGCAGACTGCTTGAAGCAAAGAATTTTGGATTAATAATAAAACTATGTTGTAAAGTTTCATTTTTGTACATAATAAATAACTTGTTATATGATGATTATTTCCTTCTATACTAAGGAAGCAAACAGGGCAGAGTTTCCATGTTAAAATACATTTAAACCCCACAGAAAGAAAAGGAAAGAACAGACTATATTTATTAAGATGTACTTTACTCTGCATTATTTTTACTAAAACCTTGATGAATGTTTTTTCATTCCCTAAGAAAGTACAGTTGCACAGTAAGACTGAATATACTCATTCAACCTTTTTATGCAGTAATTACCAAAACTAGTTGAGCTGAATAAGTTAACTTCTGAAATCCTCAGATTAAGAAGTCAGTATTTAAGATTACTGTTTAAGAATTCAGTTACTCAAGAGTGCTATAAAGTTCTCCATTATTTAGAAAAGGAAACTACTGAAGTAAGTTTCTACCAGCAAAACTAACAGTGACCATAAAAGGAGACTATTGTTTCCACTATTACCCCAATACTTTCATCTTTTGGACAGATATACCATTGCAATATTGGAAGTGCAGTGCCTTTACTACCAAACTATAGAAAAAACAAATGAATTTTAGGAACCGCAGAACAGTCAACGTTGGAAGGGACCTCTGGAGGTCACCTAGTCCAAGCCCCCTGCTCAAGCATTTGCATATACCAACTTTTACGGTTTTATCGCAAACATCTAGTTTGCATTGTAGCTTTTTTTTTTTTTTTTTAAGTATTATTTTTTTAAGAAAGCTGTTCTTTCTTTCACAGTGCGTCATGTCTGTTCTACTGTAACACGGAAACCTCACCTTCTGTAGTTCAGGCTGCTGAATCATGTCGTTCAATTTAATTAGCTTCTCTTCTGCCTGGAATTGTCTGCGTGTTACCCGAGCATGAGGCCTGCTTAGGCAGTTACAGTCATCATCTTTCATCTTGTTTAGCTTCTGTTGTACTGGTTTCGGTGAAGGCTTTGGTACATGAACCTGTTGATAATACAGACAGTAATTCTGTATATTGGAAAAAAAAAAAATCAACAGTGTTCACAATTGTCACAGGTACCATTCCAATCCTTGAACCTGTCAGGTTTGAGACAGGTAAGGCTAGCACCCTGTTTGCACTTATTACCTAGGCTTTACCAATAAAAAAAAAAAGAAAGAAAGAAAGAAAGAAGGGTTTTAGGTTTGGAATAGTGCAATCCAGTAAGCGTATGACAACTTCTGTTGCTTACGACTAAGGGTTTAGATTTTATTTTTTTTTTTAAAAAAGAAAAAAAAAGGACTTCCCTTCCCTTCCCTACCCCAAAAGGCAGGCATTGAGCTATCAAAGCAGATAGACAGCCTCTCCAGGGACTCCATGCATTACTGCAGTGCCAAAATCCTCACCTGCTGAGGCTCTCTTTGGTGAAGTGTTGTGTTTAATTTAATTGGCTTTTCTTCATCTTGGAGTTGTCTGCGTGTTACCCCAGTACAGGTTTTGTTTTGACAGACATATTCTTCACCTTCCATTCTTTTTTGCTTCTGTTGAACTGGCTTTGGCATAGGCTTTGGTAAGCAGACCTGTTGATGTACAGTTAACAATTCTGTATAGTAAAAATCCCTCAGTGTTTTCAAAGAAAAGTGTTTTAAGTTCAGTACCAAAAATGTAAAATGAGAGTAAGATTATACAATCTCTCTCAAAATAATTGTTTTTACCATTTTAATTATCATTATTTTCTTCAAACAGTACAAAGAGCTATGCTGTATTTGGGAAGAATGCTACAAAATAAACTCAGAGTTATAAATTTGAAAACCTTCATTAATAACCTTTAATGGGAACAATGCCAATATGTCACTGTTTGTATCATTATTCAGGAGAGCTGAAAACATTCCTTATCACTGGAATGAGTCAAATGCAAAACTGTCTAAAATAAGCTAATCACTAAGTCCTTGGACTCAGGTAATCTAATTTAAGATTGAAGTCTTACATTCTTTTACAGTCTTCTAAAATGTAATGGGGAACATGCTCTGAATAGTTGCGTGAGTTAATGCAAGTTTTTTTCCAGTGCTGCTCTAAGCACTAAGTATCAAATGATGTCTGTTTTTGGCTTTTATAACTTGGAAGACAAATGTAGCCAAAACACAGGCTGTATGCCACATGCCTTTGGTACTTCTGGCACACTAATAACTCTGTAACTGTAATGTTTGCATATGGTCCTCTATGCAGCAGCTGCATCTGAATGTAGCAGCTAAAAATGAAGTAATAAGCTTCCTTTTTGTACTGCAAATTAAATGCATACAGGAGATAGAAATTGCACAAACTAAATACTGTTGAAAATGCTAGTGGGCACTTACATCTACTGTTTAATCCAAAAGACCTTTTAAGAATATAATCCATAGTTTTACTCTGTGAAAATTATTAATGTTTAGCAACATAAAGGTGCATCTGTTTTGAATAACTCAAGCTAGTTTCGAACAGTCTAACTCAGGCCATAACGCTGTAGATAGCCTTGAGAAATGGAATTAGTTAGGTGAGCCTCAGTGCCACACTGACAATTATCTGAATTCTGGGGCCCAAGCTGTTTTCTCTGTATAGCACTGTACTGCATCATGCAAGAGCTGATAATCTTGTTGACAGCTAACTCTGGTATCTTCACAGCATCTTTGCATCGTGTACATGCTTTAAATGACTAAATCACTTTCAAAACAAGACTTAGAGCATTTCTGAAAATATTTACTGTATGCCTAAAGACTACCATATTCTATACTAATAAGAATTACAAGTTGGTATTGATGTAATTTTTTTTAATGAAATGTACAAAATGTAGCAACTAGTCAGCTGGCCTTACCATATTTCATTTGGCCATAATCCTAGCACTTTCACTGTAGGTGAAAAAGCTGAAAGATTTATCCAGTGCCAAAAACTGGTAAACAAATTTGAGAAATAACTCCATGTTTTATCATCTGTGTTTGGTGTGCAACTGAAACAAAGAGCCAGGATGTAACTACTGTTATCCTTCTTCTGTCACGTCAAGATTAGATTCACGTACTATATAGGGAGCTGTATCCTGAAGCACACGATTTGTAGCAATTCCTCTTGACACCATCTTCAAGGAACTAGTGTTACAGGATCTGCTTCCTGGTACCTATGGGTTTTTTCTGGTCTTCAGAAGGGAATTCACTGAGATCATCTCTTTCCTGTACCAAACTGGTACAGGTGGAGTCAAAAAGGTCATCTGAGTCAGATCCTGCTCAAGTGAGGCAACAGTGGATTGTTTGTAGTGGTTCCTCCTATTCCTAAGTTATCTCTTTCGTGAATAAAAGGAGAGGTGGAAAAGAGAATGCAGAGGGGCAGAGATGAAAAGAGTCAAACCTAGGATAACTACAGACACTGCAATGAAGAGATGCAGTGGGAAGTGCCTTTCTGTCAATGAACATTCTTTGTCAGGACTGTAGCACCAAAGCATGCCAGGCCTTGAATATACTCCAAGGCCAGGAGCCGTAGACTGAAAATCAGATTTTCTGAAAACGCCAACAGATTCGAAGAAAATTCAGTTATCTATCTGCTCTACTTCCTTTTCTTTTTTTCTTTCCTCCATTGAGACTACTAAAGAAGCTTCATTAAAGTGCTCCTCAAGTCTATTGAATAACCCTAGAAATCTTCCCATAGCTGTTTTGCAGTGAATGTGACAGAAACTCTTCCCAGTAAGCAGAACTAGCTAAAGAAACACTGCAAAAACAAGTTATTGTTGGAGCATTCTTACCAAGCAGCAAGATAGTCAATGTGAAAAAATCTCTCTAAAAAAAGTGATGTTAGGTGCCTAGATCTAGTAATTTGCTCGCTCGCTGATCTTGTTATTGGCCATCAGAAATAATTCTGCTTAGGCCTAAGGAACAAAAGGGGTGATAACTGACACTTCTCACTCAGATTTTTACGTGGGGTTGTGCGCTTGCAAACAGCAAGTGCCACAGCAGCTCTTACAATCTGAAAGTTCAGCATCTATCCTTTATGCCACTGTACTATTTTAGGCCAAGCTTTCAGCCAGGCAGAAAACCTGAAAGAATCAGAAAATGTTGTGCTTTAAGGCTCAGAGATAAAATTAACAGAACACATTCCTTTCACTCCTGAAATAGTGTCATTCAAACAGTAAAATAAATCTTTAGTCCAACAATCTAGCTATTTAATTTTCACTAACAATCCAAAAATGCATGTATGACTATGTAAGAATGATTTTTTTTTCAAACATCAGAATGATTTTCATTTTAAATTTCAGGTTTATATATGAAACTTGGAGTAAAATTCTAATTTTGATATTTCCAGATTATCTGCAGTTTTCCTATCAATCACCTGTTACATCTTACTGATTTTAAGCACATTTAGCTATTAAAAAAAGAGCAAAGAGATTAATCTTCACACAGTTGGTTCAGCATCTTTTGTATGAAAGGTTATGCATTCTGTTGTGTCCAAAAAATTAGAAAAAATTAGATTTACTATTCAGTATCGGATTCTAAGTAATCAAAGATTCTTGTGAATCAGAAATCCAACCCCATCAGTTGGGTAAGTTAACAACTACTTGATATTTCAATTAAGTTCAAAAAACTGTACAAACGTAAAAAAAAAAAAAAAAAAAAAAAAAAAAAGCTTCTCAAATTAGTGGAGATTAAGTGGTGACCATCATAGCAAGGGAAATACTGACACTGAAATAGCTTTTGGTTTTGTTAAATGAAAAAAGTGATAAAAACAAAAAAGTCAATAAAATTGCTAAAATAAGAATCTGTAATTACCAAGATCAAAATCCAGTGGCTTTTTATTAAACATGAACTTTTGTTCTGCCTTCTGTAATACGTAAATAGTGCTGACAATTGGTTTGTGAGGCACTTGCTACAATAAAATGTAATTGTATCATGAGAGAAAGGTGACAATCAGGAGATCATGAAAAAATTACATATTCTCACTGGTGGTTAATTAGCCATGCAAAACCCCCTCAAACAGATATTCTCTTCTATTAGGAATGATTACTATGCAGGCCTACAGATGTCAATACCACAGTCATTCAAATACTTCTTTCCCTACTAATTGAAGGTTGTAAAGCTCTGGTGCCAAGGTTTTGCTTCCAAAGAGCTAATTTATGACTAGAAGGATATTTTATGTCTTCAGTTGCAGCAGCTACAAAACTCAGCAAATCAGAACCATCTGTGCACTGATACTTGAATCACCATTCATCTAGCAGCCTATCAGTCACATTAGTTTGCATCCTGCATTCTTGGCTCACGTACACTTGTGATGGTCCAAAGTTCATAAGAAATATTAAAAATGAATGGTACCCTGACCCTGCCTTATTGAACACGCATCAGAGAAAGAAGCAGGGCTTTTGCATATGGGTAGTCTCAAGGCAGAGGTATTACGGGACTGACATTTCACAGCAGGTCCAGTAAGGCTGCTAATTACATCAATCTCCACTTATTAAAACAAGATTTTATTAACTGTATAGTTTCAGACTTAAAAATACAAAGGAAAAACATAACATGATAGCTGTCAGCTTTAAAACTCTGTGTTAGTACATCACATAGCACTACATACCAATAAAACAGTTAAATCCTAGAATAATACATCCTCCAGATTAGTGGCTGTAAGAACATAAAGGCAAATGGCAAAGAACAGTCTGAAAGCAAGAAAATGAATTAAATGCTTTCGCTAATAATGGTAACTTTGCTTTTAATCTGGTCAGAAAGAAAAACCTGGCATTCAGGCTTGTCTTCAAGATGTTAGTGAACAAAGTCCTTGACTTCCCCATTATCCTGAAAGTACATGATTCTCCACAGACCTACTCCTTTGAAGTGAGAGGCTGTAGGTCAAAAGGACTCATGACAGTTCTTCCTCCTTAAGGGTTGACATCCCACTATTTAGCAAAGCCAGGGGAAACAGGAATTAACAAACATGGTGCTTTTAAGGCAAAAGAACTGCTGTGTCAGTCTCATTTTGAGATCTTAAACTGTTTCTTCTTTTACAAAAGGAGAGGCAACCACCCAGCAGGAGATTTCAGAAAATAATCCCAGAACTGTCTTACTTACTTCTGACATTTTAGAAGCACAATGATTTAGGGTGCATCCTGCAGAGGAAAATTCCAGAGGGCCATCGTAGCGAGTTCCACTTGACTGTAGTCCATCCAGCAGGATTTTCTTTAGCACTTGATACTTTGGCTTTTCATCATAAGCTAAGCCATAAACACATGCCAAAAACTTGGATATTTCACCTGCGGAGCATATTTAAAATGTAAATTTCACTTGGTGTAGACCTAGAACTTCAGAAAGGTTTTAATTCCAAAATGGATGCCAATGCTACACTGCCAAACAAGATAACAAAATTTCAGCTGAAGACAACATTCAAAATGTAGAACTGACAGTATCTTGTCTTTTTGAGATGGGAAAAGCAAAACATAAAGGTTAGCTGGTTTATCCAAGTCTTAAGTGCTATGTCTTGTTATAGAAATGCACTAATTTGTATGCTACTGAAAGCTAGCCCACAAGTATAAAAGTTAATCAAAATATTTTATTGACAATTGTTCATAGTTCTTTTAAAATAGAAGCATTTTATATTTGATAAATCGTAAAATCCTTTAAATACTGAATATTCTCAATAACAGTATTTTAATCAGCATAGATATTGTACCTTGAATGCTTTGGAGAAAAGCAAATTTTTTTTTGTTTGTTAATCTAATACTTGGACAAATACTGTTTTTGAGAGTAAGTTCTAATAAAGCCTAATAACAGCATTATTTTGCTATTGCTACTGAGTACTTCTAGAGACAGGGAAGCTGCTGAAAGTGTAGAAATACTACTATTAGGAAAAATGTGTAGAGAAAAAACATGTTATAGTCCCACAAGTAAAGTTTTATTAAATATGCATGTACATTGTGAATGTATCTTCTTATAATATATAATACACCAGCATTCCAATTGTTCAAATACACAAATTTCATGGAAATAAGTGAATAGATCAGAAATAGATACTACCTTTGAAGGAAGTGGTGTTTTCCCTAAACTAAAAGGTTTTTTCTCTGGGTTACTTTTGTACTATTTCAGTGCAGGAAGCATAAGACAAGCCAAACCATACATTCATTTGGTTTTCTTTCAGCTCCTAATATACTAAGCAATAAACCTTCATAGACAGTTGCTTACTATTTTCAGTTACCTGTATTTCTAAGATAGTGAGTGTTTCCTAAAATCCTGGATTACCGATAGCTGAGATCTGATATGCCAGTATTAGATTCAGTTCTCTCCTGCAGGTATAACTTTCTCATTTAATAAGGAAAACTACCAGAGTCTAAGAATTAAGTTATTAACATTTATGTAAAAATAAAGTGTTCGAAGGAGGCCCTTCTGCTGGCAGTCCCCTTTTTCCAGAATTCTGGTGGTAGTATTAACAATAAAGGCAGCATTTCAGCCAGAAGAGCTCAGGCTGAACTCAACAGCTCAAGCTAGCCTCTAGGCACAGAACAACAAAGAAATGATGGTTAGAAAAGTCTAGGTACAATCTGACTGCACTCAGATATGTCACTATATGGCACTCACCACAGATGAGACGGATCAGGATTCTGGTACTACCACTTGCGAGGGCTGAAAATCTAGCCCTAGCGTCTGCATCATCTACTTAGTAATTGTTTATGGGCTAATACAGGAAAGTAGCAGGAAAAAAAATGTTCCAACAGTAAAGCACTAAGTATCCTGACTCTAGAATCATGTATTGTAGAATAACCAGCATTCAACAATGACCAGAAGTTTACCTTCTCTTCTTGCAGTAAACAACCCTGCAATCTAAAATTGCTTAAAATATAACAGGCTTATACATGAAGGGTCTGATCCAGTTCCACTATATAAGTTCAATTAAATTACACTCTGAATTAATGAGTCTGACTTATGTAATATTTACTCTGAGATTACATAAGTACCATGTTATCAGCTAAATATAGCTCTAGTATAGATATTGCAGGCTGAATTCTTCTGTTGAATACATATATATCAAGAGTCAGTCCACTGCCAGATTTTACACAAACAGGATAAAAGAAAACTGGCTCAAATGCATCCATTCATGAGGTAGGTGTATTTTGTACTATTTGTTATCTTAATATCATATTTAATACAGAACATATCTTCGAGCACCATGTATGTAGATTTCTTTACTAATTCCCTTCTTCCCCAGATTTAAAGCCCACCCACCACCCCAAACTTGTACTCCAATATCTGGCAAGAATCACCTCCTAACCTTGTAGGAAAGAAGCTAACAATGGAAACCTCATCCCTAGTCTCTTCTCTTCCATCTATGGGAAAGAAGTTGCAGCTACCTTCTCCTCAGGATTTAACTAATGCAATAGCTAAACATGACAAGACAGAAAAGGAAGGAAAGTTTAGGCCAGGAGAGAGAGGATGTGGACAGGACTTAAAAAAAGGAGTACGGGAGGAAAAGAGGAAGAGAGAAGCTGAGACCCAAGGTAGCCCCTCTAGGCTTGCAATAATTGAGGCGTCCATTAGGAAAGTATAGGTGCAACTGACTCAGACACAAGAGAAGAAATCAAGAAGGTCATGCAAGACAAAAACACAAGGTAGAAAGTAGATAAAAAGGGCAGGAGCAAGAAAACACATCAGTGACAGTGTCAGTCAAACAGGCATTAGAGAAGAACAAAGGGAAGGGCTGGAAGGGCTCAGTGAGGAAGGATGGGAGACCTAGACCACTCACAGGGACTACTCAGCAGCTTGTAAGCTGCCCTGAAGACTCCGCTTAGCCTGCGCTCATCTGTCAGTCTGGCCCCAATACTCATTCTTATCTCTAGGATGCTTATACTGACAACTATGATTCTGCAAAGGGTGGTGTGCAGGGGTGATTTCAAGGGGTCCCATAAGGATGACTTCTGCTTGCACACTATAGTTTGCCCTAAGATCAGAGCCCAGTAATACTGCATGGACTCAGGCCATTTGCCTTAGGGTGCAAGACTTGCTGATTAAGTTATTTTTATAGAAGGCTTGGTTAATTTTATAATACTTTTACTGCAAACACAGTAAGGCATTTAAGTATTTTTCATAGCAGACTAAAGAGCTATATGGTACTTACTACATTTGCTTCCAGAAGAATCCCATTCCATCACTGAATGTGGGAGCTCATCCATAAGTCTGAAACAACATGAAAATGCAACAGTTTAATGTGGTTCTGGAGCAGGTGATCCTTCATTTGGGATTTGGGAAGACAGCAAGTCTCAATTCCAAAGGGAGTGGACCTCCGGGATAGCTAATGATTCATAGTACTCCTTTTTTAAAAAAAAGTCTCCTCTTACCAGCTATATTTTTAACTCTTTGGAGGCTGCTGCTTTCAGCAAGACTGGACTTACAACTAGCCTTGCATTAAGTTTTTCTTTGCAGATGTTTTAGGTTTTCTAGAAGGAAGAAAACCCTTGGAGCTTAAATTGCTTGTTCTGATTTCAGCTTAATGATTAATATTTGCTTTTGAAATTTAAGAAGCGGTTCTGGTCTGCCTAGTAGTCATTTAACATCAGATTCTTTCTGCCATATTGCTCAGGAGCAGCTGGGTGATGAATGTCAGTATTACAAACAGGCATGGCAGGGACAAAGGGAGAGAGGGAGGTTAAGAGACCACAAATCCAGCTTTATAACTAAAGACGCAGGACCACAGATCTACTTTCTATTTGTTCAAAACCAGAGATAGCCCAGTACACCAGAGCTCAGAAAAAATCATATCCTAAGAAACTGTAGCAACCTGCAGCAGCACAAGCCAGCTTGCTCTGAGGGAATGAAATCTCTTAGTTCAGTCTAGCTGTTAATACTATTAAAGGATAGAACTTAAGTTACATAGTGTCACTGTGGCACCATAGGTCTTCTTTTTTTTTAAAAAAAGATACAACATTACTAAAGTATTATTTATGGTCTAAATCTTTATGAGGCAAAGAACACAAGACTATCTGCTTTGTGTTTTGCACAGCTGCAGAAGTATACAAATGTATAGTGTTTTTTCTCCTCCTCCCACTTACTGTTTAGACTCAAAATCCCATGTTTTTCTTGTTTAAAGGAATCATAAAGGTCTATCCACCACATCCACAGGATGTGTTCTCAAATACATAAAATCGGAGGACATAGGCTAATAGCCTTCGATTCCATAATCTGGTTAGCCAGCCATTGCAATTTAATTCATTTGGTACACACCAGCTTCATCCACACCTTAATTTCAGCCAAGTTCGGCCAACAGGAGAAATGTGCAGAATCAAGTCCACTGAGTATGCCTTGTCCCAAGACCTACTTCTGTGGTAACTGAGGGACACGGCAAAGTTTGGGCCCATGAAAAATACCCTGTAAAGCCCCCTATGCAGTTTTTGTATTTCGTAACAAGTGGAAAGGGGGATGGGATTATTTAACATGTAGTTACTTGTAATGTACATCTTTATACTACAGTGATTTCATTTCCCCATATAATAAATACAGAAGTAATCTCAAATATTGCAATAATTACATGGTTTATGAAAAAGGTAATTGAGCTCGTCTTGTATTCTTCTCAAAACCTTCCACTCTTGACCATTCCTAAAAACAGGGTAACAGGCGAACGGACCTTTGGTCTAACCAGGAGCTATTTTTTACCATCAGAAATAGAATCTAAGCTAAATTAAAGCAAAATATGTGTATGTTTAAATGTATTTCATTTCCCCAAAACTGAAAATCCTAACTCAAATGGAGCACCCCCTCCAATTATGGAATGACATGAAAAGTTCTGAAATCAAGTTTACCAGCAGGAATCCTTAAATATTGCCTTTCCAATGCCCAATGCTTTAGCACAGTTGCCTCAACACCCCAGTGCTTCTAGTTTCATCTAGAAAGAATGACTTAAGAAACTGTAGGGGAAGGAGGAGAGGCAGCTGGTAAACAACAGAATTTGAGGTCCTGTTCTGGCTCCTGCTTTTCAGCTGCACCCCACCTTCCAGCTGTCCTAGTCCCTTCCTCACCACAATCATACAGTCTCCACAGCAGAGGACTGGAGTGCTTAGAAGGGACCTGCCTGTGCTGGTAGTGTACTTAGCAACTTGCAAGCAGCTGGCTATGCACATGTATCCTGATGCCTGTTTCTGGCCTTCTAAAACAGTATAGGCACAGAAGAATCAGGTTAAGTAAGAGGGGTCAAATCATCTAATGCCAAGGAACATAATCTATTACGCTAAGAGGATATTTCTGCTAAATGAAATCTGTATCGTTTTCTGTGCATTTCCTCCTAAGCATCTCTTTAGTTGGCTTTCTGGAAATACGAGCAATCTAAGGGTTAACCGCAAGGGAAGAATTAGTGAAGCAGCTTGATTGATTAAATTGATTTAACATTGAATTGTATAAGTGTTACCTTGCAGGGGGTTGTGTAATGATCAGAACTTCTAAAAGAGAAATATTAAACATAACATACGATGTCAACATTTACAGATGCAATCTGTATTATCCACAGTCTGCAGGCTAACCTTTTTCTCTGTTGAGAGCTGATGCCACACTGAATTTGCAGATTGATTTCTGTGGATCAGCTATCCCTATTGTGTACCTCTGTTGTGACTTGCCCTACTTAAAAGTTTGCTGCTTTCTCCAATTGTGATGTTACATTTATGGATAACTACTCTTCTGTATATCCTTCTACAGGCTACACTGTACCACATGCAATTAACTCTCTCAAGTCCCAACTGTGAAAGCAGTGAAAGAAAATACTAATACACTCTGTTGATTTAGTAAGCTCTAATGAGTCACGCTGGGAAAAAGAAAAGATTCTAAGCAAATGCTTTAGTATTTTGGTATTTAAATGTTTATAACAGCAGTCAGCTTATATGGCATTAAAAACCTACATGAAAACATCTGAAAAATAGGTATCAAACAGAAAGTTAAATAAATTAAATGCACGTGTGAAAGAAAACTTTTAAGGGACTTTTGTACCATTGTCTCTACCAAGCACCCATGAAATTTAGTGGAAATCTACAATGTCCTTCTGCATGCAGTATAAGGTATACTCTTGTTCACAAACATTGTTTCTTTAAAAAAAGAGTATTAAAAGATATGCAGCAAAGGAAATAACTGTGTATTGTGCATTTATCATCACATCTCCACAGCAGTACATACATAAACGTGTGCAAAACAGTATATATGCATACAGAGTTGGCATCTTTAACAGGTTCTAACATCTCTCAATTAAGGAAAATTGTTTTAGCTTTCATGCGAGGTGATATCCTATGGGATGTGACCTGTCTTTGAAATTCCATTTCAGACCTCTTTTGGTAAATGATGGACTATGTTATAGGTGTGTGCATGTGTGTTGTTTTATTTTTACTTTGTTTTCGCAGTCTGGACAGCCACAGGGTCCTTCAGGTTCTGTTCCCAGGGTAGCTTCCCACATAACCACTGCAGCATGCAGTAGCCAAGGATTTCAAGGTCACCTCGTCTAGATGGGGCTAAAACAGAAGAGGGAGGGGAAAGGGAGAAAAAAAGATGAAGAGTAAGAACCAATTCTTAGCAAACAGAAAAGACTTTGACTGAACTACTGTTGATGAAATATGGAAAAGCCAAATGGGCAAAATGTTTTGTTTGTTCAGCTGTATTAGACCTAAAACGCCCAGGCTTTTGGCCACAGTCCACAGACAGGCAGTGACTTGTTACTGTTGAAGTAAGGGTCAGTTTCCTCACCTCCTCCAGCTTCATCCTTCCTCAGTCTGGCCTGTCACATGGACTTGATCCCCATGGCCTCTGACATGATCCAGACAGCCCATAACTGAGTACCAACACTTTCTCAAAGAGCCAAGCAGTAAAACAAAGAAATAAATGTCTGCTGCTAAATTGCTAACACATGTTCCAGGAAGTCCATGGGGTCCACATTGGTCATGCAGGGACCCTGTGAGTGCAGACTAAACACTGATGGCCTTTCCTGTTCTACTACAGAGCTATTTGAACTTGGAAGATATGACAAAACTGCCATCTAGTGTACATTTACACGCCAAAGTTGTCTGCTTACAAGTACCATGAACAGTTTGTTTAGAGAGAGTTGTAGCACAGGCTAAAATATGCTTGTTGTTTAGCAAGTCCTAGGTAAACTTAACACTACTGTTTCCAAAAAATAAGTTATTTCAGAAACAACTTACTCTCATCCTGAACAGCCCAAACAGATATACCGACTGCAGAATACAATAGAAATAATACTACCAAAAATTAACACCATGCCCAAGTATCTCCTGTACAGAAAAAGAGATGACTTAAGTTAATCTATAGATTGACTTCTACAAGAAAAAGAAAAAAAAAAAGCACAATAGAATTACTACCGCTTATTGCTGCTCAGAGTAAAACAAACTTAAAAAAATAAAACACACACAATTGCTGCAATATTTCTTTGCATAGATTTCACTTACAACCTATAGTTTGAGAGAGAGGACAATATACAATATGCTAACATAGAAACTGTTAATCACGATTAAGATACAATGGATGTAAAAATTAAATTTATACTTTTCTGAAATGAATGTGAACTCTCCAAGAATGAAAGAAGATTTCAGATTTGTTTCGTACTTTTCTTATAGAGTACAGACTAGTCGTAGAGCATAATGCCGTTAATCCAGTTGTAAACAGATATCATATTTTATGGATCTTCATTAAATAAATTCCAGAAAGTCACTCAGCAAACTTGTCATTTAATTTAAGAAGTCATCCGCTAAAAGCTACAGTGCCAACATATCATAACTGTTTCTTGTTACCGTACACACATTACTATAAAAGCAGAAGACAAGATTAGTTCTTATACATTCTCTATCTTAACTGCTATTAGGCTATCAGATTATTAAAGGCCCTTCAATCTAACAGAATGCTACACCATCCCCTGGGTGTCATTTATTTTCTGCCCTAGATTCAACAATGTCCTAATGCAAGACTTGGCTCCCATATTAAAATAAAAACACAGTCTCTACCACTTGCTGCTCTGTAGCAATTTCTTCAGTCATAAATCTCCTGTTAACTGTGGAACAATTCCATTCGTACACGTGTTCACAACTCCTTTTTCCATTATGGCAATTCCAGATTATAACCATATAAGCCAGCATTTTTGATTGCAGATCCTCTAATTTTCACAAAATGCTTTTCTTGCACCTGTTTGTATAGGATGGGCTACACACAAAGTGGCCTTTTGAGAAAAGTTAGCAAAATTACACCGGACCACTTTTTTTTTCCACTGAGGGAGTAATTGATATGAGGCTGTAAATAACGGTAAGTCAATTAGATTTCGGAAGCTAACCTAAGATAACTGGTTTGCTGATGAAAGAGTCCCCAGAGAGTAAAGTTTACTTAGTTTGGCCATGTCTAATTACCTTCTAATTCACATTTAGATCTTCTGTCCATTTCCTGACCACTACATCAGGAATACGTGCAAGTAAGACTTTACTAATGCATTCCTCATGCCACAGTAGTCAGCTGAAAACAAAAAAAAAAAAACAAAAAAAAAACAAAAAAAAAAACAAAAAAAAAAACAAAACAAAAAAAAAAGAAGTAATACATGTAACTAAACCATATATCACTAAAAATAAAAGGAACATGTTCTACAAAGAGATGGTAAATTCCCATGTCACTTTATCTATCAGATCCCTGAAAGTGTTTACTACATAAAGACTTTTACATGTGTTTTTCATAGATCCACATGAAAATGTCAACATTTGATTATTTGACTATACTAGCTCTCTCCCTGCTCCTTTCTTCGTTCAGAATTAGAGGTGCTAGCTTCCTCAACTTTTAAAGTAATTTTGATCCTTGCAAATACATAAACAAACTAATATTTAATGAATTAATACGATCTATGAACAATGGAATAGATTTTCATCCCATATTATATTCTAATACTTGTATTTCGACTGTATTTTTATTTGGAAAAAATCTGCTAATATGATTCCAGATTACAAGAGTTCTCATTAAACATGAACTGCAAGAACTTAGTCTGGCTTCATTTTAAATGTGATAGCCGTGCAATAACAAAACAATTCCAGATGATAACCTGTCACTATTACAGGAGTATATATTCAAAATAATACTTATTTAAATCAAATTCTCTTTTATTCCTCAGTAGATTAAAAAATTCTGGTTTTTTAAAGTAGATATTTGATTTCTACTTTCCTATTCATCAGGATTTCTTTTTTGTATTTTAGTCTCATATGAAATACTATTTAATGGGACCACTTGGGTGATATTTTATTTCACAGTATTTTTATAGTTTAACTTTTTTACTTGAAGATTTAAGGCCTGATTCTGTACTCACTCCTGCAAAGATAAGTCAGGAACAACTCCACTGAAGTTAATGAATTAACAACCATGTCAATGAAATCAGAGTCAGACCATAAGAAGTTTTGTATACAACACAAACACATATACTCAACATGCAGGCATAGGGTTGAACAATAACTCAGAATAATGTAACTGAAGCAATTCACACTGAGAAGAGAATATATTATGTCTCTCTGTATACCAGATTTGGCAGTTTGCTGAGTTCTAATATAAATTCAGATTACTATTTCAAAATAGAACATAAATGATATCACATCAGCCACTCTAAGCTCTCGATACTACAATGCTCTGCAGAACTCATCTTCCAGCCATATAAAAATGAGAGTTTTCCTCTATGGCCCTTATTAAGCCAACTTTCTCAAGCCCTTTGTAAAGATCTAGGAGGCTAATGAGCAGCAGAGATGAAATTATTTTTAATTAGTACTGTTACACTACAATTTCACCACTGCTGTTTCTTTAGACTGGAAAGTTTTCATAGAAAGGACCATTTTAGTTGCTTCTATTGTGTTTACATGCAGTGGAACCACCAATTCTTAATGACATTATCAGCATACAAATTCATATTAATTCGCAAACAAATATAACTCATATAGCATAACCATTAATTCAAAAGTCCTTAAAAAAAAGACTGTTAACATGACCATGGAGAAGTGTAATTATGTCAAAAATGAATCATCACAGTGTTTTAGTCTACAATGAACTAAAAGTGACAGAACTTTTTAACTCAGAGTTGAGAAGATAAAACCAGACAAACATGAGAACTTGTCAAAATCAGTGCCTGTATTAGGGGCAGTAGGAAGGAAGAGATCAGAAAAGCAAACAGTGAAGTATTTCTTCCCCCAGGTCCTGGTCAATCTGAAGAATTCACTGCAGCAGGATAGTAAATAACTGAATAGAGTGGATGGTTAAGAGGAGAAAAGAAGTCAGGTAAGTTTTATTGCATGTAGGCCATTATATACAGATCCATCCAGTCTCGCGATAATTGCTTGCAGGGGCCAGAAACAATTTCTCCTTTCCCCCTATACAGTTTTGCATCATTAGCATGGCACTTTGTTTGCTAATGTACTCACTGAGTAATAACCACCACCAGTCATGGCATGCCAGAAAGAAAAATACAGTTAGCCCAAAAAGTATGTTTGCACAACAGCTCTTCCAGAGAATTCAACCTGGGGCATGGCAATGAGCAACTTCTCCTATGTCAACTGTGGCCAATGCCTCAAACTTGAATCCTGAAGCTACACACACAGCTCTTCACACAGCTGATAGGTATAAAACATACATCGTACCTGGGAAGGGTTCCTGAACCCATTCACAGGGAGGATATAACAGGGACTCCCCAGCAGTTCCATTATCTCCCTGCAGGCTGCACCAGGCAGTCACAGAGGTGCCACTTGGACAGTATCAGCCTCGTAATCCTGCGGGCTCATGTCTTTTCAAAGCCAGGATCAAGGCTGGCCAGTAGCTCACCCCTCAGCAATGTCCTATCAGTCACGGGATGCCCAGCAGTCACATAATTCACCTCACAAGTCACAGAAGCTGCAACACTCCTGCCTCTGTCCTACCTGTCCTAACTTGTGAGCACACTGCAAGCCAGGAGGTCTTACAGGCTGCAAGTTCCCGAACTGTGATCCTCAAACTCATCAAAATACCACAACTGTACTGGACAATCACAAGAGCCTCACCTCCCAACTCTTCCCAAGCTTAAGAACAACAACCTCCAAACGAGCAGTTACATACATTCACTGACTGGCAGTACCTAACTGCAGAGCTCCCTATTTTTGCACCTGCTCTGTTGCATTCATAAAACGAGTGGAACCAGCACTGGGATTCATTTCTTCTAAACATGGAGAGAGAGAGAGAGAGAGAGAGAGAGAGAGAGAGAGAGAGAGAGAGAGAGAATAAAATTCAGGACTAGTGAAGAGTGGCGTGTTGAAAGCAACAGGGCTGGGGGCCTGGTTTGGTGGGCAGGAGTATAAGCAGTAGGAAGGTGGGAAGATGTAAGGGAGCTTCAGCACGAGATCTGCACATGAGATAAAATGGTGGTGGCAAGATGCAACCTGGTTGGGAACTGGAAGTAAAGGGTCCCAAGCTAGCTGTAAGGAAAACAGGTTACAGGAGAGCAGGGACACAAAGTTTTACTATTCCCTCACATCTGCGTGGTAGAAAAAATCATGGAGGTAAGAGGCTGACAAGTAGGTGCTGACAAGTAGCTATAAGGTTCACTAACTTGGAATTTCTGGTTTAGAAAATGAGAAGCCAAAATTAAAGAAAACAGCCAATTCCAAGCCACACTCATCAGCTGTGCTGGAAAGCTGTGATGCTCATCATTATATTTTAGCTACTTGTAGCCATTCTCAGCAGGACAGAATAAGCTTACAGAGAAGTTTTTAAGAACCTGTTTGATCTTCTTCCTTCTCCGTGCCAAAGCCTGACTCTCCTTTCACTTACTATAACCTTCTGCTCTCTCTTCTCCTGGGCACATGTTTCCAATCTATCCAATGTTCAAACACTAAAACATCTTTTAATTTATTTTGCACTGCGAAGTTCTGCCCATTTTTCATGACACACATTAAACTCTCCTTTTATTTTTCAATTTACAATTTGTCCTGCATACAGTCTTTGGGAAACACATACCAAACTGCAGCAAATCTATTTCATTGCATATTCTGCATATTCATATGTAGAAATCAATTCATTTGACCAACATAAAAAACACCAACAGGCTCCCTCTGACTACTAAATATACCTGGACAAACTCCAAATATACCTCTGAATCCAGAGCCAATTAGAGCTGAAGTGCTCTGGAAGACATGCAGGTTCACAAAGAATCTATTTAGATGCTTAGGTGTTAATATTCTTGCACATCCTTCCTCACAAAACGAACCCTGTATATATTCCAGTCAACCCCTGCAAGTAAAAGAAACAGTAAAATGGACCAGCACTGAGCTATGTTTTTAATGTCAAAGGCAACGGTTCCGTTAGAGTAGCAGGGAAAACAACAACAAAACCCACAGAGCTTTCCCTACGACCAGGCCGATGCCTGCACTGTGCTGTACAAACACAGTGTGTCCACATCCTGGACGGACCTCAAGGAGCACATACTGCAACAGCCCAGCATGAAGGGCACAAAGCGCTAGCCAACAGGTTGCATCAAACGCAACTGTCCTGCCTGAAAACAGGGCATAAGAAAACAAAAACAAACAAACAAACAAACAAAAACAAAACACAAACTTTTGCTCAATGAAACCAGCTTAGGAGGGAATGTATTCACTAACTACAAAAAAAAAAAAAGTGATAACCAGTGGACCTAATTGATGGAAACTGTCAGATGCTCTACATACCCCTAAGCCTGCCAAAAATCACCCCTACTACCTAAAATACCTTTTATTATTCCAGATGTATATGTCAGTTTTGCAAGAATTTAGGTAGGTTCATTACCCAATGCAACCGACAACCAAACTGCTAGTAGTTATTATGAAATATGTTTGTTAAAAGGAAGAGGAGAATTATTTTTGTTTGCCACACATTTCAAGATATGTGTTGGAGAGAATTCAACACAGACAGTTCATACTCTTATGTTCATCAATGACAGCAAATTAAAACTGCTCTTATGCACTCAATGCACAGGACTAGAGTATTTAAAAAAACTCAATATCTTAAGCGCAGTGTATCTCCAGAGAAATTAGGTATTGACTGCATGCCTCAGTGAGTAGAAAATCTACAAAAATCCATAAATTGCATTGATCCAAATATTACTTTTTAACACTGTGTAACAATTTTTTAAATGTATATTGGGTGCGGATATAATTCTCTTTAATTATCAAGTAACAAGCAAAAATGCAATACTGTTTATACAGTATGGTCTTTAAAAATGAGTACAAAGTTATACTCACACACTCAAATGCTATGTTAAAACTAACAATGAAGTTGTGTGTCATATGGAATTTGCATCAAAGTAAAATGATTTTTAATTAAAAGTGCCCTGTAGAATGTTACCTTGTTCAGTGCCTCTTACTGGCCACAGGCTAGGCTGCAAAGAAACCCAGCTACTGAATACAAGAAAGCCGATGGTGTGGCCAGATCTGGCGGCAAAGCCTTGCCTTGGTCCATGACTTGGTTCAAAATTAACATTGGATATAGACAGAGGATGTAACTGAGGTTGTGCTGAATACCTGACAAGTCTGGAAGCCTCCAAGAAGCACTACGGCAGTCTTTAGAACCGCCCCACACTGGACAGAACACAGTGGACTCTGCAAAACTTACAAAAATAGAACAAAAATAGCACGGAGAGCCAAGACGCAAGGCAGGGCAGCTGGTCCCAGCTTCACCTAACTCAGGGAGAATTACTCTATAGCTCCTGCACAAAGTCCAAACCACCAGGACCATCAGTAGCCATTAGCACACATTAAGCTCACCTGTTTGAAAACACTGATTCACAATCGGCTGCCGTAAGAACAGCACATCCAACTCGGCCCTTACCGGAAACTGTCAGAAGAATGCAGACTACTAATTCCAGCACTGAGAGTGTTGCCATACAGCGTCCATGTGAGGAAATGTCCTGGATCTCAGTGGACTGCATAGCCTCTACACTTGATGACTTCCACAGAGAGCTTGGGGAATGAATAAGTATACAGCTGGGTTAATCTCTCAGTTCAACTAGTGAAACACCAGTGTTGATTTAAATTAGTGGGAAGTGGATGCATCTGACTGGTGTTATGGAAGGAGGTTATCAATCAGCTTCAAGCATCGCCAATAAGCACTTTGGAAAGAAACAAATTCGTAATTTTGTTTTAAATTTCAGCATGAATCTCAAATCACTATATATTCAGGTAGCCACTTAATAAATAGAAAGCAAAGCAAGTCACAATGTTCTCATTTGTTTAGCTCAATACAACAAATGGTACTATTCAGGGATTTTGAGAGTTGAAACATTTATGCCACTATACGCACTCAAGAAAAGCCCACTGGAAAGGATCTCACCTATGTAAAATAATTATTAAAAATTAAACTACATTCAAAGAGCATTAAAATTAAAAATATTTCACCCTGAAAAATTGGGTAACACCAGAATTAAGGTTGTCAATGCAGCCTTTAAATACTTTTCAGAGGAGCACCCCATTTCACTTTGTAGAGGACAGACTGTGCTGAGAGAATCAATCATGAACTGAGGGTCCAAGAGACTGTTGAGCAAAGACCTTTGCCCCAAGTGTTGGAAAACTTGCAGTGCCCTAATGTCCTTAAACATCTCTACAACTCTACACCTTGCAACAAAAGACAAAGGAAAACAGTCACTGTGTTTTGCCATCTAGACCTGCAGAATCTCACACAGTTAATGCAGATGCATGTTTTCCCTGGGATGTTGAGAAACCTGCTGCAAATGGGAAACTCTGGTAATTTGACCTTAATGGATTCAGGCTGTTACAAAGCTGGAGCTGGAGCAGAGGTATTCAGTGTGAATACTTCGGATTCTCTGCAACATGCCAGATTTCACATCATGTGCTGCAGGCTTTTCTGACAGGAGCAACAAAAAACCTGGAGATTTTCTCTCTGCAACTATTAACAAGCATAAGCTTTTTCAGTTCTAAGACTGGAGTAAATTCACTCAAGCTACCTTTCTGAATATTTTCTTTTCCAGAGTCCTCCACTTTTCGCCATTCAACCATGACTTCAGCCACTTGAGGGGGTAATCTAACCCAGAGTTTGCTAAAGACAACAACGGCACTCACACTTGCATGCTACTAGCTTACCTGCTACATGTCCATCAGGCAAATTGATTGCTATATCTATCCAACTGCTGAATCCCAAATACACCAACCTCTAGCTACTCTTCCAACAGCATCCACATAAAATACTAGTACTTAGTCACATGTCTCACACTACCAGGAAAAACAGCCAGAGTCAGATCTCCAGAAAATGCACTACATGCTTGGGTGATCTAGAAGAGGCTGAAACAGATGCCCTCTTCACCACAAAATATTTTTTAGCAGGTGAAATCATGCAATTGTCTTAGCGGCAACTACTTGACAGTCTTATTTCATTTTTCCTAATGACCAGAGTTAAACGACTGCAGGTTTTAACTGCGCCGGCAAATTATCAAGACCCTCTACATTACATGGTCAATGGTCCTTTTAATAGAAAAAGCAATAATATACAGTTGTTTGTGCCAACTAAAACTCGTTAGAAAGTATTAGTTTAAGGTAACAGTTCAGCAGCTATTAACAAGCACAACTTTCTGTAGTTCTCACTTGTGACACCGTGATTTTAGCAAAACTGGCAATATAAAACCATTCCTTTTGTTTTAGAAGATCTTGGGGGGGTGAGGATAAAGAAAAGTTAACAAAAACACTGTTTTGTATTAAGAGTCAAAGTTTTTCAATAATCACCATTTTTTCACTACCATAACATGAGAATTGACTTTTTGTCTTGCTGACATAGCAACTAAGAAATTTGTGTTGCATTGACCATATTGATTGTGAACAATGCAGCCATCAGTGGGACTCTGCACCATATATTTTCGATATTGACCTCCCATTCCCTTTTCCATGGCTCTATGGGTCTGCTATTGGATTTGGACTGCAGTGTAATAAACAGCTAAGGTTTAATTAATGGTAAATGAATACAAGACATAGGTTATGACTTTAACTAATTAGGGAATTGTTGAATTAAGTCTGCCTTGGAATGCAAGGCAGTATAATCAATATCCAATAAAAGGACTATGTATGTAATTTACCTGCAAATGTGTTTCCAATACCATCAAAGTGAGTTTAAATAAGTAAGATATATGAAAGGCTACTGGAAAAAGATTTCAAAAGTTAACACTTTATGGCTTCAGAAGAGGTCCTCTCCTCGCAGTAGGAATGTCATCTTGAAATATCCTCCAATAATACGGATGGTGACACTCAGATACAGATCTCCATAAAGGCCTCTTCACAGACTTGAAACGTTTCTCCTTGACAATGCAACAGTAACAAATATTGCCTCTGTCTCTGTAGAGCACAGCAAATACAAACTAGTACTCCCAACACAAATCAATCAAGTTTAATGGCAAGCTTCTCTTAAGGCATCTTGGTCTATCTTCCAGTACCATACATGCAGTAGCCTTCCAGTTTTAATCATGCTCCCCCCCACCAGCACCAAAGAAATGTTCCTAGGTACAAGAAGAGGTCACCACACAAGGGTCGGATCAACCCCAAGCAATCCCCAAGACTACTTCTGTTGTATATATCAGCTCACAGAGCCTGATTACCCATTCTGTAATCACTCCTCTGAAATAAAATAAAATAAAAAAAAGAAACCTACCTACTCCCTTGTGGGCATCTAAGCTGGTAAACTCTATTGTCCCATTATGGCCCTTCCTAGGATTTTCTTGATACTGTTTGTGGTTCCCATTGGGACAATATCTGTAGGAAAGTCCATAATCTGCAAGATAAACCTGGAAGACATGAACAGACAAATGAATAATGCTTTTGTCCTTTGAAAGTATAACCTTTATAATTAAGCCTTAAGAAACTGATAGGTTAAGGACAGCCTCAGATCTAAATTTTATTAAACCAAATGGTGCCTCAGGATAAAATATGTACAACTGGGGGCTATAACTGCTGCCCTCCCCATTTAAATCCTCCCACTACCAAACTCCTATCTTATTTCACAGTCTGATAGAATTTCAGTCTTCTTATTTTTTTCCTAAGCTCTCTCCTCTCCAGGTGGTCATCTAGATATCGTAAATGGCAACGTGCCTTTTATGTATCCTCATGTTGCTTATGGGACCCCTTCCTCTCCTTACTAAAAACACGCACACTTCACCCCCATTCAAATCTTCCATCAACTGCAACCGTACAATTTCACAGTAATGGCACCAAGTAGAAGCCACAGAGGAAGTGTGAGAGGCAGCAGTTTTCCCTAGAACACAGAACTCCAGGGCAAACAAGGAACGTGACCACAGGACTGCTGGGCACTAGCCGGGCTGTAGCCTCATCTTTACAAACGTCACTGCCAGTAACTTCACACTGGTAGCAGTTATTTAAACAGAACATGTAAGATAAAACAAAGCAAAACAAACCAGCTCCCTGCCCCTCATGCTCTAAACCCAGAGGGCAAGCTCAATAAATCACTCCCAAGTTCAAAATTTAAGACTTCCTTCTGAAATTCAAAATGAATTTTTAAAAAGGCAGAGAGTCAAACTGCACACTAAGTTACTCTGAAACAAACCCACAGAATTAAATCAGCTCAAGAGAAAAAAAAACTGGATCCCCATGTGTATCCATCAAGTTCATGTACTCTGCCACGTTTATTTCCATATCCTGGGATGGGTCATTTTTTCCAAGACGCTTCACTGCAGCTAACCAAGTAACCAGAGAGAGAAGAGGAAATCCCCATAGTTGTGAATGTCATATTTGGGAGATGTACTTGCACATTCTTAGCACTTTGCCGCAAAAATAAATACTAACGGACTAAATTTACAAGTCAGGCTCACTTTCATGGTATGTAAAGCAGAAAGCAGAACAGCTCAAGAGAACTGAATTTTACTTCCCGCTCTTCTGCTGCCTGTCAAGACAGCCCTGAAAAAGTCACCTGACTCCTACGCCTCTGCTCTTCTACAGGCTCAGTGCATCCATGTCAATTCTGCCATTCGCATGTTTTAAATTAAGGGCACAAGTCCACTGTATGAAGTTCAGACTAACATCTTCCACCTTCCAGCTGGGGTGGACTTAATACATGCACATGGCTAACCACTGCAGGGCAGCTGACAAGCAGTAACTTGTTGAAAGCAGCTGGAATTTAATCACAATCTGTCCACCCCATAATATCCCATAGGTTATCTTCTCCCTCTCATTTTCACACTCCCACCTGGCCTTTGCCCCCCTTACATTGACCAGTTCTCACGTTAGGTAATTGCTTTTTAGAAATATTTCAAGTATGGTATTTTTCACTTAAAAAAAAAAAAATCTATGACTGCTATTATATCACCAATGGAACTGATCTCTGGGGAAAAAATTAGACCATCAGAAGTCATACAGAGATCATTTCTAGTAAATCACATTATGTTATAAAGAAAAACTCTTTTTCTTATTCTAAGCTTACTTTTTGTTTCCTCTTTAGCTAAGAAATAGCTTATCCTATAAAAGTCTATAATAAACTCTTCTGGCACTCACTTTTAATTTAATTATATCACTCTCAGTAGAGGAAAAACAAACAAACAAACAAAAACCCTCAAGAAAACTTAACGCGTTATTTTGTAGCACATTTTGTTGAATTACTGATTCCTGTTTGTGCTCCAGGCAGCTTCAAATCCTGGGATGGCTAGTCTCTTGGTTTTACTGTTTCTGCTGCAGGATCTGTGCTTATTTGGAGCGTGTAAGCTGGGATGCAGCACTCACTTCCTGCAGGCTGATGGCTTTTAAGATTACTGATGATGTTTTTCACCTGACAGACTATACAAACTGTGAGACAAGATTAAAGATCGCAGGCATGTTTAGAAAATCTGGGACAAGGCATAAGCTTTGCTGGGTTCACCGATTTGATTTTCTCCCGCATTCATTCTCTGGCATATTCCTGATGCGCTGGTACCTGTCCTAATTGAGCCCATAGTCAGTGTTAGAACTAATCTGAGCTACCACATCATCAAGTTTTGTGAGTCTTTTACATCCTCTGTGGGCTGGGAAGCAGCAAGGAGGCTAGAAGGTGTACTCCTCCCTGGCTAAGCAGTAAATTTTGGATTTTGCTTGACTGTAGATGTCTGGCATGTACAGTTGCCTGGAATGGACTTCAATCTTTAAATATTCAGGCTGTACCTTATACTAAAATGAGAATTTAACCATTAAGAGAAAACAAGAAAGAAACATCTCTGCCAGCTCTCTGGTTCCATCTGGGCTGGAAATGCTAACAAATGCAATAGACTGTTCCCATGTGACAGCCCAGCCTTGGTGGTCTTTAGAAGCATCTGAATGGGGTGTCTAGAAAGTAGTCTCAAATATATGTCAGTCAAATTTGAACCATGCAAATAAGTTACTGTGTCTCATCTGTAAGATGGTGACTGTGTACTCCTAAATCGTTTTTAAGCAACAGATTTGCTTTAAATACCTTCAGTAGTAGCCCAGCAGAGCTGTTTTAAATTTATACTAACAAAAAAAAAAAAAAAAAAAAAAAACTTCTGAAAGAGAAAAGTAGCTTTACGTTATTTTGTCTTGACTGGAAGAGGCAAGACTTGAAAACCAAGAAGCAATGATGTCTTAAGCTATACAAACGCAAGTTGGTCATTAGTGTTGGACCAACAAAATCAGTCCCCTTCAGCTTGTACAAAACCAGCAACGCACTGTTGCAACCTTGCCACCACCATTATCAGGACTATGCTAATCTAAATTTCCTTTTCTTGATTTCATCTGTTCTAAATATACAACTTTCATCATAAAATATATAGTTCTTCATAGCTAGTTGTCACTTTTTTGGTAAAGCAACAGCGTGCCCTTCCAAATTCGAACTCACTCAGAACATGGCAGGTAGGGGTAGTTAAGTAATTTTGTTGTTGTTATTGCTGTTGGGTTTTTTTAAAAGGGGATAGGGAGGGTGGAAAAGAGGATGAATAAAAGAAGAATAAAAAAGCTGAAGTTTCAGTGTTAGCATGTGTTTCCATATGATAAAATAGTATTTTTCATCTGCACACTTTGTATAATAAGAACAAAGCAGAAACAAGGTAAAACAACAGAGAAGCAGAATAAGATACATAAATCATTTCAAACAAAAGAAATGATACCAAGGATCAGGAAGGTACAACAATGACATTAGCATAGAACAACTGGTTTAGTTGTGTTACATCATACACTCCTTACACACTCCCCCACTCACTTATTTTAACTTAGCTGATTTTACTCAGGTTTTGTTTCTTCTTAAAAAAAATGTTTTTTAGAAATCAGTTTGCACTAGACTCAGCGGTGCTTAGCATCGTCTGTTATTAATAGATTTTATTACAGATTATGGGCCATACTTCCAAAGTCTTAGCACTTAATTTCATGCAAACATGAATGTGTCCCATCTTATGCAAACAAACAGCCACATAGGCACAAATAACTATTTATCTGCACAAGCAAGCAGCTGTAGTATTTAGCAGTCCTCTGGTCTTTTTTGTGCATGACTCCCTCATCACAGAGCTTTATATCTGAAGTGCTAAATATCTGCTAAACATATAAAACACCTATAAACATATATATTTTAACTGCACTGATCTGGGAAGCCATGGGCCTGGTACTTCGGAGTCTCATGGTATTTTCTTTATCTTGAAAAACACATAACAGGTGATTTATCACTGAAAGAATAATGATACCCAGATTTTCTTCTTCGGACATTTTCTTTCCAATTGGTTCCATTATTAAGCTTACACAACGTTCTGTAAATAATTAAGTAGATCTGAACTTATAAGAGGCAGATTAGTTGCTAATGGCCATAGAGCTGTCAACTCAATTTGAACATTATTCTACAAAAAAGACAGGCTAAAGGAAGTCTTAGGGCTGAAATACATCTTGGAGTAAGAAGTTTGAAGTACAGCGATTGGGACAGAAACAGCATCTTTCACAAAAGCAAGGAAGCAAGACAAGTAAGGAGGAGGAGTGGATTAACCAAAGCAGAGAAGGGGAGAAACTGTCTGCACCTGTGAGGGGATGCCAGACCACTAAACCACCTTTTTCAGCTTTTTTTTTTTTTTTTTTAATTTCTGTATTGATTGCCTAGAAGGCTGTTCCACTTGAAGAAAAAAAGAGAAAAATCAGAAGATTTGAGAAAGGAATGGAGAAAACCTCATTTGGAATACTGAGAGAGAAACTCTCTCAGCAACAAACTCTTGGAAAGAAGAGCATCAAGAAAGCAGAAGTTGTAAGTACCACAAAATATACATATCAAGAAAACAGAAGTTCTGGCAAAGCAATAGCATTCTTAATAAAAACATAAGCAAAGTGTTATGTTATAAAAAGTTTAAATTATTTGTTAAATTTGTCTGAATCTTGTCAAAAAGTAACAGGTAAAGATGGAAGAACAACATTTTGACCGGAACATGGTTTATTGGACATTTTAGATTAAAAGAAAAAAAGTCAAGCATCAAGTGGACTCAGAGGACTGAGTCTATATAGGGTGAAACCATCTCACAGGTTGGACTAATACTGGAACAGAGAGCCCACGGAAGAGAACTGTAATATCTGGAGTACTGTACAAACTTTAGCCTAAACAAATCTAAGAAATTAATCCAGTAGATTATACCTCTTCCAGACTTTTGAGAAAGAAGTGTCACTGGTATCTCCGTGTTTTCAAATGGTCTGAAAGACCTTACAGTAAGAGGACATCTGGCTCACTGCAACGCTGAAGTAGTGCTACACTCAATCTTTAATTTTAACTCTACTTCTTTTCAAATCCTATCCAGGAAACAGCCCCCTTTGTAAACTCACAAAGGACTACTTGGCTACAAATCGGTTCAATGAGGTTGCCCAGCCATCACTGCAGTCCAAGTCTAAGGCCACTTCCACGATGCCCGATTTGGACTCTGCTCTCCCTTTCTTTTCTACCAGTGTGTTTCCACTCTGTGTCATTCTTGTTCTTTTGAGGCCAACAAGAAGCAAGTGAACAAACTCAATACTGGAATCAATTGAATTCCAAAGTATTTGGACCATAATCACAAAAAGAAATCAAACCAGCCTAAGCAGTTCTAGCCAAATGCAGAAATAAGACCGATGAAAGAAAATTAAGGCCATCTGATTAGGAAGCTGTATCTCTGATCAGGGGAGTAACCAGCATTCATGTGTTAAAACTCAACTGTTTCTGTACAATATCTCTATGTACTATATTCTTCCCAAAACACATGAATGGGAACAGAAAGGATTTTCACTCTTCCTGAACTCATCTCCCCATCAGCACATCTGTTGTATTGGATCAAAAAGTAGGAATACTCTTGGAATGGCGAAGTCAATTTCCACACGATTTTTTTAACTATATACTTGATTGCAAAAAATTCAAACTATTGTTTACCTTTTAACAAAATAAAGGTTATTTAAATGTAAACAGCAGAAAGTAGAACTTATCTCAGAATGAATAATGGTTTAAAGCTAGAATTCTTTTCAGAGCATTTTTCGTGAGTGCTTACTGTGTAGGCTCTGTTGCTTCTGTACTGTTCCACAGCAACCTGGTCTTAAAAATTAGTATTTTAAAGCATTTTTGCATTCTTATTTTTCCTTTTTCTGTTAAGACTATCTATGATTTACATCTGCAAGTTTTATTTTGTAGCTATGGTGTCCAAGAAACACTTAAAACCAAAATCGGAACTCATAGGTGCAAATCTGTTTTTAAAATTTACAGCTTAAAAAAAAAATCAAATAATATAGAACTTTTGATACAGTCTTAAGAGTCCACCACACTGAAGCACATCTGCCCATATATTCCATGGAAAAAATGCTACAAGATAACTGCTTCAAAGAGGCATTCTTCCAAACCATTTTTCCTGTACTAAAAACTCCGATGTTAAGCTTTTGTCTGATGACAGGCTGTCCCTTTTAATACTAAGAATCACAATTTAAATGAGGTTAATGGATTCAAATTTCACTTTTAGGGTCTATATCAATAATGCTCATTCTGCTTTGTCATATAAAAAGTTACTGCTATGTACTGAATTACCTTTAACTCACCACAATACTGAGACAGTGCTTCACTTGTTCTGTAATTTATAGATCTGATCACTTCAAGTTTGCTTTCAGGCCTCTCCTAGATTCATGGGTTGAGTACTTCCCTCAGTACATCACTCCTATTCTGTCAGTCGTTGTGCTGGCTCCATGTTAAGAAACATATTGACTAGAGAATTGATCTTTTGACCTGTAACTCACTGAATGGCCTTGCTCCCTTCTATTGAATAGATCTGCAGCAAGCTGCTCTTTGAGGTCAGTTGATTCTGATCTTCTAACCATTTCTAAACATCATTTGGAGGTCACAGAGTGACAGGACCTTTGCTTATTTGTCTCTCTGCTTTGCCACAGAAGGTAAGGGGTAACCATATGGATTCCAAATGTTATTTCAAAAAAGGGCTATGGTATTTACTGGTTGTGGTGTAAGTTTGCTAGGTTAATTTATAGAAGAGACAGCATAACAGCAGAAAGCATAGCACAGACAAATGATCCTTTCTTGAAACTACAGGAAGTTAGTGGCAAATTTGCACATAAAATAATAGTACACATAAAGAGCCACTAAACAGCAAGCGCAAAATTGAACATTAATGTACACAGTCTTTTTGAACACAGATTTCTCTCTCTGGAATATGGAAATTATTCTGGAATTTTGATTTTTTTAAACAAGATTAAAGGGTTTTTTTTTTTACTAACACTTCTTTAAAGATTGTAAAATAAAGCACTTTTCCAAACTTATTTTCTTTTACACATCTAAACACTAAAGAGGAAGAACCCCCTAGCACAGAAATTGTTAGGTCACACAGTTTCTTTATGCTAACTCCCACTGGAGCTAGAGGTCTGTCAGCCTGTGTTCTACTCCCCAGTTTGAGTCTACTATTGGAGAGAAGTTCCCTCTCACTAGTTATGAAATTAGCTTAATCACTTTAATCACTTAATCCCAGCTCCACCATTTTAAAAAACAAGGTAATATAGCTATCCTCCATTTCAACAGAGAAAGTAAGACAAAATACTTCATACGCATTTAGTAGCAATAATAGAGTCTGAAGTTATATATGAATTATCTGAGCTTAATACAGGATTGCCAAATTAAAATATTGCATCTCCAACAGCAGTAAAGAGAATACAGAACAGGATATTCCATATTGTTGTCATACTTAGTCAATGGTGATACAAATCTGGTCAGAGCTGGTCAATGGCCATACAGTGCTTCCAGAAATGCTGTTTTGATAAATACGTAACATATCCAGCTTGCCAGCATGTTACAAAGACAGCCTCCTGATTCGCAGAAAAGGCATCACATCATGAAGTCTAGCATAGGGACAGGAAACGCTGGGAGTAGAATGAAGCAACTTTCATGTCAAAATTTTTGTGCACATGAGAATGGCCAAAACAGGACAAATGCAACATCATGTGTCTGAAATACATGCCCAGTTCTGAATGCTGGGAGTTTGTGTGAGGATATTGTCCAGTATGGCCCCTAACTACAGTGTAGAGAGCCCAGGTACAGAACAGTTCTCAAAGCTATGGTGCAGACAGCATGCCACCACCAACAACTCTAGGAGAAGGCTTACTCAGTCATACGGTATATGCAGATTTTCTAATATAAAAAAAACTTTGCTGTGGTGTTGGCAAGGCCTTATTATTCCCTCTTCCCATGCACCACTAGCCACAGAGCATACATGTTTTGAGATACAGTGCAAACTGTGTCTGGATAACTGCCTTTTATTTGAAGGAAAGAAGTCCCATTAAACCATCTGCCTTGCCGTGTAAGCTAAATATAGTACACATTACTTTAAAATACACTTACAAATAATCATGACATGCACACACACATGGTAATTTTAGGCTCTGTCAGCATGCTATGACCATGCAGCAGGCCTGTGGCCACTTGCACTGTCTCTGGGGCCTATGATTAGGGAATTAACTGCCTCCACACTCACTTTATTATCAAACACACCTAAACAGCTCTCTCTTCTTAGGCACACACAAATGAAAGTTTAATTCGTACCTTGCCAGTGCAAGCAGGTACTAGAAATCCTTTCCTCCTAACTCTTCTAAATTAGAGTGGGCACTTTTTAAAGTTTTATAGGAGTATTTCAATGGAAAAGAAAAATTTTACTGAGAAAAAAATTCTACACAAAACCTCTCAGCAATAACTCACACTGTACACTATTAGCTAGGATTTACTTAGGCTGGAATATCTATTGACATTTTTGGTATTTAAGTTATACTTCTACT
This sequence comes from Dromaius novaehollandiae, assembly GCF_036370855.1. Classification (NCBI taxonomy): domain Eukaryota; kingdom Metazoa; phylum Chordata; class Aves; order Casuariiformes; family Dromaiidae; genus Dromaius; species Dromaius novaehollandiae. The sequence continues at coordinate 125,192,038 of NC_088100.1, forward strand.
CAAAACATCTGTCCAGTGACTCATGATTACCTTATTTTTGATCTGTCGATGAACACCCATAAAAATAAAATATTAGTAGCACAATCTTTATCCAGTCATGAGACACAAATTACAAAACCACCCCACAATCTGGCTAAGTCAAAAGCAACTGATCAAAGTCAGCTACATGTCTTATACCTTTATCACTACTGTAAACAGAAACATCCAAAATGATTTCAACATTGAAAACAGCAGCATATCTTGTTGTCATAAAAATGCACAAAAACCAAGACGAAACAAGTAATTTGAGTTATGTTAATGGGATTGAGTAGCAGATCATTTTGCCTCTAAATAAATACCCTTCTTCTCAGATTCAGTAGGCTGGTAAATACCATAAAGTGACATTATACTAATTGATATAAGGGTCTAAAAACATGACTGTTTTAAACAGTCATGATAATTTTTAATCTATGTGTTTCAGAAAGCTGAAAAGTTAAATTTGAATCAACCATTTAAAGGTGAGGACTTCTGCAGCTTTGAAGAAATCAGACACAGTTCAGTGGTTCAACCTTCAACAGCAGTGAGTTGTTTTGCAATACCTATTTCTTTGTCACTGCTGTAGGAAAACAAAAATTGAAAGAAAAGCAGAAATATTGCTTATAGCTAATCATATCTAAGTGATATTAAAGGGATGACCCTGTTTTGTAAAATTAGATTGTTTTCCATGAGAAAAACATACCTCAAAGTTTTATTAACTAAATATATATAATATATATATACACACACACACACACACATCATAAGAGCATGTAAATAGGCCAGGATCGAAAGGTTTGTTTCACAGCATTTCACATAAACATGTGCACTTCATGGCTAGTTTTAGGCTTTAGCAGTGTTAGATGGAGAGCAGCAACCTTAATGATATTCACCTGCTACATCCACTACAACGAGCAAGACATGAGAGTCAGTGTCAACTGACCAACCACAACTCATGACAGCACTAGAAAACTAGATCTTCCCAAGAAAGGTAATACAATGGGCCAGATTCTTAAACCATACTTCTATACTTAAACTGGCATAATCTAGAGTAGCTTTTAGGTCTCCTAACTTACCCTGTAGGTTATTTTACCCTTTCCTCACGATCACCCCAATCAGGGGAGCAATAAGGGAACAAAGAAGAGTTTTGTCCTGCTTCCCTCCCAAGCCTTAAGCTCCAGAAAGCCAGTATCAGATTTTTGAAGGTAGGATGACAATGTTCATGCTGCAAGTTCTCTCTTCTTTTAATACGTGAATTGTTAGTGCAGAATATGCATAGCTGAAAACAGTTCTAAGCACATTAGAGTAGCAGCATAGATAAGTTTAAAAGTGCTTACCTCGTGTGGGTTGGTGTAGCCCAGAAGCAGATTTGCTGCTTTAATGTCACCATGAACATACTCATTTTCATGTATATATTCCAAAGTGTCCAACTAGGAAAGGATTTAGAACAGAAAGGAAAGCATCATCATCATCATCTCCACTCCTCCCTTCACCCTGCCACCAAATATTTCTCACTTATACAGTGAGCTCAGGGGCCGCACTGGCTGTGAGATGACAAATTTATTTTGAGGTAGGACTGAGGTCTCCCTCTTGGTTCCCCTCCTGGAAGGTTCACTCTGTGTTGCATCTTTACGCATCGTACGAGATGCAGCCAAGCATCCGGTGGCAAAGCTCTGCCCCTTCCCTTCTCCGTTCTGTCCACATATTCTGTTCCCATCAGGCACATAGCTAATGGCAAATCATAAATAAGCCATACTTTGCCATGAGTATCCCTGTCTAAATACTTAAGAATATGAGCTTCTAAGGTCACAAACGAAGAGTAAATCAAGCACTTTATAAATATTGGAGGAACTGTTGATAACAGCAGGCTCTTCAGAGGAAAAACAAACACAATCAGCCCTAAAAATTTACAATATATTTGATCCTGCCAATTATTGCATGGCCTGCACCTCAGTTCCCCATTTCGCCTCCTCCTCCTCCTCCAGCTCCTCACCAAGGGATGATAGCTCTGTAATTGTTATGAAAAAACATGCTCGTACTTGGCAATTTGTACAAAGGACAGTCTAATCTTGGTTGTTGAGGAGTTCAAAGACAGCTAAGAAGTGTTACAAATTTAATTACATGGCTACAAAAGCCCTTTACAGTTTTATTTTTTATTGAGGTTGGAAGGATCTCCGGAAATGTCTAGTCTAACCCCTGCCTGATGCAGGGCTAACTTCAAAGTTGGATCAGGTTGCACATGACATTGAACAATCAAGTTTTAAAAAAGCCTCTGAGGTTGGCATTCCACAACATCTCTGGGCAACCTGTTCCAGTACTAAACCATTCTTTCTGTGAAAACTTCTTTCATTATGCTCAATTGGAATTCCCCTTCTTGCAGCTTGTGACCATTGCTTCTACTCCATTTGCTGTGCATCTCTATTCAGTAATAGCAGTCTTTCACAACACAAATGATATTACAAATGAAAGTGTATATGACTGTCCATTAGCATCTGCTAGTCTACACACATTTAAAACAAAACTGACACTTGCAAATAGCCTAATCCTGGCCTGTACAACTAGTGTGTTCAGCAAACACTGTTTAACTTCACAGTTGCGCACCTGACAGCACTGTGATTAAAATTCTCAAATAAGTGTCTTATACAATACTCTTCAAACACTGGAAAAGAAAAAAAAAATCAATTCATGTTAAAGCACATGAGAATGGGCTTACATATCTCAATCTAGACACACATTTAAAAATGTTTGGTCTATGCTTGAATCTATCAGAAAGAAGTCTCATTTAAGCCCAAATTCCAGTCTGCAAAGCATCTTGATTTTACACTTAATGCTTTTTTTTCCTCTTTCTTAAGTAAAAAGCATAGCACTTAAATATACATTTAATTCTAAACTCAACAACTACCTAAAAGAACTTTATCATTTCAGAAAGAGAATTTCATTAGTTGAATTCAACAAGTTAAAAACATAGCAATTTCCCCTCTATATATACATACAATTCGTGCCCCAAGTTGAAGAACAGTCTCCTTCCTAAACCTACTTCCAGAATCTTCAAAGATTCTTTGAAGGTCTTCCCCCAGTCTCTCCATGACCATGAATCTATAGCTACCAGGAAATACACAAAAGGGAGAAATCCTTTAAGATGAGAATGCAGGTTTGTCTCAGAAGATTGAAAAGACATAGTCTTCATTTTGTTGAAAATGGCTCTTCCATCAATTTCACACTTGATTACGATTCATCTTATTATTACCTTTTCCCCTGGTATTCAGCCAAGCCTGATCCCCAAAACACTGGAATTCCTAAACATTTTATTTTTTTGAGATTCATCCATTTTCTTACTGTAATAATAATAAAAAGACAACATCATGTTAAGGGTAGCTAGAGAATTTAGTATTTTTTATTACTGTTTTTAGCGATCCAGCCAAGACTTCACTACAATGAAACAAATGTAATCTGACAGACTACTTTAGCAAACAATTCAGATGATGACTTCACTCTTTTTTAAGTCCTCTATATTCTCTAAAACAAGAGGTAAAGTTTTCTGTTCCAGCAATGTGATACTTTGCACCCTTAGAAGGCAACGGATATGTGGTTATCAGCAGCTCAGAAAGCAATTCATTTAAAAGCTCTACTTTATTCATAGATGGTAAATTTAAACACAGTACATCGATACAGCATGCTTAAAACTATCAAAGGTTCTTAGGTCTACCAGCAAACTGAGTCATCTAAAGTCTTTAGGACAGTTCCCATGAATAAAAAGCATCCATGCTTATTTAAGTGTCTGCAGAATCAACTGCCCCAGTTACTACTAAATTCTATGATGATTAAACGCATTCTTAACTTTGTTCATGGGAACAGTTACCAGCAGAAGTACCCTCTGTTCTAAGACTCTGGAGTCCATATAGTGTTCTGCACGCTGATGTGTGCACCTCAGCAGAAATCATTTGGCACACTTCTGCTCTTACTTCTGATCAGAAAGAACAAGGGCTACCTCGAAGTAAAGAAACCTACAGCAACCTAAAATTATTACTGCACCAGCTAGACTCAGTTCAGCACGTAGGAAATAAGTTGGCTGTAAAGCACTAAAGTATCAGATCTCATCAGAGGAAAAAACAAACAAAAACAAAACCCACCAAACTTGGCTTTAAAACTAACTGAATCAGAATTCAAAGTTTTATTTTCTGATATATTACTTACTGTGCTCTTGTTTTGCAGCCCTCTGGTAAAATTTCAGTTCAGAAAACAAGGGGCCATTTTCTAGGTATTCCTATTGAAAAATAGGTAAACTTAGTATCAGAAAGTGCATTAGAAAGAAAGCAATTCCTAAAAAACACGTGAAATTCAGAGGATTCAAATCTTTTTTTTCCTTTCCCCATATATTTTTGGCCTTTTTTTTGCCATCTGATTTGTCTCCTTTTTTTTTGGTAGTAAGAAGAAAAATCAGTTGGCAAAATGTTCTTATAAACAACACTGATTCTTTGGGGAATTATTTAGGAAACTATTTTCAAAAATACTGTAAACCAGGCATGGTTTTAAATTCACAGTCTCATTTCCCTTACTAAACTGTTCAGGGCACTAATGAAGTCAAGGAAACACTATGCATGAAAAAGAAAAAAAAGATTGAAAAAACAAAAGCAACAAGCATTCAGTACAAACCCAATGCTTAAAATAAGAATAGATAATTAAGGGAAAGCACTGCATACAAGTTAACAATTTAGAAATGAGATCTACACATTACCACTTTAATTACATGCACAGCATCATCTTCTACAGGAACATGAGTTTGAGGGGAAGCTGCAAAATGAGAAAGAGATGGGGATGAAGCTGTATGCCACAAAATATAATTGCAAATAAAGAACAAGCTAATGTTGCATAAGGCAATCAAAAAATGTAGGACAAAGACTCCCAATTCCCCACATGTTGTGTGAATACCTGTTTTTAAAGGTCAGAATTTTGTCAATTATAAAAAACTTCAAAAGTTTTATCAGAATGTATAAAAGCAATTTTAATCCACCTTTGCAGAACTCTGTCCCTCAATGTTGATCAGGGAATAAGCAGGATGTCTCCATCACTTTTTGCACCACAATGAGGTATCACATTACAACAGACTATGTTTTAGTCATTCAAGTCAATTGGATAACCTCTGTATTTGGTTCCCGTCAATCCACTATCGTGACAAAGACACCACTTAAAAGTTATGACCTACATTAAGCCTGTAGACAGGACTGTCTGCTTTCCACTATTACAAATTAATTTGGCCCCAGAACCTCACTTTCTATTCTGACATTATTTAGACACTGGCCTAAGTTCGGAATAGTATAGCCATCACTTGCCTAAAAGAGGGATGAGGGATTGTGTCTCTTAGAGCAAGTCGAAATTTCAAAACAATAATTGACCACATGTGCCAATTACAGCCCAGGAGACAGAACCTCTCTGCACAGACAATGTGATTCTATTTTCTTCTGACCCTGAGAGAACTATCAGTTTTCTCTGATACTGCTGAAGCACACAGAGCTACACTGGGATTAAAATTTAATGAGACTAAATCATCTTTTAGAATGATCACTGAAAAAAATCTAAAAAGAATACAGTTTCTAGGAAATAAGTCTCCCTTTCAAACTTCTTATAATGATCAAATACCAACAACAGTTCAGGTGTGAAACACTTCAGTTAGTGGCACACACAAAAATAGACCACTTTTATCCGCATAATAAAAATCAAATAAGCTTGGATCTAATCAAACTATCCAAGCTTACAATTTTGATGGTCAGAGCATAAAAATATTTTTAGAATGAACAGACTCCTTCAGCTGCCATCTTCCCTTAATTCTGCTTATCATCTGGGTTGAATCTGGCAGTACGCACACCCCATAGAGAGAGAACCCACAGCCTTCTGCTGTGTGTACACTTTAGTGATAATATGGAGATACTCTAAAACAGTGGCTCTGGAAGGTGTGAACTATCTATAGAGTCAGGAAGGTAGCAGTCACATTCAGAACACAACTTAAAACTATTCTTACAACCAGAAAGGAAATTTTAGTAAGACAAAACAGATTTTGTTCTCATCATATTCTTCTACTGAACTAAGGATTAAGGCACAGGTACTTAGGTCTTTATTAAGACATACTCTACATGTGACAGAGCTGGATAGCTAGAGACATTACGCTTTAGAGGAACGTATCCCATGTGTTTTCATTGTACTCAACAATGTCATGTGGCCAGAACAGAGTAAGAGGTGCTCCCTGACGCAGATCAGAAAGGAATCTGTCTTCAAGAAAATAAATTTTAATATCAAATTACTTAGCAGAGGCTTGAAAGGTATAGGCAAGTATCAAATTTAAATGTATTTGAAAGAGTCTGATCTAACTTGCCTATAGACATCTCGACATTTTATAAGGAGAGGCCTCATTCATGGTAATCTGGAACAGATAGTAACAGCTGTCAGGGTAATGAAGAAGAGCAATTAACGGGAGGTAGCCCAGCAAAGGGGCCTAACCCCCATGGTTTGTACACTGTGCCGGCGTGGATGCTTTTTGGAGTCATACTGAAAGAATATCCTCAGGAAAAAATAAGAACAAAACTAACCACAAACGGTTACAAGGTGAAAAGGGAGAAGAGTTGGGCAAAAACCAACAAGACACAGGAACAAATGCTCCAGCAAATGAGTAACATGACATTCAAAAGTACAAGAGGAGAAAAGGTATCATCATTTTTACTGCACGTACATGAAATAAGGCTTAACACATACAATGGATAGCACGACTCTAAACTTCCTATGTGGATAACGCTCAGACAATTAATCGCTTACACACAGATAAGCAGAAGTTGCATATATACCTTTTGTTACACTGTTTTAATTGACCATTCATGTATCAGGCAGCAGTACTTTAACTACGGCTCAGATATAAGACAGACTATGTTTTGTCTATAAATATACATAACTGTTTTTTAAAAAATTGTCTCATTACTATGTATAGTTACTTAACAGACTGGAAAGGCTCCCAAGGTTTAGCAAACAGTCTGATTACATACCTCATAGACCACCACCACATACTCTCCTGCGAGTTTAGCTCATACTTAATTACTGTATACTCGTAATTAGCCATGTGCTAGCCTCGTTCTGTGTGGTAGCACATGGCTATTCATAATATTACAATCAGTTAAATGCTAGACTGCAGGACAGTAAGCAGAGACCCTGCAGGAGAGCAATGCTGACATGCAGGAGGTCTCTGATGGCATGTAAGTACATACATAGAGTACCAGGAGCACTATACGGCGAGATTATGTTTGCAAAGGGTACCTTAAAATAGCATAACAAATATGAGAGTTCCCAGTTTATAGCTTGCGTGTCGCTTTTGATCAACTATAGAGATGCATGATCTCCTTAGATTCAGGGGGAGGGGTGCTGATGTATGCATACATTCAAAACCACTGTGTGCGTAACTGTTAACTGGGAACACTGGCACAAGATGAATCTGTGTAGGGGGCTGTGGCTGCTTCCATCTCATGCCAAGAGCAACCTCACCAGCATTTACAAAGCGCAAAGGGTACAGCTCTATTTTCCCTTGCACTTCTCCATCCCACAATCAAAGCTACCACCAGAGAAAAGTATATGAGGAATTTAAAATATGCTCTGAGATAAAGCAGTGCAGCAGGATTCACATTCTTTACCATAATTTCCAATTGTTGTGCCTAGACAACACAGCAAATAACTTACCTCAAATTAACCCCTATCCAGAATTCCCTAGTTTCATGCAGGCACAGCAGTTATGGTCTTAACATCCGCTTTAACCATGAATTTCAATGGTTTTGTTGCTGAGTGCCACAATCTTAATTAATGTAGCTTTCTAAATGTTAATATGACATGGTAACAAAAGAGTTTTTCTGGATGAACCGTGATTTCCTACAACCACAGAGCACAACTGCATGCAGTCTGACAAAGAAACATGCCAATTCTATCTGCCAGTTCAAATGTGCTTGTTGTAGTTTTAGCAGTTAATTTGTGGCAGTCACATTTGGAATATGGTGAAATATTTTCAATGGCTCTCACAGAACCAGTTTTGTTGACAAAGTTTACACAGTGGAAAAGAAAACAGCACTGATTTGGCAGTTTGAAAAAACATCCCCACTCCTGCCCACAGCTGGTGTCTTTGCCACTGTTGGATATTTTGAGGATATATTCATTTTGGAAACATGAAAAGAATTACTTTCAGAAGTTCTTGGGTCGCTAACATTTTATTTTTGCTTTGTTTCACTGGATAGCTGATCCTGGAGAGTGATATTGTCAGCTTAGTTTTTGCAGAAATAAAACCTAACTTCAGAAGTTAATACCACGCTCCAGAGTTACAGGCTGCCTACAAGAAAGCTGGAAAAATTCCGACCCCATTTAAGTAAAGCCAAGAGCTGTTAAATTCAATGGCTAACAAAAGGGGGGGAAATGTCATTCAGAGCATCTAACAATAAAAAACAACCCAAGTTGCAGGAATGCCATTACTAAAAACAAAATGTACACAAATGAATAAGAAGTAGCATCTGCTATCTAACACTTAATTTTAAATATATCATACATGTGGAGGATACCAAGGCAAATATTTAAAGGTAAACGTAGCACATTTCTTTTCCTCTTCCCCCCTCCATCTCCAATATTTGCTGAAAACTGAAACATCCAGTGCTTGAGGTGTGTTTATAGTCCATTTTTAATGTAGCCTAAGGAAGACCTGCCGCTCCGTTCATATCGTTACTTTACTCTAATGATGCAAAATCATTTCCTGGACAGATCCTTTTCTGATCAGCATTTTTGAATAGTTTTTTTCTAGATTATTCTTCTAGGTATCTTCATGAATTCGAGTTTTATTATACAAATTACATATACATGGATCTGTATTGTGCTTGTGAATCCATCTTCTACAGGACCTAACTAAACTCTTTTTGGGAGAAAATTGTGCTCAACTGCTAAACTGTTTTGCAGATAACTGCAAATGCCTCCAAGTACAGAACATTTAGTTCTGGTTGGAAATTTCATTTTATTTCTTATTCATCTGTCTATGAAACCCTACTTTTGACTCACTAAAGCCAAAGTTTCGCATTCCACAGCAACGGAAGCCACTGTTTGACTTTCAAAGTTAATTAACTCTGAGCTGGAATAGGTACGACACATCCTTTAACCTCAGGCAGAAAAGCTATGCATGGTCTGCTCTTACAGCACTCTCAGATGGGAGTCCAGGCCTCTAATATTTAAGACTTGATGCACAAACTGTTTTCTGGCAAGATTCTGCTCTAGCCCATCTGCTAGCCTGACACAGTGCCCACTCGGAAGATATTCTGCCAGTTTCAATTGGGTACAGGTGCCAAAGGCGGCTGAAGGGAGTACCCTCCGTAAGGCAACAGGTGCCGTGTCTTTCATCTGAAGCTCTTCCTGTTATCGTATTAGCAAAGCACCCCTCACTGAAAAAAATCAATCCTGCTCTCTTACCTTCCTAGTTCTACCTAGCATGCTAGGGTCTCAAACCTTGACCGGAATTTCTATGAGGTGGACAAATGCAGAGGAAGACAACAGCTCCTAACCAAATCACAAGTGTATTCAGCCAAACAAAACAAAATGGCCACATTAAGTGTTAGCACTCTAACATCTAATAGTAATGATCTCTGCAGACTTTCTAACACACTTTAGAACACTGTGTAAAAATAACTTACGCTTTGGAAGTTAAGACTTCTAGCCTAAATGGTATGGAAAAACAGAGAGGATGCGGGAGAGAAGACTCAAGAGGAAGCAGGCATTGGCAAGAAGTTGCACAGGCAGGGAAGATCTCCCCTTTAGCAGTTAGAGTTGACCAGATGGTACAGAATGACACTGTTCCCAGTAACTACTGAGTAGCAAAATCAGGCTAAACTTACGACTTAGTTTGCTCAGACACAGGGTGGAAAAATTAGGTAATCTACTTATTATGTCTGTATTCATGCAGTTTAAAATTAGCAACTAGATGAAAAGACTCTTTCCTGATGTGGTGTTTGTCTGGCATTGAATTTAATTTCACACTAAGGTTCACGTCTGGAGGTACAATGAGACCTTGCTGAACTGCATCTTAACATATATCTTTAGATATCATTTTTACTGCATTTTTTAAATTAATTTGCTGCATTATACAGTAAATATCTTTAGTAAAGGTAATTTAAGCTACTGTTGAAGTACTTCATTTCTCTAAAACCAGTTACTAAAATTTGCTTCCTAACTCAAATCAAGGAACAAACACTACGATGATGACAGAATGTGCTTCCACCAAAGTTTCTGCTCACCAGCACATGTACACCTTTCCTCAAAGCTATACAAATCACCCATGGAAATTACTCTTTCTGAAACAGAAACAATCTTTCCTTCACACGCGCCAGCCTGATCCCCAGAACATCAGGCCTCAGAATATCAGTGGCAGAGCACAGTGTAGTCCAAGCTTAAAAGCAGAAGGGGCACAACCACACCTCTTTCCTACCTCCACCAGCAGCCCGGCTCCCTGTGCTGCTTGTATTAAAAGAGAGTATTCACCCATTTGGTCAATACTTACTGCTCAAGCTGATAATCTTTGCCTCCTCTAGGAAAAAAAATGGTCAATGTCTTGGCTATACCGAGTCACAGGCCTCCAGAGAGACTGAGGTATCACTGATTACAACTTTAGAAATGTGCAGTTTCCTGAGCTTCCCATATCATAAGAAAACTTACACAAAAATAGCAGTCAAATAAAAAACAACACATAAACACCTGTTGCAAGGCCACCTATGAAAAATGGTTTCAAAACTCTTAGCTTTCACCTGTCACTTACCAAGTTCCATTGCATCATAAGATACAATTGTAATACAATTAAAGCACTTATGAGGCAACAACTATTACTATAAAAGATATCTGTAACAATATTTGACAGAACTATCAGCTTCCAAAAGAAGCTTGAATGCAGACAGTGCTAAGCACAGCAAATTTCACTGTGGCAGTGAAATTGTAACAAAACATTGTATGACCTTTCTGCATTTAAATTTTCAGTCCAAATTGTGCATTAATAGAGTCCTTGCAGCAGGACTAGGGAATGATTTATATAAAGCCTAGTGTTAATTACTGACTGTGATCAGGAAGATAAATGAGAGAATGTAAGGCTCTCAGTGGCACCCTCCTCAAGTCTTGCTTAATTTTCTTATGTACTGCCACTGTTCTCCACAGGGCTATAAACTACTCATGAGATCACAACTATGTCACATTCTTCCTTAGTTGCTCTCCATCCCTCCCCCTTATCAAAGGGATAACACAGTTCTGTCTGAGGTGGCTGACAGCAAATCAGCACCAGTACCAAAAAAACAAACAAACGGACAAGCTCTTCTAATATGTAACACTATAGACAGTACTAGCTTATGATCTGTACTGCTTTCCCTATGACAAAAGCAGTGTTTGAAAGAACAAAGCTAGATGGCTCACATTGCTTCTGGCAGCAGCAGCAGCTCTACTCTTCAGGAGCATTGGGAGGAGTCAGTATTTGTAAGCCTTCCGCTGTTGGATTTGTTCTGGCTGAGATAAATACACAAAGGGAATCCAAGGGAAGGAACGAGTCAACAGAAAAGCAGACAAGATGGCATATAGGGGAAAGAGCAAGAAAAATTAGAAAGCCAGGGAAAATGCTTGAGAGAGAGGACAGAAGTTGTAGATTCTGGTAACTTTCACGTACACAATCAGAAGTTTAGAAGCTCCACACCTGAAGAGACTATTTGCATCCTAGGGCTCAGGGTCAGTAAATAGCTTTCAGCAGCTTTGATTTAGCTAACAGAAAGTTACAAGGAATACAGCCATAGTAAATATATTTTGCAGAGGTAGTTCAAAATTTCTCAAGTACATTGTTACAGATTAATGGAGTATGGAGTACTCTTAATGGGAAATTAAGCTGTAACAATGCACATCAAAATCTTTACACCTCTGCTGTAAAAATACTTATTAAAAGATACAGCCAGTAAAGTTAACCTTTACTTTTATAAAAGGGCTTTACTGTTCATACCTGGCAGACAGTCGAATTTGTCTCCACTCCCCTATCTTGCTCAGCTCTCTACAGTTCTTTTCGGGTTAGCTTCTCACTGAAAGTTTAGTGGTCACTGTCACATCTAGCTACATATATATTAAAAACTATCTCAAAGTGGGTGAACAACATACAGGAAGAAGACACCTCTCAGAACCAAGCATTTGTGTTTCATACTCAGATATTCATCATCTACTTTGTTTCCTTGACTCTCAAAGGCAATTAAAGTCTTTTGCAGGATCAAGCCCCAGAGAAGCTGCTGAATGGTAAATTTTACATAATATAAACAAGTGTAAGAGACAAAGAGCTGGATAAAACAGGAAAGCTTCTCTCAGTGCCGATACTTGGGAATAAGTCTTGTCCATTTTCTATTTTAATTATACGATGAGCTTCAAGGGGGATTAAGCCTTTAGTTCAGTGCTGTGTGCAGTGTTCAATATCCCTTCTGAAAGAGAAGGGGATAAAACTAATACAATGCCATTATAAAAATGGCAGCTGCATTTCTCCAGCTATGCCGTCACAAATAGAAGCTGCATTTCTCCAGTGATGCCATCACTTATGGGAAAAACAAAAAAAAACAACCCCCCCCTCCACAAAATAGTAATACCAATGGTCCCAGATAGTATTCCCTTTTTCAGCTAATCCACTGACAGCTTTCTGCCTCAGTTTGGTGGGAGACAAACTGCAACAAACACCACAATATATGAAATCATCTCAGCGGTCTTTGCGATCAGACAGAAAACAAATCAAATCTGCATGAAACACTCACTGAATTCCACATGCTGTACCATCTACAAGGTCTAGTGTGATTTGACTGTAACAGAGAATATGACAGAACCATGTTTTGAGTGATTTAGGCACACAAGGCTTTTCTCATGTCTTCTCAATTCACTTACTCTATCTTACACAGTGAGAATTATGCCCACTACAACCTTGCTTTCTGCTCTGCACCTGAGGTTCCTTCAATTCCTCCTGTCTGTGGGAGCTTTCTGTAAGTTTCTGTCTCCCTTTCCTTTACATCCTGTACTCTACATCCTCATACTCTCTCAATTTATTCTTGAACAGCAATATCAAGATGCACCTTACATTCATTTCTTAGCTCATGCTAAGGTCTACTTTCTTATGGTAACACTTCCCATATATGCCCTAGGCACAGCAACTCTCAAAGGCAACTAACTGATATTTCAGAGGTCATAGAAAGCTATCACATATATCAAAAGGAAAAATGCAAATATCAAAAGTGTGCTACCCTTTGACTCTTCTGTAACTGCTCATTTCTGAGAAATCATGGCTACTGATCCGACTCTGAAAAGGTGTAAATAGAACACTATGCAATATAGGAAAAAAGGAAACATACAGCAGCTAGGTTTGTTTTTGTGGCAAAACTCCTGACCCCCCAAAAGTATATAAAAGAGATTAACATCAGGAGAGAACATTATTGCACATAGAAGTTAAGTAATGGAAGAAGCAGGCAAATTATTACTTTCTTACCAGAAAAAAAAGAACCATCAAGAAGGAAGAAAAAGTTTGGAAGTGAAACAGCTTCTTAACGTAGTTTAAAGCTAAGTAACTTCTGAACTGCTGTCAAGAGCATCTTAGGCTATGTCTACATTAGCATTCTGATTAGGAGCAGCAGTTGAATCTCCAGTCATCCCCACTCACCACCCACTCATTTAGTCTGCAGAGCAGTTCGGTGTGTGTGAACTATAAATTTCAGAGGAAACTAGAACAGAAACTCCACTGCAGGAGCCCACCAGATGCACTCCAACTCTTTAGGGTGACATGAGGATTCAAAGCAGTTCTCTCAGACAGCCTCAAACCACACACTTGGTGAGCAAAGTCTGTGCAGTAGACTTGGCCAGATCTAGTCCAAAATAAAAAAAAACTCAACTTAAACATAGGGTAGGTATAGGCACCTAACCACCAACTGTTCTAATTTACTTTTCCACTTCTGTTACACCAAACTACCTGCAAACATATACACAGCCTTCGTTTTCTCCAAGTTTTTCACTGACTGTATTTACTTTGTCTGCAGAGGAGCATTAACAATGGCATTTAGGTTGTTACTGAAGACTTTTCACTTGGTTTACACAGGCATTCAGTGTAACAAAATACAATTTAGCCTTCTTTCTAAAAGGCAGAACATTAGATACTGCCTTGTGTACACTTTTTCTTCAGAATGCTTCTCCACTCAAACCTGAAGTCAAGATGTAACTTAAACCCAGACAAAACACGAAAAAAACTGCTCACCCTCCTGTAGTGTACAGATACACACCGCTAACTGGCAAAACAGTACATCTGGGCAACCACTTTAGAGAACCAACATCGGATCCCATATGGGACCATCATATCATGAAATAAAATACAGGTCTGCAGTTGCCATTCAGCTCTTTGTGAATTACCACAATAGAGGAGGGGAATAAAGGAGGGAGGGGAATAACAGTTCAATGCAATACAAAAAGTTCCTGAACAGCTGAAAACAGACAAGCACAATGACACAGCCAGGCAGACGTAACAAAGATCATACTAAATTGTCATGAAGAAAACAGTGGCACGTGAGTGCTACATTTCTGACTGCAAATACAAAAGACCAAACACATTAACCCTTACATAGAAAATGCAAACCTCTTCTCTCAACACTAGGTGCCTGATGGACAACCCCTTCGCCTGCACGAAACCATACTGAATCCAGCATGGCTCTGCATGTTTGAAAGGAGGCTCTGCACGCTGAACAGCTTGCAGTTACTAAAGGCAGAAGAATCGGGAAGATGTGATGCCTGTTCTAATAAAAACATGTCTCATAAAATTCTGGAAAACACTACGTGGAAAGCTCATGCTGTATCCCAGTGTATTATCAGAGTATCTTCTGACAGAGTACTCTATACAAAACAAACATTGTTAAGAGATCAACTTAAAAAAAAAAAGTGGAAAGCAAATGATAATAGCCAGAACTAAAGAAAGTTTCTAAAAAAGGAAGCAACTGTACTTGCCATGACATAAATGCACAAAAAGGAAAAGCAAGAAAAAAAAAAAGAGAGAGAAAAACAGAACTGATTTTTTTTAAATGATGTGGAATAGGAAGTCAATTTATGTACTACATGCACAATTTATGTGGTGGTTTGATTATCAAGTTTTGAACATTATTACTCCAAGTACAGGGTTAACATATCACTATCTAACTTTTAAAAAACCTTGTTTGCCTCCAGGGATGATGGACTAAACTGCTTCTAGATAATTTTTTACTGCTGTCTTAATACAAGCTCAATTTAGTCCCTGATAGATCATTGTGGACTAGTCTGCTTCTATATGTTGTACACATTTTGTGCAAAAAAAAGCTCATAACACTGCCTTGAAAACTGAATTTGCTCTTTCATAGAGACCAGCAATAGCAACATACATTATATCCTCTCCAGTGACCCAGAGTGCTCTACAAACTGCCTTTCAAAACTATTCATTCCTTACAAAACAGAGCCAGAGTGAAATGCAGCAGCTTCTTCTGAAGAAAACATAGAAACATAACCAGATTTGAGTAAGTGAAAAATAGCATCTCCACCTCTGGTGAAAAATAAAGTTTTAATTCAGAGGCAACACCCAGCTTACTATTGCTACTGTTGTTTCTTCGACAAGCTCTGACATCTTTGCCAGATGACAACACTTCCAGTAACCAGAAACCCGAAGAGCGCTCAGGAGCATCGGATTGGTGGTAGGTCAAAAGCAGCTGCTTGCTGAAGCACCACCGTCACTTTGAACAGCAGATACAGGCAGCGCTCTTTGGTGGTCTTTGCCAGCAACAGCACCTCGCCTACCCCTCGCAAGCCCCCCAGGACAGCACACTGAAGGCAGCAGAGCGGGCTGGACAGCCCATGGAGAGGCGTGCTGCTCCCTCAGCAAGACTTCTGAGCAACGAGGACACCTAACAGGGTGCTGTTACAGGCGGAGAGCCGCACTCCGGCACACGTGACCACCGGCACGTCCATGGCAGTAAATTTTAAACCACTGTCTTTTTAATACAACAAGATTATGAACACACGTTCACAAAACACCCCTGTGATTACCATCGGTATTATTACCTAAATAGATTAAGCCAAATCCTCCCTGGCCGATCTGGCTGCCCAGCCTCCAGGCTTTTCCTGCGGTGTCTTTCAGGATCGCGCCTCCCGGCAGAGGAGCGGGCAGCTTGCTTCTTCCGCGCCCCTTAGGCGGCATCGCGCCTTGGAGGAAAGGCAGAGCTGACCTCGGCCGAAGACCACCCGACACCCTCCTCCCAGCAGGGGACACACGCTGTGAGCGGCCCGGCCTAGCTCGCCGCGGCCCTGCTCCCTCGCGGCGCTCCTCCCCCCCAGCAGGCCCGCGCGGCCGTTAACGGCCAACGGCCCCCGAGCGGCGGGAGGGGAGCGGCGCGCGCGCCCGGCCCCGCCGCCGCCCGCTCCCACCTCCGCGGGCCCCCGGCGGCCTCTCCCCGGCCACAAACTTCCCGGCGAGGCACCTTCCCGCCGAGGCGGCGGCTCGCAGCAGGGGCCGCCCCGCGGTGCCTGCCCTCCGCGGGAAATCCCGGGGCGGGGACGGCCGGGGAAGGCGGCGTCCCGGCTCTGCCCTCCCTCCCTGCGAGCCGGCGGGTTTCCCCTGGGCGGGCCTGGCCTCGCAGCCGGGACACGGCTCGCGGGAGCTGCGGGCGCGGGCCCGGAATTGCTTGTGGAAATGAAAACTCAGTGCGGCCCAATTTATAGGGAAAGGAGCACCCCCACACGTTGTTCCCCCCCGTCAGAAAACAGCGCCTGGCGAGTGGGGCAGCCGCTGTGCCCACCGCAGAGGCAGCTCGCCATGGCAAGGTTACGCTTCTTCGGCAGCGAGGGCACCACGTCTTAACGACGCGCTTCTGCCTTTGTGGCTATATCGAGTCAGTCCCACACAGAAGTGCAGATTAAAGGCAGCAGGTTGGAAGTCGAGGAACTGGAAGGTGTGTTCTGCCCCACCGGAGCTTTCACAAGTCACTTCCGCCCCTCATATTTCACAAGTGAAGAAACATTTTTTCCTTGAAGTATTTTGATACCTATAAAAGTAGTTAGCCAGACTCTCTGTTCCCTGACTGAAAAAAATCTTAGCTCACAGGGGTCTCGCATGGCAGCAGCAAGTACTTTAAAAGTTAAAGTGAACTAACAGAGCTGTCATGGTGCCAGCTCCTCAGTCAAGACATTTCAGGATCTTTCCAGCATAGATTCACTGCTGCACCCAGATTACATCCCAGGATCACATCTGTATGTAGGAACAGGGATACCGACCCAGAAGAGCAAGCAACACAATTCCTTTTTCACCCTGGGCTACACCATTTAGAGGCATGTGCTGTTTGGAGCAGTAGGAGCCATCCGCAACCCCGATGAGCAATCTGCAGCATGGCCATCCACAGTCCCCCGACACACTGGGAAGGGGCCCTGGCAGCCTCACAGGCCTCCGGCGGGCCATCACTCCAGGCATATGGCGTACAGCTGCAGCTGATCTGGAGGGATCATGCTCAGCACTGTCAACATGTGAGTTGGTAACAAAGGACACAGTGAAGCCAAGCTTTTTACTCCTAGAGCATGCAGGGCACTTGCCTGATCACAGGCCCATGTCTTGTGCAAGGTTTATGTGAGCTGAGCTAGAGCACAGGGTGAAGTATTGAAAGAAAGGCAGTCCATCCGCTACTACAGCTGCCCCTGCTGCTAAAAGCCCGAGGCAGTGATAAGCAAAATATGGTTGTTGTACATGGCTAAACATCCTCAAGCCTTTAACAGTCAGCACACCCTGCATTTGTAAAGGCTGGTGAGGAAGAAGATAATCTTTCCAATTCCTTCTTGCTTTAGAGAATATTTCCTGCTCAGCTACAAATTCCCAAAGGCTAAAATACTACTAAACAGGAACTGAGCGAGATAACAATTCACATGGAATTTTCTAGATTTATTGCCCCTGTAGGTTTGAATGTATACATTAATAAAAGACAGAGGCCCAAAAATCTCATTTCCTTTGACTTCCTCTGTGCTGAGGTTTGCCATATGATATTCCAACTCATACAAGCAGCTGCACCTTGGGTCTGATCTCAGCTTTAGAGAGGTGGTTTTAGAAAACATGGCTCTGAACAGTTGCTTGTAATTTGCAGCTCTGGGTGGACCATCATTGCTTCCAAGCAATGACCAGAATTCCTCTTATCGACAAAGCAAGGCCCTTGATGGGATGATCCCAAGAGTTGAAGAATAGTCAAAATCCAGAACAGCTTCAGTGACAACATTATTTGCTAATGAACAGAAAGGTAGTGAGGGAGATTATGATTGTAAGGTATATATTGCCATCATTACAGCAGGTAGCCCTTTCTCCTTCATCAGTCATGCAGGTTATTCTGATTTTACAATGACTGAAATCAGATAAAAGGACAGAAACTAAGAAAAGTGCCAGCAGAAAGCTCAGCCCTGAAGCAAACGAATTCTCAAAATTTACACCATAGGGCATTTCATAGGGGTTTTCTCCCTTTACAGCAGCTGTCAAAATACGCTGTAAGGGAGTTATCTTTTACACAGATAACTAGTATTGCATCAGAGAAACCATTACCACTCACTAGAAGGAACTACCACCTTAATTCACAGAGACTGTCTCCACCATTTGGGTAATGCTCTCAGGATATCTGTCACTTGGGATGAGAACCACCATTCTGCCGCTGCAGAAAGATCTTTTCTGAAATAAATTGCCCTCAGATAGTTGCCTGGGAATCAGAGAATCAGCCTCTGCTGTTTAAAGAGAAAGCTTTTTGCCTAACTATTGCAGAGAAGTCTTCAAATGATTAAACTCAAGTGAAAGCATATAAGAAAGTGCTGGCTGCTTCTTAGCTATCCTTTCCCTGCCCACAAATGTACAGCATGAGGATAAGAAAGAAAAACACAACTCAGATCAGATTTGCATCTGTCTTCTGGACATTTAGCAGATACCAGTGATAGCGTTAGACATCTACAGACAGACACATACATTGATGCATGGTTTAAGGCATTTTTTCAGGAGAAACAGGAGAAAACAGTAACAAATTAAAACACTCAAAATATGTAGTAATGATGTTGAAAAATAAATCAGATTATATGTGAATGAGTAGACAGATATATGTTCCCAAAGAAACAAAGTGAGGAACATATTCTTGATTTTTCTTGTTTTAGTAAAAAATGCAACTGGAGTTGATTTCCTTTCTTTTATATAAAACCATTAAAAATATTATGGCATCAGGAAACTAATGAAATACATTGATTTAGTAGAAAGTTGGGGTTTACTGCAAAACTTTACAGTTCGGAAATATCTGTAAATTCTCTAGAGCATGTTAAGCTTTTGATTCGTGAACCAGAATAAGATGACAAAAAGAAAACAGTTTCACACAGTTCTGAAGGATAATAAACTCATCAAAAGAAGAAGCTATTTGAAATATAGTCATTGTAAACTAATAGCAAAAGTGAAACTAAAAGCAGAGACACAAGGCTCTGATTTACTGCTAACAAACAGTACCATATGCAATCGGTTACCATTTTTGAAAATTCAAGTCAGGCGGCATTACATCCAAGTGACTCATTTAACAACAGATACCTGCATATGTAGCTGTGGTTTAGATTCTTCACAGTTTTTAAATTAAAAGCTTTATATAAAATTTTCTTGTACTATTAAAAGAAGAGAAATTACAGATTTATAGCTCCAATTCCATCCAAAGGCAAGACTATCTGAAAACTTACCTATCTTTAATACCATGTAAATGTTTTATGACTTATGCAGCTTAACATTATTATGCAGTATAAAGAGACCTAAAATATAGCTAAAAGTCAGAGAAGAGAAATTCTAAGAAAAACATAAACAGTTTTGTTTTTAGAATAGAGAACTGATTTAAACTTAAAGGTTTTTAAACTTTTAGCATTCATTACAGGAACAGAAAAACTTAACAAATACACAGAGGTGTAATAGAAACTAACAAATATTACTTACAAAGAATGATTTACTGAGAAGAGTGATTTCCTGGACATACAAGGCTACCTCTGAAGAATGAGTTTGTTATTTAAATCTAGATACTTATTAATGAACAATAATAACCAGTGGGCCAACAAAAAGCATATGCTACTGTTGCAGGTGAAGAATTAAAATTTCTTCATACAGTTCTGTTTTAGATGAGGCAAAAAGAAGAAAAAGAAGCAAAATAGAAAAAACTTTTTAAAATGGCTTCTAAAAAAGCCAAAGCAGCAAAGATCAAGGACTTTACCTGAGAATAGCTATTCAGATGCAAACTTGATGTTAAGAACTCTTTGACCTGGGAGCAGCATATTGCTCTCTTCTGTGGTTTTTAAAAAACTCTTTTCCTGTTGTGCTGAATTTGAAACAGCCCATTTTCCTTTTACTTATTATTAGCCAATTAGCAACTCTCCCAAGAAACACAGGCCAGTTTCATTTACTCAGATAAAGCCTCCAATACCATTTTTTCTTCACTATTGCCTCAAATTAGCAGGAATGTGATATAAGAGGGAAGAATTGCTAAAATAATTATAGACATGGTGGTTTTTTTCTTTTTTCCCAGAAAAACCTGATTATGATGGAAGCCGTTTCCCTTCAAGGTGGTAGAGCCAGCATTACTGCCCAAATTCAAGAATCCGTAGAGGCGGAAGGTGTGTACACTAGTAACACTAAAAATACACAAATCTATCCAACATACTACTGAATGTGACCTTTAGAGTCATGAACAGTTTTACACAAGGTATTTTTATTTTAATTTTTTTGAATTGGATGAAGGGAGAAGTATATGACTTAAAGTTATGTACTCAAGTTATAGCAGTGCATCCAGTTTGAGTGAAGGGTAGAAGAGATTGGCTTCCTTCTATTGGTTTATACTTTCACCTATTACACATATACCACTACAAAAATTATTTATTATTTTATTGTTCTAATAAAATTATACTCCTCAAAGGTATCAACCTTTGAGGCTTGTGATGCAGAGACTGCAAATACTGTCAAGTTACTGTTATTTTACTTACTAATGGCACATCAGTAGGAACAGCTGAGGGCCACAGGCCCACCTCATGAAGAATCCTTCATGCAGCTCAGGTGCCTGGTTTCTGGTTACTCAGAATGATGTCTTAGAAGTGGTCTGATAGACTCCATTTGAATGTTTTGATAGTCCTGATACTTTCAGAGTTTTATTTATGTGTTTTGCTTGCTATATGTATGTCAAGATGTGATGTACAAGCAAATCTTCTGAGCTTCTCTGCAGAGTCAGTACAGGTGTGGTTGCTGTCATATTGCCAACAAAGAAAATGGTGGTGCTATACTTTCTAAGACATTCAGTAACCATTGCTAATATCCTGGGCTAGCTCCTCTGCAGCATAAACACAGTGATCTAGTTTTGGGGTTAAGATATGTGTGTAGATCATTTTAGGTCAGGGACCAAAGTTACATTTCAAAATAACTTTTGAATATAGGGTTTGGCTACCTAGGTGTGTATTTAGGTGCATGGTACTGTTAAATACCTGGCCTTTCAGGTCTGTAAGTGCCTAAGAGGCACTTTGAAAATTGGAAGTACACCTGTAAGGCACAAACTTGAGAAGTTCTGTCCTACTCTGTGACTCAGAAGCAGCAGCCTACTCCTAATCCTCTTTCCAGAGTAAGTTATAGAGTGTGACGAAAAGCCGTATGTGGTGAGTTTCTCAGGGAATGAGCACTTTAAGTATTTAATGGGTGTTTTAAAAATATTATTTAAGTATTTAATAATACAGCAAGCTATTATTAGCTCTGTCCTAAGGCTTTATTTTTTCTATCTTTGTTTTAAAGCACTGTACATTAAAACTTAGATACATTTTCCATTTATTTCCTTTCTTTTCCTCTTCTTCAAACCTAAGCTTGAGTATAAAAGATTTCAGTGAATTATATGAAATCTTGCAGCCTCACACACACAAAGCCCCTTAAATTTGCTACAGTAGGTGAACAACTTGTAACTTCTCACACTGTTGCATTGTGACACTTTTGTGGTATTTAACACTGACATTTTAGGACATCTACTTTTAATTCCCCCTTACACCTCAGTTCTCCTTGTTGCTTAAAATATCATGGCTAAATTTACACTGGAAATGTAACATCTCTGTATTAAGACCATTAACAACAACGCATCAAGTTTCCCAGTTTCTGCTGAGGAAATCTATTTGTGTTCATGCATCAGTACAGAGTCCCATGCACTTGCCGTACTTATTCACTCATCACTGTGCTCACTGCCAGTTTCTCAGAACTTTTAAAGCAATTACTTTTTGAGGTATCAGGGGATCTCCAACATCCGGGGGCATGTTGCTCATCTCAGTCATTGTCTAGGTGCATTGACACCCATTTTAAAGACTCTGACACTATTTTGTGTGACTGGCCCCATGATTGAGATCACATAATTACAATAATTAGGAAGCTCACCTCAGGATATTACCAGAGTGACCCACCCAAACCTAAGTCCATATGGTTTGAAATAGCTAATGAGTCAGTTAATGTGCTATGTCTAGGAGTAATGGACACTCAATATGGATGGCAGGAAGACATAATTTACCAACTTCCTGACTGATTAAGGCTTTCCAAGTAGACAGTTCTTGCATTTTGCATCTCACAATAAGTTCAAAGTATTAAAGGCTTTTGTGTGTTAAACAGAGCAGAAGAAAACAGCTGAGACTTCTAAAAGGCAGGCAAAAAATTAGGCCTCTCTTTAAAGACAATACAAAAATTGGGGATCTCAGAACTTTCATCTTATAATAATAAAAATTATTTGAAAAGCTCTATTAAAATACAGGAGATAACAACAGCAATATGTGACATTTGCTTTAAAGACAAGTAGCCTGAACGAATGAATGAATGACTCCCATACTGCCCTTTGCCAGGCCAGGAAAGAAATTCTTTCTAGGGGGGAATATAGCTAATCAGCTAACCTAGGGGGCTGTTTTAGCCTTTGAACCTTGTCTACGCAGTCTGCTTTTAACACTCTCACTTTGCTACAAATATCAGAGAAGTGTATAGTCAGTTCTACATCGTGAACTAGCTGGAATGGGAGATTATTACACTGAGGTCAAAGCTTCTGTCAACAAAAGCTCCAGAAGCCCTGAAACAGGCAAGAAGTGATGTCTGTTTTTTGACTGAGCTGCAGAATCTGTGTGTACAGTTGGGGTCAGGATTCTTCTTCCCACGTGTTCCCCCCTTTCGTATCATTTTAGTGGCTGTTGGGGTGAGATGTTACTCCCAGTTCCTATCACTGTAACTGAAAAGACAATCAGGGCCTGGGTGTGTTCTCTTTCTCTTCTCATATGTGAGAGGTTTTATTGTTCATACCTTTAGAAAAGAGTTTTTTATGAGCACTGAAGAAAAAAAAATGTTTTTTTAGCCACATTCATTTATTTTCAAAAATGTGCAAAGAGATGATGTAAGTCTATTGTTGTTGTGGGAATGGATTTCTTTATTGTATTTGCAGGGAGGGGAGAAAGTCTAATGGTTAGAGCAGAGAAGGGGATCAGGAATGATTTTCCTTATGGGAGTAATTCCAGGAATCCTAATCCTTGCTCTGCTACTGACTGACCTTATACAAATAATTTCATATCTGTCTCATTTTATCCATCTGAAGAGGTCTGGGGTGGCTTGTTTTAAGGTGCTTTGAAACTCTCAGATGAGAGTTACTGTGTAAGGATTATTGCTGCTGCTGTTATCTGATGGTGGCCATTAAGGCCTACCTTATCATGGAAGGCGTGATGAATTAGAACTGGTTTCCCATATAGGCAGTTCAAATGTACACTCTTCTTTCTCCTGTTGTTGCAATTTCTTTCTTTTTTTTTTTTTTTTTTTTCTATTCAGGCCTCTATCCTCCAAAAATGAACACACATGGAAGGCAAAAATTACATGAAGTTATCACAGTCTTCCAAATAAAATAAGTGTGTTTGTCTTCACTGGCATCCTTGTATGTTTTATGCTAGGTATAAAAGTAAAGATACACTGGTCTGAAAAGCAGGGGAAGGTTGCTCAGCTTCTGTGGTGGTTATTACTTGGATGCTAAGTCTTTTCAAAGGATATCTGGGGATGGAAATGAAGAAATAACAGGAATATTAGCAGTAGTACACCAGTGTTCTTGATCTACAGGAAACAGTGACTTCTTATTTTTCTGCATAGCAGCATTTGTAAAAAGATTTAGTGAAACAAAGAGGAATTTTGGTGAAGCACTCAGGGAGAAAGGTGCATATGCTCATTTAAGTCTTTCGATTTCTGAGATTACCTACATGCAGTGTTTGAGAAGGGAAACTCATCTGTCACAGCATCCATTATTCACATATCAATGCTACTTTTTATATAAACTTAATTATTATGATGGGATATATTAAATATGACTCATTTTACTGCGAGATTGATTTTTTCCTGACCTCAGAATAAATATTGATCTTCATGATCTTTAAATGTAGTGCAAAGGTCATTATATTAATGGCATATTAATAGAAAGTAGCCCTGACCATGCACTATTAATATATTTGCATTGTTATTTCTCAGATCCCATCCAGAAGGAAAGAGGCAGGGTGCCGATGCCTTCTTTCCCAGGAGAAATTAGGAAACCATTGCATTTTAATGACTGTTCAGACTGCTTTCCATTTGGTTAAAAAAAGTTATAGACAGTGGTGAAGTAGCATGTAAACTGTATAATGCATCTAATAAAATAGTGATATGTAGCTTTTTCAAAATGCTCAGAAATGCAGGGCATAAAGTGGTAATATTGGCCCCTGTCCTTACCTGATCATGATCCAATACCCGTTGCCATGCAGTCAGTTCCGTGAACAGAAACATAGTTATAAAAGGAGACTGACTGGGTAATTTGGCAGTTTGGGTTAGTAAATTCAGTATCTGGGACTCTGTTTTCTCTAATAATCTGCTACTAATAATTTCCTTAACAGTTGATTATTAAAGCACTTGGCTTATTTAAGTGGGTCTTATCCTTCTCATGTGACTTTTTTTTTTTTAAATATATATAGTGACTCTTGGAAATCCAGGTTTAGAACTGCTGTTGTAATGGCTGGCTGAACCAAGAATGATCTGTTCTTTTCAAATATTTGTTATAGAGTAATTGTATGTGGCTTTTCTATGACAAGCAGGGACAAGAGGTCTTGCATTGAAATAACCTTTAAATAATACTGTATAGTTACTAGAGATCCTGAGAAAACAAAGTGCCCACTTCAGTAGAGGATGAATACTTATATGCCTTTTATAAATGATAATTTAGTAGCAGTCTTTCTGTTTAATACATGTTTTGAGTGTGTTGTGTCAGGTGGCATAAGTCAAGAAGGAAGATGACAACCTCCATTCCATAGTTTATAGACAGTGAGGAAAATAAATGCATGTGCTATGGCATATCACCATATGGAAAATACTTACAATTAAGAAAGGAGAGAAACGTGATTCGGTCAATGAAAAATCTGGTAGACTCACCTCAACAGCAAGCAGCTTTAGAATAAATTTTTTAAGCAAAGAATAATAGAAGCCCATGAGGATAAATGGAAAATGGAATAAAATGCAATATGCTTTGCATCATGCCAAGCTAACTTGGTATCTATCTTTTCTAAGATAACGGGTTTGCTAGACAAGAGAAGCCTGATGGATCTAATCTACCTGGACTTCAGCAAAGCATTTAATACAGAACCACATGGGAAATTATTAATTAAGCTGGAGAATGTATGAATAAGGGCAAGAACTGTAAAACAGTGGAGAAATGGGCAATAAGTAGTATACTGAAAGGGGAAGTTATGGATTAGAAAGAGGTTACTAGTTTGTTCCCTAAGGATCTATCTCAGTATCTATTTAATTCACTGTTGCTAATTTAATGAACGACGACAACAACAAAGAAATCTTTATACAAATTTGCTGATGAATACAAAGATGTGAGGCATTGGTAAAACAGAGAATCAAAATTTACAAAGAATTTGATGCATTAAAGAGAAATGTAATGAAATTTCATAATACAAAATTTGAGGCTGCTCTATATATATACATAAAATTTTTGAGACTGATGATTATAAACCAGGATTCCTGGAGGAAAAAGAGGAGAATTACAAAATGGTTATGGGCTAGTAATGTGACAAAAGAAGTCTGAAAAAAGTCAAGCCTGGTCCTAGGTTGTATCAGGTGAAGTATTTCCAGTAAAGATAAGTGTACTATACTGCAATTATTCAAGTCTGTAGTAAGACCTGTATATTGTATGATTTTGAGATTTTTTTTTTCAAACTGGGAGGCAGAGAAGATGATTGAGGGGATGGAAAACCTTTCTTACAAAAGGGTCCAAAAATGTTACTGTATTAGATAAAGGCTTATGAGGCTAAATAGGCCAAATATAGATTGAAAGGAGATATAATTGCTTTCTAGGGGATATATAGAGAGCACATATAGCAAACAGATGCAGAAGTATATTGGGAAGATAGATAACAATTTTTCCTCCACCTTACTTATCTTAAGCTAAATGGATGTACATTGGCCATGTATATATAAATTTTCTAATTGTCAGACAAACGTAGGTCTGAACAGTCTCCCAGTGGGAGTCGTGGGGAAGGAAAGCAAACTGGCTTCAAGACAGACTGATGAAAACAGTATTCTGACAGAAAACGGACCACAGTGTTTAAGACTGAAGGCAGCTTCACATCATGATCTGTTGTTGTTTAGGTCCAACATGGAGAAGGGCAATTAAACTGAACCGTGTGTAAAGATCGTCAAAGCAGAGACTATTACAGATATAGTTTTTGTTTTGCAGTAAGCTTTGTTTTAGCAAGAGGAAAGTCAGTCAGTAATACAATGCATTGTCTTTCAGCTTGTCTAAAGGATTATAGCTTCACTAAAAACAGTAGAATTATAGCATATCATACCAGTTCAGCATCTCTGCATGTTCCTCTAACCTCAGCTGTACTTTATTATGAAATTCAGAATATATTTTTAGCAGTCTTTCACTGGAAATTCATCCTTGCTGTCTTCTATATTCCTTGAGTGTCAAATCATGGATGTTTTTTGTAAAACAGTGCAGGCAGAGACTTATCTTCAGTTCTGCTGTGGAAAGCAGAGCTAGATTATGACTGTGGATGAGTTGGAAGAGGACTTCTTCTGCTGGAAACAGGTTTTGGAAGGAGAAGGATTGAAAAGAAAATGGGATGTGAAATCTTTTCAGAGGTCAAGTGAACAAAACTACTCTAATTTTTCAGACATTGGTTGTGTTGTGGAGTAGAAACACATTTTTGCGTGAACAGTTAAGTGGTTGGGAATACTTAATTTGATAGCTGAATTAAGAACTGGGCAGAGGATAGAAAGAGGACATTTGTTTTGTATGTTGAGAAATAACATTAGAAACATCATGAAAGGCAGTAGCGAGGCACAGGGTAATATAATGTGCATTATTTTCAGATGTTTGGGGCTAGATTTTGGAAGCAACCTATCCTTCCACTTTTCCAACTCTTCACCATGTGAAGACCAACTGCTTGGCTATACCTTCATCCTTTGCACAGGAAAGATGGCAAGAATTGCTGAAATACGAGTTGTTGGGTTTTTTTTCTCCCGTGGGATTTTCTGAAGAAAGAGAATTCAGCCCAATTTAGCACCATCATTAGTTTGGTGGTTCCAAAGTGTAGTGATACACTAATAGTTACACACTATTCAAGTAAATTAAGATAATGGCAGTTAAGTACTATTTAAGTAACATCCTGGGCCCAGTTTCTCTCAGAAGTTTTCAAGGGAAAAACTGACCTGTTTACTTATTGACTTAATATTTGAGGAAAATGTAACTTTTGTATTTCTCTATGATTCTAAAAATTAATAGCTACATTAATATATATATAGGAATATCATCTGAAACAGTTTGTGCACACTATTGAGTACATGATATACTGCATATGGTACTGTTAATTGGCTTGTTTGTACGTCTGCCTTTTGTATATATACTTCTGTGTGTGTCGTATTTTATTGAAGCATATATGATTTGAGGAGGTTGATCGCCTGCTGTTGTATTTATCCTATATAAATTCTACATTAAATGACAATTTTAGAGCCATCGGAGAGAGAAGACTAAGTCCATCCGTTGAATTCCTATTTGTATTATTACTTTCTAATGAATTCTGTACTACAGCAGGTGTCAAATCATATCTGTTGTTTTGCAATCGAGTATGAATAGAAGATGTATTGCTATTGCAAATGAATCTAATATGAATCTAATGAGCAGTAATGAGCAACTGTTTTGTCATTATTGAGGCAACCACTGTGATGCTAATAAACTCTCATTTCTGCTCTTCAGAAAAAAGCACTGACCAGGATTTATAACATGGCCTTAATGTCCCAAAAGCCTTAGGCAAAAGAGAAAAGTGGAACCCCTAAACTGAGCATAATTTAGTCATTTTCTGTGTGGCAGTTCTCTTATTTTCTCTTATTAAACTAAACCTGGTTTAAGCTTTTCAGGCTTTCTTACATTTGAAAGGAAAAAGATGAAGAATGATTGTCTATTAAAGGCACGTAAAGTTAAGAAGATGGGCATTTTGCCTTAATTTTCTCTAATGTAAGTACACTAATTCCATACTTCTACACTTGACAGTGCTTTTGTAATAATAAAGGCAGTTATGCGCAACTGTTTTAAAAACAGTCACTTTAAAAGTAACAGGCCGTTAAATCAATATAGAACTATTACATATTTGGGGGAAAATATCACAACTGTCTCTTAATTGAAGCTTCAATTTTTATTTTTTAATTTATTTCTGTTATCATTGGATTGTAAGACTGCTGAATAAACAAAAATACCTTTTGACACAATAGCACCAATAACTTACTACATAACTGATATGTAAATGAGTTCTGACTCCTGTGTGGCTCTGTCTTTTCCAAGTATAAATAATACATAGAATGATACATAAAGCTGTGTAAAAGGGACAGCTGGGTACACAGTACTTACAAGTAGAGCACAGGAAATCCAGTCAGAACTGCTTTTCTAAAAGCTAAGTACTATACTTCCATCAAAAAATAATGCTTCTGTGTATATAGTCTTCATGGACTCATCTCTCTGTGCAATAAAGCTAGATGCACTGTAGAGATTCATTTTAGTATTTCATTTGGAGGTTTGAACTATTCTGTGTAGGGTACAGCTGTTTGTTTTACTACAGTACACTCCATAGTTGCTTTAACTGCTGAATGGAGACTATATTGCCAATATTTAAGGTATTATATAGACACAACAGTGAAACTGTGAATTCATGAGCAAGCCAGGGAATGGGCATTAGGACAGATTATAGCAGTCATCTCTCAAAGTTGCAAATAGGGCGTCAAAGGTTGTATGAAAGCCAGAAACTATTCTTTCCATGCTAGGGCATTAAGATGACTTTTGGCCCACTGAGCAGCAGCTTTCAATAGTTCTGCTCATTTATTAACATTTTGATTTCTTCCGTATGCCTAAGAAGGGAAGGGAGCAGGGAGTCAGGACTGCTGGCCTTTTTCTAGTAGCTCTGCCAGTGCTGTGTTGTTAACTGGATAAGTCATTATGTCCAGCTTCTCTTCCCTTCCTCAGTAATATATGGTTCATATTTACCCACCCTGTAGGTATACCATGAGTTAGTTTTTACTAATGCTTGACATGCGGAGTTGGGAAAAGCAACACAGCTTCAACAGCATCCATAAGCTAGAACTCTCTGGGATATATCTTCTAGATGTATTCACATGCACAGCATTTTCTGTCTATATTTGCATGGCAGGAGGACCTGGATAGCTTGTAGGCTGACAGCACGTCCCATTGAGATCAGTGGAAACTTTGCCATTTATTTCAGTGGTCCCAGGTTTTCTTCTCTAGTTTAAAGACCTCTCCCACTTTCTGAATGTTGGCAATTCTTCACAGTCTCCAAGGTAGAAAGACAAATGAGAGACCATAGTGTGCACATATGCGCACCATTTGGCATACGTGTATATCCTATGGTCTGCTATCTGTATATACATATGCACAAATGATATGCCCTATATTGCTGTACACCTTTAAAATAAGAAGAGGAAGGAAAGAATTTTCTTGGTGGCTCTCTCCAGACTGCAAGTTCAGCAAATGAGAGATTTAATTAAGAAAGAATTGACAGGGGGAAGTTGGGAATTTAAAGGAAACAGACTTTGAGTAAGCACCACAAAAAACCCAGTCTGACCATTGTAAAAGACAGCATTCAGAGTGAGGAAGTATAGAATGAGAAAGTAATTGAAGGCTTTCATATAAATTAAACAAGGCTGAAGGGAATGGTATTTAGTTTGCATCAAAACTGTGAGGCTGCTGTGCTCCACCACTGCCTCTGAGGCCTGCTCCCCCTCATAACTGCCCCAAAACTTGATGTTTTGCTCAACTAAAGAGAGTGCAAGAGGTTTAGGGATATTGTGTACCTGGATCTTGTCCTAAAATGCTTGAGACAAAACTAGGAATATGCTCCCTCTTGGAGCTGGCAAGCACTTCCATGTCATGCAAGGTGTGTCTGTTAGCAAGTAGTGTGGGACTACAAAAGTGGATATATGTGTAGTGCAGTCATTAGTGCTAATGACTCATTTCCCACACTGCACATGTTCTGGGAGTTTTACTTCTGATTAGCTGCCTCATCTGTCGAACTGAGTGCCCCTCGGCTGATGGGATACGTTAGCTGCACTCTGAGAGTACAACTTCCACAGCTTCGTTCACTCCAAAAGGAATGAGTTCTCATACTCTGCAACTGTTGTGCAACAAGGCACGACAAGTGGAAACAATCAAGAGCTTTGTTTCAAAAGTGTAGTCCTGATCTGAACTAAAACACTAATGTAGATGTGCCCACAGTTTAGAAGAAAAACAGGTCCAGCAAGAATAGGTCCAGGTCTCAAGTATTACTATTAAATCACCATCTTTGGACAGGAAAGTCTGCAAGTCATACATGATAATAGAGCTTTGGTTATAGAAAGCTTTGCTGTGAAACATTTGGTTTTTCTTTGTAATGCACCATATTAATTTGTTTTTCAGTGTTTTTCAGTCCATTATGTGATACATATGTTCTTGAGATGCAGCTAATGTAAAGAAGGAAGGCTTTTAGTTTTTTTCATGGAGGTAATTTTACTGTACATAGAAGTTATGGTTTGAAAGTGTAAACTAATATTGCATAAAAGTTTGAGATAGTTTATATTTAACATTGGTAACTGTAAATTCACAAAATCATAGAATTTAGGTTGAAAGGGACCTCTTGAGGTCCTCTGGTTCAAACCCAGCACACAAAACAGGACCAATTCTGAAGTTATATCCATCTTCAAAGTTAGATCAAATTGCTTAGGACAAGAGCTTATCTGTCATTTGAAATCTGTAATAGTTTATGGTACTGAATGTCTGGCAGTTTTATTGCAATTTAGATTTTTTCTGATTGCTTTAATTTGCAACATTAACGCACATTTAACACATATATATTACAGTGGCATCCACAGGCCTTTCTTAGGACTAGAATTTCTCTGTAGTAAATGTGGTAAAAATAGGCAGAAGTGACTACTCGCTGAAACTTAGCATATGATCACAAGCGAAAAATGTTTCCTGTTGGTAGAAACCATCTTTCTGTTGCTTTGTTTGCATAGCTCCTGCTACACAATATCCGGACCCGTGACTCAGGCCAATTCATGCTACAACAGTAATAACACATTGGATAAATTTCCCTATTCCCAAAGAAATCTATAATATTTGAACATTTTCAATGCGTCATCCCATTGAAAAC
This sequence comes from Dromaius novaehollandiae, assembly GCF_036370855.1. Classification (NCBI taxonomy): domain Eukaryota; kingdom Metazoa; phylum Chordata; class Aves; order Casuariiformes; family Dromaiidae; genus Dromaius; species Dromaius novaehollandiae. The sequence goes on from NC_088100.1 coordinate 125,223,826, forward strand.
AACAGACTATTACTAGCTGTCTTTAAGCAAAATACATACAAGTACTCATTCACATCTATCTTTGGTAACCTATTGGGGCATACGTGACTATGTATCTTGTATACACCGGTTTGAAGTATTTTGTTATTTAATGAATGTGGATAATATCTACATTTCAGTAGTGGTCCATAGCTCTTCATGTTGATGTACCTACAGTCTCTACAAATACCCTTCAACCTACTTTGTACAGTATCTACATCTTAGCATCATTGGCAAAAATGGGCTCAGGATGTTAAAAGTTACAAATTTGTTGGGGTGACAATGACCCAGAAGTAGCAAATGAATGGGCTACAGAATTTTATGCCAGAGACAGTGAGGGTCTGTTTATCTGACAGGCTTTTTTTGTCCGTATAAATTTTGCTCACACAGGAAGGTAAAATAATTATTAACTCTGAAACCACCTTGTCATGGAATGTGTTGAGTTGTAAAAGCTGAGCTGAATGTTTCCTTAGGTGCTATCGTGTGTTTGCAGGGTCAGTTTCATTCCATGGTAAGGAGCCATGCGATAGCCCTTCTCATGCTACCTGGCCGCAGTTCTGGAAGATCTGAACAATCCCTTAAAGTCTCCCATACCTTCCACGGTGCTGAAGCAGAAGAGAATTTTGCATGTGTGAGGCTAGTGAAGTAGAGAGGGACTCAAGCAAGGAGTACTCTAAGAAGAGTGTTTTGTTCAACTAGAATCCAAGTGGCAGAAGCACTGATCATCTTCCCAAAAGATTAGAAGATTAGATTGGCCGGAAAGGCAGGCAGAAAGGAAGCAAAGGAGAGATCATCATACTTTTTACAGTATTATATGTAAATCACAAGAGACTTGAATGTCATCATCTATCATTAGTGTATAGATTATAGGTGTTGCAAAGAATTTCATCTAGGCTGGGTCATGAGATCCAGAGAGCTGATGTTCAAGACTCTATGTTGTCCACCTGGCAGCTCACATTCTGGAGTAGCCTTTGGTTGGGGTAGCTTTGGATAGATTGGAGATTGCTACTGAAATTTGGGGCAGGTTTGGGGAACAGCTGTAGTTTAGACCATCTTCTTTGGGTTCTTTAGTTATACAGGGAGCCTCCCTTTGCCCCTCACTTTCCAGCAGTACTTCCAATGGCATACAGACTTTGACCTGTTGAGTTGTACTGTTTGCAAACTGTGTCAAGCCCCCATTGGAAAATTGCACCAAGAAAATAAAAGCAACTCCAAAATAAAACACTGTAACTGAAATCACTAGAAATTTTTCTGCCTGTATGAGGTAAAACAGCCTTATTGCCATGTTTAAATGCCTGTCCCTTACACTGTCATTATATCACTGCAGTGACCTACTGTAGTTGAGTGGTTCATCAGACTGAGCCTTTATGGAAAAGAGATTGTCATGGGAAGGCAATTGATGAAATCCCTTAAGGGTATAAATATTACTTGCAAAAATCCAGAGACATGTCTTTAGGGGAAAAAAAGAAAAAAAAATATTTCCTTCTAAGAATCCTAGTCTTCCTATGCTACTATTTTTTACATAAATAATAAAAAGCAGCTGTTTAGCTGGTGATATTTAGTACCTTTAAGGCATGCAGCAGCTTTGTTTTTTTAGTTGCCAAACCCTGTACAATGTCAGAGATGTCCTTCCCTTTGCATATGGCTCTCTTCTCTATTCTTCTACCTCCTCTAACTAAATATCAACAACAAAGTAATCAATGGGTCATTATACTCTAATAGTCTATCTTGGTCATCCTTTCCCTTGCTCAGGTGACTCTCTTGTTTTCTCCATGGGGCTGGAGTAGGGCAAAAAGTACACCTTCCCTTCTCCCCTGCACATCACTGCCTGTACACACACAGTAAATCTTCTTTGTATCCCTGTAGGTGTTTCCCTGTATGTATGTAGCCCTGTATGTGGTTCAACACCTGACATAGTTAATGCTTGGGGGAAGGAGGCTATAAACTAACTGACATAGGAATTTTGATAAGAGGTTTTCGTGGGCATGTGGCTAACAGTTTTGGGATAGGTGGGCATGAAACATTGTAGGGAGAAGGTAGTAGCTTTAGCTATACAACAATTTATGTAACATAGCTTTTTAAAGTTATATTGAATTATATTTGCATTCTTATGAAACCATAATAAACAATACAACCAGCAGCAATATCACCATATAGATAACATGCCATTCAAATTGAGAAATATCATCCTGTGAATTTTCTCTTTTAAAGAGCTCACCCTACTGTTAAGGAGTGAAGGGCACCTGAATCCAAATGAGAGGAACAATATGCATAAAGAAAATACAGTTATGTTCTGTCTAATAAATGGCAGAAAATCTATAAAGAAACATTTTGTAAGTTTGTTTGCAAGGCATGTAAAAAAGCAGTAAGGCAAACAAGGTGGATGTTACCCATACAGAAGATAAGCCTACCACATACTAACATAGAAGGGCTATATCTACTGTGCAGTGCAGTAAGAACCTATGTGCAATGAGCACCTCAGGCCATTGAAAAGGTGATGGCCTCCAGGGAATCTTTGCTATCAGCTTTAGTCCAACACAGATATGGGCCTCAAAACCTCTACAGTGCTACTAGGCCTTCACAGACTCTGCAACCATAAATTTTGAAGCATGCTGTGAGGGGAATGGCTTCCCGTTGAATGAACCATATAATGCATACCTGGCCAAGACTCTCCTTCCTCTTCCAGGAGGGAAAGATGGCCAGTCACCATGTACAGATGTCCTTAGACATATAGCTACATGCAGTGGATATTTTACATTACAAATAGATCATTTCTGTCCATGGAAAATATCCAGATTACTTTAAAGAGGCTTGATGACATAAAATTGGTCTCCCAACCAGCAGCTATGAGATTAAATTATTGGTCAAGTCACAGAATTGGGAGAGAAGAGACAAATCCATCTCTTAGCTTTCCCAAACCCAGATTACTTTAAAATGTCTGTATGCCATTTGGTTTGCCTTGATTACCCACTCTGGAAAATATTAAGTATAGAGGAGAAGAAAGACTTTCAGGTCTGTTGTGAGGTAAATTTCTTGCTTAGAGGCTATAGAAGTAATCTTTCTTCCAAGATATATCTCTATCAGCTCTTCCATCCAATCAAGTTATGATAGACCACAAATTTCTAGTTAACTAGATTGGGGGTGGAAATTACTGAATGAAATTCTACAGCCTGTGATGGTTTGACCAGATAAGCACCGTGGCTCTCATGACCTTCACCCCTCTCAGATTTCTAGACCTTTCAACCATATGTTCTGTCAGACAAAGGTGTGTCCACTAGAGATTTGTATTCCTGGTTGCCACTTCTGTTGCATTGAAAGGGAACTCTGTTCCCACCTCTGTATAGTTACTCCTGCTCCTAACATGCAAATAGATGTCATCATCCAAAGACACAATATTTTAGCCATAGCAATTTGTTAATCAGATGCATGCATTAGTTCTGGTTTCATAGTAATTGTGCTCAATAGCTTAACACAACTTGGTAATTCAGATAGAAATCAATTCACACTGTTCCACTGCCCTAGAGAAGGTACTTGTTGCCTAGAATTACATGGGTTAGAGTTGCTTAATTTTCATGACACTTTCTTTCTGTTTCTAAGTTCTCAAAGTTTCCCTTAAGCTATCAGTGATCTTGTCATACTCTAGGTCTCACGCACTTTGTTCCCTTGGCTCTGCTGTGGAGGAGTTTCACTGTGACTTTTAAATCACTTTCTTACTAACTAAAGTAAGTGCCCACTCTCCAAGAATTTTGCTCGACTCTTCAATACTGTGATGCTTTTTTATTTGTCTAATGAAAGGCTTTAGTTCTGTTGCTGTTCTTGTGCAGGCTGTCCTGGTCAACAACAAAAAAGGGTACAGCTGATGGACTGCCCAGATCACCATTAGTCTGTTTTGAGAAAGGCTTCTCTAGAAGGTCTTTGTAACGCTGAGCATAAACTTGGTATCAGTCCATGACTGAAAAGTTACGTTGCCCTTTGGAAACCCTCCTACTCCCTTGTTTTCTCTCATCTCCTTCAGTGAGAAATTGCTGTCATGAGGAACCTATTGCTTAGTGCAGAGAGCCTTAATGCAGCTATGCTTGTGATTCCTGACCAGTTTCACGAGGGACTGCACTGCAACCCCCAGAGGAATTAGATTCTTCATTTGAGCTCTATCCATCTGAGAGCCAGGCTGCCCCAGATGATACGGTGTTGCTGATGCTGAATGTTGCTGTAACGCAACAGTACAAGACAGACTGACAAAAAAAAGACATAATTTTCAGTTAGAAAAGGCAGAACCTAAGCTTAAGTGTCTAAATGTTAAAAGATCTGTCCATTAGCTAGTCTGAGTTGTTTTGTACCACGCTATTTGGTAAACTTCAAGGATAACTTGATTTTGAAATTTGTGCTCCTACATTAACGACAGCAGGTACATCCTGATGGAGAAAATCTGCTGGCATAATATAGCTTTTATTTTTTTTAGTAGCTGGGAGAAGAAGAGGTAGGTTTGTGGATTAGATGAGGAAGTGACTTCTAACCAGAGAAAGTATAAAACCCAACCCCCTATTGAACTCTATAGTTGGGGACAAAACATTTTTATGAGACAATATTGCAAACAATATTATCTCTGATAAAGGTACAGACTCAGCCCTTGCAGAATGGTACTAGTGATAATTATTCCACTTCTGCCAACCATGTAGCCCTTGGAGAATCACCTGACATGGGAAAGTATGTTTACTCCTTTATTTCTTATAATTCTATGTTTACTCTTATAATTCTTTTCTTTTAGCTATAAAAGACATGATGGTGATTAATGAAAGGCAAGTCATATTTATCTGTTACACTTCAGTTCACTGACCGTCCTTTCCTTCTGTGTTCTTGTTTGTTGTTAGAGTTGGAGGGGGCCATTGGAGAAAGCAGATCATTCCGAGCTGAACTTTATTCACTATACATGGGGAAACGAAGAAGATGATTTTTTGCTTGCTTTCATTTATGGCCTTTCCAGTTACATCCAGATATATCGAGTTGTGTGTATATTTTTATGTGAGTAGTCAAGTTCCATGCATTGTTTCTAAAAACAATGGCTACTATCCAGTTTCCACCTATTCTTTGAGTTTCGTTATATACAGTAGATGCTCTAGGCTGTACTACATATAGTCAAGCAACCTGTCACCCAAGTGGTCTGTTCACTGTCATAGTCCCTTTAATAACAATATCATTTTTAGAACTTGTCTTGCCTGGTTCTCCTGTCTCCTTATCTTCAGTTTGCTAGGAGCATCTTATATCCTTCTATATTCACATAAATGTTCTTGAATACCCAAACTGCAGTGTGGATGCATGTTCAGCAACAGCGGTCATCCCTGGAAGATCTCCCTGGAAACATCCTAGTGTGATTAAATCTTAATGATGATTGATATGATCTGAATTTATTACCACTTGAGAGGTGAGATCCTCAGTTCTGTAGCTATTAGCAGGAATAGGCTAACTAAAGGAAGAATAACTTCATCCATGGAGGTTCTGTCCTCTGCATCTCTTGTGCACGTCCAGTGGCTGACAACTAGGAGGATGTATCATAACTGACCACCTGTATTTCCTCTCACAGGGGAGGACCCATCTGGGAACAGGTCATGTGGTAAAATAGGTGAGGATTTTATCTGTCCCTGTGTCTCCGACAACAGTTTTGAGACAAAGAAATTCTGCTCCCAGAGCGGAGTTGATATGCGCAATGAAATCCAGAGAACAGAAGGCAAAGGAGGTCAAAGCCTAATAAAAGGAAAACGGATAATAGATGTTTTACATTCCAGGTTTCAAGAGATTATAAAAAGAGAATGAAAAGAGAGTCAGAAGAGGACCTAGCTTTTGTTCTTTTGGGCAACAGTGTTGAAGGTTTCTGTTCTTGGAAGGAAATGATTTCAATGGCTGGAATGATTTTTCACTGATTTTCCTGAAGGTTCCCCAAGATGTGTTTTTAAGGTGCAGCAGACAAACAAAATATTATTTGCAGTTTCCCTTTCCAGCTTTACAGTGAAAACATTGCAATAAATGCACCACGCATACAAAACATCTGTCAGAACCTGACATTATCTCCTTTTTATAGCTCAAAGTGGTTTTTCATTAATTGGCTGTAAAATGAAAATATCAAAAAGCTTGTTCAAAATGCACCGTAAAAAATATAAATGCTTAGAGGGCATTGTTTATAAGTGTGATTTTCATGCTGACATTTGAATGAGCCATGAAACATAAGCAGATGTAACAGAAATGTAGACAAAGTGTTGAAAAGTCCAGGCATTCCATGCATTACTCTTCAGTTTTACTAGCTACCATTAAGGCCAGACAGCATGCTTTCAAGTTTTCTTGGAAGTGCGCCCTCGCCTGCATCTTATAATGTGGGGAGCTAGTATGTGATGAGCTCTCCCATGTGACATATATTATGATGCTCGCATATGAGGTCATTTGAGAATTTTTCAGTTTTGCAAAGAAAGCAAATGCTGTGTATTTATGCACCAGTGTACTAACTTACAAGAACAACTCTTTTGTCTGCACCAAGCTTGAGACTATGGACCATCATAAAAAGAAAGAAACTGTTAAAGAACTCTTACTGCTTTGAAAGGGGAAGCAGCTGAAAGTAGAGTACAAGCACATACTTTAACTGGTGTGATCACAGCATTGAAGAGTCCTGCTTTATAGTTATTTCTAGGATTTAAATAAAATCCAAACATCTCAATCTGTGCTTCAGTAAGGCACAACAGAGGATTAGTCTGATGACATAATTAATGGACACTTGGCAGGAGTGTGAGATACTAAAGGGAACCCACCTCTATTACTATTTAGATTTTTATGAAACTGTTGTGGTGTTTTGTAATCCTGCTGGTATCTTTATGGTCCACCTCTGTGTAAAACAAACATCTAAGAATTTGGATTTTCTTAACAAACTGTTGTCTTCCCCCCCCCCCCCAAACTATTGATTTCCAAGGAATTAGAGCTCAAAGCAGCAGACTAACAAACTTGCGTTCAAGCACATTAGCTTAGTGTTTTTGAAGCAGACTACAGTACTCTGTAGCCCAGGTAGGTGCTGGCTAGAATATTAGTTGTGACTACACATCATCTTTGTTGCTCTAAAGTTTTCCAGACAATAGTAACATACTAGATGATTTCCACTTTTTGAACAATGTATTTAAAACATACTTGTGTATTATATTTGAATTCATAAGAATGTGTCTTCCAAGACAGATATTTAATATACCAGCCATCTACAAAAATGGCTTTTCGCAACTTCATACAGTTTGATTTAAACAAAATTTTTTTAATCAAGTGAAAATTCTTTCAGGCTTTTTGCTTTCTCTTCTGGCCTCTACTCCCTCTTAAAAATTGTCATTTCAAATTGACATTTAATTGTCATAATTGTCATATTCTTAATGATTTTTGATTTTTCTATAGTTCTGAACAAAACCACTGAGTAAACTGTAACATCCAGAACAAAATATCTAGAATAGTTTGCGTTTAGTCAAAGTTTGCATAACATTGAGAAATCCCATTTGGTTGAGTGATGAAAACTTAGTCTATTAAATAAAGAGAAGGTAACCTTTTTCTGCACAACTTTTACTTGCAGAAGATTTTCAGAGTTCTTAAAAGTCTCACAGTCATATCTACTAGATAAATTACTCATCTCAATTCCTTTTAATCTTTTTACATTTTATAACCACAGGTTATATTACTAGGCTAAGTACTTTTCTATTTCTACATTTTATTCTTTTTCCTTTTATTTCTCCCACTTATCTGAAGTAAAGTTTCAGCTCAATGAAGTCAATGGAAAACTCCTCATTGTGTTGTGTGGAAACAAGGTTTAAAACAGAATATCTGATTGTTTCTTCTTTCACTTCTGCTTTCATGGTTTTTTTTTCCTTTTTGCTCATCATGTTATTGTCTTGCTGTGTAGAATGGAAATCAGGTTTTAAGATGTTACTTTTAAATAACTCAGCTGGGCTTGAATGTATTGTTGTTCAGAGGTCAGCACAGGAAGAAAAGATTAAATTAGTTATGTGGTGACTCATCAATGTACTTGAATGGCGTACAGTTCCCATAGGTACTTCTTCTATCATGCTAATATTTGGACCAAGCACTTTATGAGCCTATTTGAGTCAAGGTGATAAGAATCCAGTCTAGTGTGTTTCTTATCATTCTTTTTTACAAATGTTTGGAATTCTTCAGATACAAAGTAAAGGTGAATATTTGAAAAGTTTTTTAAGCCATTATGCAAAAAACATAATACTCATAACTTTAGAGGTCTTCTTGGAAGCCATGTTGCTTAAAGTATATTTGGCCACCTTTAGAATTATAGCACATTATGAGGAACATTTGCTCCTTATGCTCTGGCATGTTTTCTGAAGGGACTGCATTATCAGACACAGCGGACTCCTTTTTACTCACCACTTTCTGCACTCATCTCCAAAGTCATCTCCTATAAATGTGGTCACCAACATTACTTTTTGCTAACTTAATTTTATCACAGACTTTCAGAGGATTCCTCCAAGTAATTCTGTCACCTTTGTCATACATAAACATCACAAAATATGGTCCGTATCTCTTGTCTTTCTGGCATTTGGCTCTTCAGATGACTTCAGAGGCACCTCATCTGAGACTTGTACACAATCTCCCCTTGTGAACAGAATTATCTTCACGGGGATAGGTATATTTTAAATCTGGTTCAATTTTTCGGTAGGGCTCTGCAAGATCAGAGAATGTAATCCCTGGAAACTGATATAGCAATGGTAGATCTATTGCATTTAAACACAGCTAAAGATTGCATCCAAATTTCTGTATTCTTCAGCTGGCTTTAGCAGGTGCTTGCATGGCAATTTTCTGCTATCCATCCTTAACATAGTGTTGTAAACCATGAACCTTCAGTGAGTCGTGCATCTGCACAGTGTCCCATTGAACTGACTGATTTCACTGAAACTACGTGGCAGAATCTTACCATTAGTGATAAGATATCAATATTAGAGCCTTTTTTTAACACTGTAATTTTGGGGCCAACAAGTTAAAAAGATGTTTGTCTAATAAAAATGTAAATATCTTCCTACTCAGAAATACACAGAATTTCCAAATTTCCCAAGCAGTTAGAGCATCCTTTTAACTTTTATTTTAAAGATTGTCTTTTTGTGGCTTTGAGGGAAAGTTAAAGTTCTGAAAGCAAATTGCTCTTAGTACTTTTTGATATTTTGCATGATATGAAATCACCCATAACTACAGGTGAATTTTCAAATGCTAATGATAATTCCCACAAAAACGTAGACTGAAGATATCTGCAACTTCTGGCTGTATTCAAATATCTTACTACAATTTCTAGTTCAAAGAAGGTCTTGCATAAGGACTGTGTCATAAGACTTATTACCTCTATAATGGACTTCTGATAAAATAGCTGAAATTTTCCATTCTAAGTAGCTACCATTGAAAATGATTGCAGCTTTGTGATACTCATGGACACAGTTCCTTTGTATATGGCTTTGCTTCCCCCTGGGAAGTAGCTTTAAGTCTCTCACATCTGTCAAGTAAATTCCATGTAACTCGAAAATTCAGATTTTACATCTGCAGATTAAATAATTACAGAGGAAATACAGACTCGTCAGTCTCAAGCATTCAAAAATTAGATATCCACCTCTGCAAAGTTTTAGGGTTGGCTTCAAATGATTAAATAAATGTGTGTGTTGGGTTTTTTATTTCCTTTTTTTTTTAGACTTGTATGATTTTATGTTTTTCAACTTCTTTTTTTAACAACAAGTCTTAAAATGTTGCAAAATGAGATCTGAGATTTTTCTTGACTCTCAATACCCCAAGAAAGCTAGATCTTTATGAAATACTTCAAATATCAGAGGACAGCAGTGGGAGTATAAAAAGGATCCTTGCTGCAACAAAAATAAGAATCAGCTACAGCTTTATTGTTGTATAATTTGTTTATTTTTAAGAGGTAGTCTAAAACCCTGAACAAACAGCTACAGTTGATGAATTTAGGAACTGTCCTACCACTTAGGCTTAGCAGGGGACAATTTTTTTTAAAAATCTTGATCCAAATCTGGCAAACCATATTCCAGTCTGTCAAGTATAAACAGAAGTGATGACAAGTAGCATGAAGATGTATTCCCAAGGATTAATACATCTACCATGTTATCTAGTGGAACTAACTGAATGTGTGTGTCTGCATTCTGAGTATAAGAAAAGAAAATCAAGAACAAGCTTTTGGATCACAGAAAATCCCAGGGAGGAGGGTTATAGGCTAGGCCCAAACTGGGAAAGGGTCTCGAAATTTGAGCAGAGACACTGCTTCTTGTGGATTCCTGCTCTCTTCAGGAATACAGAGCTTTACATGTTCTCTACCGATGAAGGGAATACACACCTCCATTGCCAGTTCTGCCTTCGAGCTAGAATGAACTCTAAGACGCTTGAGTTTTTGGCTAACTGCTCAGTGAAGAAGAGAGAAGATTTTGCGTATTTTTCCTTAGCCTGACTTGCCACAATAAGCTGTTTAAGCTTTTATATTGAATGCTTTCACTACCCGCTTTTGACACAAAAACATTAGTACTTCTACTAGAGTGGATATAATCTATATGAGTAGTAGTATTTCCTTCCAGTGAGCTGAAATGCTGTCACTTTCTTGTGGGGTGGAAGTTTCTCTGTCTTCACTTTATATCTGCCTAGGGAAAAGTCATGTCTCTTCTAAGGTCCCACGGGAAATCAGTAGCAAAGACTGAAATAGATGTATGTCTGTGTACATAAATGTAAAGCTGCAAGGCCCTTCCTTCCCTACCCTATCCCAGTCGTCCTACCTCCCCTCCTTTTCTTCGGCTTGTCTCAGGCTTTCTGATATCATTTTTCACTCTCTTCCTCCTTGATGATCCCCTTGCTCTTCCCTTGGTTTTCTTTTCCCAGTGCACTCCCCTCTTGCTGCAAGAGCCTTATCTTACCCCTCAGTACTTCCTTTCCAGGCTGCTCCACACTCTTTTTCACTTCCTTAAGGAAGTTTTGAGATCCTTCTCCTGCTGAGGGTTAGTTCTTCTGTACAGTAGCAATGTTGCATTCTTGCGATGTAAGATCCAAATGGGGTGAGAAGGCTGAGGGGTAGCTATGCTGCGTCTCCCCTGTTATACTCTCGTCTTGTTGAAGTAGGGCTGCAGAGGATACAGGGCTCAATGCATGCTGTGCAGGCTCAGGAGCTTCATGTCAGCAGCAGCAGATGAAGGAATGACAGCAGGAGCAAGTGTCACTCTAGAAGAGCTGCTCCTGTCAGGTACAGCACTGCAACATCAAGGTTTTCCATGCTGCAAAGACTATATATCTACACACAGCAACTAATGTAGTCAGTTTTGGGGCCTCTCTGAAATTAAAAGGCAAAACACAAATAAAAACTCAGCTGAACAAAATCCGAGCATATTGCAGTATTTTAGTTTCAGGGTCTGTTAAAAAAAATTGCTTTGGAGTAAATTTGACCTGACAGTGACCTTCAGAATAAGCTGATCTTCCCAAAGGAGCTTCCTAATTTGTACCTATAATGAACACATCATCTATATAACTGATTCCTGCATTTGAACCATGCCATGTTTGTTCCATTATATGATGAAATACAGATGTATTTCCAGACACACCAGGAAGCTATTTCTAAATCATCTTTTTGCCCCACTGTTGACCAAGTAAAGTGATTCCAGGGCTTCAGGATTTAGAACAGATTCTTAGCTAAACTGTTGTTGAGGGTTGCTTTATAGTCCCAGTAACTGCAGAGAGACTCCTGCTATTTCAGAGGATACTCGCCCAGCACACGTGGAACATTACTAAGTCAGTAGCTTACCTTAGCTAACCATTTTCTCCCACAGTTTTCAGCTGCTTTGTTCTGTACTGTAGCACACACAGTCCCTGTGCTGGCAAAGAAATTGAAGCCTGTCCCTTTCTAACTGTATGGTCCTTATGTTCTTCCTAGCAAGTTCTTCCTCTGACATATGCTTGTTTCCCAAAGTTGCTCTCTGAAGGGTGGCCCTTATAAATCTCAGAGTATGGAGCACCTCTAAGGTGAACACCGGCACTAACTTCATCTGGTAGTTAACCAGAGCAAGAAATTTCTATGGCGAGCAAAGATTTCTGGCTTTGCTAGCTATTGTGTCCACAGAGTAATGTCTTGCTGTCGGTCACTCTCTAGCCATTATAATCGAGTTCCATCATCGATCACCCTGTTGTCATTACCCTGGTTTTCCATTCTTCGCCCTTCTGACAAAGACTTCCCTGAGCCACCCAGTTGCATAGAACTGGTGCCCGATGAGAACTTGTTTATGTTAAAATAATGGATACAACAGTCTTCATTATTGTTAATATTTAAATAATATTTATGTATCACATCAATGCTGCTAGAAATGCATGGAGTCTTGTATGTGTGGCTATGCAGCAGCATTCCTCATCTTCTGCGTTGATGCCATTTTGGTCTTGCGTTTTGAGCTGTGTTACTAGGATAAGAATTGGAAAGAGCTCATGTTTTATTATACTTAACCTGTACATTAAACTGTGTGTATTTTTAAGTCCTTGCATACCCCTCCCTCCTATTACATTATTTCTGATGGGAATTCACTATCTTTTAAATCGCTCATCATTATACTTTTCAGGAATGTGTCTGGGCAGTGGGATATATTTACTAGATTTGAAAAGCAAATTAGTTTTGGAGTATTTAACCTAGGTGTCTTAAATGCTACTGTAAAAGGCAATTGTTCCTTTCAAAAGCAGCAAGGTTTTCTTCTCTCTCCTTCTAGCACCAGCAGGAGCAGTAGGATGGTTCACCTGACCTGAGCCTGGTCCTGTCCTAGTTCTGAACCCATCCTTTGTGTCTCCACTTTCTGGGATGAACTCATTCTCAGAGCAATGATAGTCAGTTTTCATGGCTCTGGTGATCTCTTCTGATCACATCTAATGTTCCAATTTTTGCCCTGGTTAGTAGATAGTCTTGTTCAATCTGATTCTATCACAATCTGTATGGATTTGGAGCAAATACTGCTATGAGTTCCTACAGTAAATTCAACTCTTTATTAAGCTTATATAATTATGAGAAGTTAAGACTTTCTTAATGATGGACAACATACTGCTCACCCAGGAGTGTCAGATACACTTCTGTCTCTGTCACTTTTTTGGGTTTGTAAAGACTGCTGTTACTTCACCTGCTTCCCCTTCTCGGTCCCCCTGGACTGGCCTGGGGCAAAGATTCTGACCTCCAGCTCACTCTTGGCAGTGTGTTCTGGACATCTGCAGTTTCAGCTGTCTGCTGTTATGGGGGCATGATTTGTGCTCATGTTTGCAAGGCAGGCTTCTGCCATGCTGTTCCTGGGTTTCTCCAAGCTCTTGCCTTGTTCCTGTGTGTAATGAATTGTACATGCATGCAGACTCCAAAGCCTGAATGCTGCAGCAGGAGTATGTGTGTTGACCTACAATGAGGGCTCTTTAAAACCAACTTCCTTGTATAGCAATCAGAAGGTGATCATATACACTTCAGAGTACATTGGGCTTAGGTTTTTTCAGGCAATTAACTTCAATATGCTGTAGCTGCATCTCCCCTTTTTGCTTCTTAAGGCTTAGATCTTGGCTAAAAAGGTTCCATGTCCTGGCTGAGCACCCTTGGGAAACTCCCTCCTAATCCTCTATCTTCACCAGGCTGACACTGTTTCATATGGTTCCCAGAGGTGCACGTGTTTCAGGAACGGACTGGTGACCAAACTCTGCTGTGGGATTGTTACAGGACATTTAACAAAATGTTTCTGGGATTGCAGCCTTTTCTTACAAGAGGTGATTCATACCTCTCCTTGATTCAATTTTGTCCTTCCTTCATGGAGCAGGTTGCAGGATTTAGCCTTTTGGCTTTCCACAATCATTTGGCTTTATGTGGATGGTAGTAATGATTAGTAGAAGGCCTGACTTGCTGTGGTGAAACTTTAAAAAGATTAGTTTCTGTCTTGATAAACATGTATTTTGCATGATTTTAATGTGATACCTCAGTTGACATAGATTAACGAAATACTAAAAATCGAGTTGGTTCAAATCCAGAAGGTTATGTACTAACTGGGAAAATCTGTCTGTTCTGTGTAACCATGCTGGAAAATGTTATTCTTAAAATAAGTAATCCCACTGTCCGGCATTTCTTAGGCTAAATTTTGTGCAAGCACAACTGTGAATGACTAATTTTTGGCACTGACTTTAAAATGCATGGAGAGTTCTCCACTAATGCTGTTTGATTATGAATATACTTGATTATCCATTAACGGAAAGCATGGACACATCGGAGTACTTACCAGGTTGTAGGCTACTTTCATGAATTGGGGGGGTCGAGTCTCCAGAATGGGAAGAAAGAATTGAGTCCTAATAAAGGGAAAGATACTGAGTGAATGTCCCAAGCTACTTGGCAGCAATCTCCTCTTGGAAATTTCCTGTTGGGGTATTTTCCCTTCAAGTACTCTTTTCAGCTGAAAGTTCTAAAGTCACTCAGGCTGACAGACTAACTAATAGTATACTAATTAATAAACTAATAGTTTGGGGATGTTTTAAATCACATTTATTATTGACAAAATTACTATTCAGAGCATTTCACAGATTGATGCACAACAGCAGCAAATACATAGTCATCCCATTCCACATGCATAAGATTGTACAAACTCTGTATTTGTTTTTTGTGGTAGCATTAGCCAAAAAAAAAAAAAAAAAGACATGCAGATGTGGAAAAGGAGGGCCCAGTTGTGCTGGACTGTATAGGATTTTCAAATTGTTAATATCGGATCTCGCTTAGAAAAAAAATGGATCAGATTGCATGGAATATGAGTGAAGCATGCATGTTTATATACAAATGGACATGCATGAATTTAAGATTTTTTAAGAGCTTAAACGGTGAGCACTAGAGCTCAACTTTTCTTCCTCCTCACAGGACTGACACCACATGCCCTGAGCTGAGGCAGCCCCCCCCCCAACAAATTGTTGCAGGGAAATAACTCAGCGTATGGTCATCAGCTCCTGCCATGTTTTCCTCGCAACACCATCAGTAAGCAGATGCTTTATGTAATCAGAGATTCCTGCTTACTAACAGAGAAATCACAAATACGACACATTGCCCAACATTTGGGCATTTTTTTTATTACAGTATGGCTATGGGAATTTTAAATAGGTACTATAAAACCAGTGTGTCTGTCCTTCTTTTTTCTGTAACTTTCCCCACAACGCAGAGCCTCCCTAGTCACCATTTCCAGTCACTTTCCACTTTCTCATTAAGCCAATGTCTCTATAAAAATAAGGTCATAATATTCTTTGTTTTTGTAGCCTAATGACTTCTCATTAGCCCACCTCTGTGGCCTTGTCTTCTGTGCCTGCTTTGGCCAAGTCAGTTGTGAGGGTTAGCTGTTCCATCATCCCACCTCTACAGAGAGGTGACAAGAATCTAATACTGAATGTCCTGGTTTTCACACGTTTAAAATTGTATTACTTGTTGACTTGCACGTGGACAGGAGAGGCTCTCGAACATCCATCCTCTCTTCCCGCTGTTCCTGGGGAACAGCATTTCCCCAGGACTGACACAAATGTGGAGGAGCAGAATCCTGAAACACACGTGAGAGAGGAGAACAAGGGCCTGACAGTTGCTCCCCCCTTTCCTCCTTGCTGTCTTCAAGGTCTTCCTCTCAGAATCTTGTGACCCAGCCCTCCCTTTCTTGCTCACCACTGCCCTTAAAATGTTCTTTCTTCCTTGGTCTCCTCCTCTCGCTGTTTGTTAGTTCCCCTCTCCTCCAGGCGGGAATTTTTATATATAATTTGCTTTCTTTTTCAAAAAAAATTTACTTGTATTTACCCCCCAAAATAAAATATGTCTTTGTCAAAGTTTTTTGCATTATTAATAACATATACCCAGTTCACTTTCAGAATTCCTTGTGAGGATCAGATGCAAACTGCCACTAGGTATCAGGCAGAGTAAGTTACACTGTACATCCTCTTATACCACATAGCTCACACTAAAGTTGGCAAGCTGGAAGACATTTTGATTTCAAAATCCTGATATGTTCTGTGGTGAATGTTAAGAACATTTGAAGCACTGTGAAAGCACTGATTTGATCCACCAAGGGTGTGCAACAGTGGAAAAAATAGTTTACCAGAATTTGTTCACTTTAGGAAAAGCTTTTTTTCCAGGCCATATCTGGAAAAGCACTAGCAGAAATGACCCTAAGCTTATCACTCTAAGTTTATTTTGGATCCCCATGAGGCACACCAAATTTCAAGGCAATTTGAGCAAGTATGTGGATTTTAGGGCGCTTAAAGTGTCGACCTTTAAACAGAAATAGGTACTCAGCCTTGGAGAGACCGCACTCCCTGATAATTAACAGGAGGATTTAGTTTTTAAAACGTACTGTAGAAACATAAAAACTCTTTGTTGGTGTTATTAAAATGGAATTTTCAAGTTACATCACATTTAGATTTTGTGTTACAGAAGCTAATGAATACTACTACTTACAAGATGTCAGCGCGGAGCTCCTTATAAGGATCTTTATCTAATATCACCTATATCCTGGAATCCTCATAAAATGCACTTTGTTGGGTGTCCTGAGAATCCATTAGAATTTCCCGAACAAAATGCTCACAACATGTATTTTTTTAAAGGTTGATTCCAAGCAGTGACAGATGAAAGAAAGCAGTTTAATCAACTTGGAAACTAACATGCTTCTCAACATCTCTGGAGCATGATGATGTGTTGCAATACTTAACTTGTTAAGTGCAAGAGCATGTTATGGCATTAACTACAAATTCTGTGACTTCCCACATGCAGACAATCTGATCAAATGTTGTGTATTATTGTAGCACCTTGTGGTTCTAATAGAAGTCAGGTCCTTACAGTGGTAAATGCTGGGGAAAAGAAAGAGTAAAAAACAAAACTAAAGGTGCAAATATAGAAGAAGGGGCATAGTGACAGGAAAAACAGAAACACAGTGAAGAGAAGAAACTTGCCTGAGGCCACCAAGGGCATCAGTGGCAGAGACAGGAATAGAATTCAGGTCTCTTCAGGTCTATTTTCATGCCCAGGGGACCTCATTGTCCTTCCATGGACATGCATGTGTGTTCTGGAAAAAAAAAAAGATCACTTGTTTAAATGATATTCTAACACTAATTATAAATCTTACCCGTAGCACCATCCGGTATGTGGCTCATTCTTCAGTCCAGCTTCAAGTTCTCCTAAGAACTGGGATGACATGTTGAGCAATACTTCTTTTATTCCTCTTGATCTCACAAATCTTAGAAAACTGATTGGATTCTGTGGTCTTTTCAAGCATGTTCTGGTTGTAGCCCAAACTGAAAGTAAAGATTTTGCTAAAAAAGGAAGCTATTTGATAATATAAATCTGATTTATAATGGTGCATCCAGCATCCTTGCCTTCTGGCTGCTTGGAAGCCATGAGTGGAGCAGTTCTTTTCTCAGCCCTTTGTCAAATTCTGGAGAAGCACTTACAGCTGGTGTAAGCCGCCATAATACTTTGTTGTGGCCTTCTTATGTCTCATTTTGCTATCCATTCATCTGCAAGACCCTCTCCTCCTAGAAAGTGCAGAGTATCCATATTTAAGATGATGTTTCTCACATACAATTAGGCTCTACGTGAAGAGCACAAGTTCTTCATGCCCAGTATATCCTTTGTATTTGCACACCTATGTTGGACACAGTCCAGCCCTCTCTCTCTTCTGCATTTGTCATTCAAGTGCTGTTTTGTTTTTTCTTGCCGATCATTAATACAAATGTCAGATGAGAACCGGCCCTACCTCAGAACCTTCTGGCTCTCCAGTAGGTAGCAACATACCAGGTTGAAATGTGTCAAATATCTATCATTACCCTTTGCTTGCAGACCTTCAAGCAGCATCTTTCACTACCCCTGGCAGACTGTCTCCTACAAGCTATCCTGAAAAATTAATATCTACTTGCTTGGATAGGACTATGACATAGATGTATTAAATAATTCTATCAAGTGCTTTTTGCGGACAGTTTTTGCGAGAATGTTAAAGTAAGAATCATGGATAGTATCTGGCCTGCTTTTGCTTTTTTTAGATTCCTGGTTGCTTATTGTTCACCATTTTTCTATTTCATAATAAATTCCCGTGCCTTTAATGGTTACTGAAGGTGAAAATGTGAATTCAAAGTTTTATAGCAAATGTCATGGGTCTTCATATATATGTGCGTGTGTATATTACAGTGTACGTATGCACACATATAAAACTTCCTTTTTAATTTGAGTTCAGCTGCTTCATCCTACTTATTCACACGCAGCCTTTTACCAATCAGCAACAATAATAATCCAGAGGAAATTGAGTGGTATCTGCCCTACCAACTCCAGTGAGAGCTCACCGTTCCGGAACAAAAGCTACATGTTTCATTCACTAATGAAAGCAAATATAAACTGAAGAAGATACATTTACATGAATTAATTGAAATTATACAAATTAAAATCATAACTAATGTAACTGTAAGTGGAGCTAATATTTTAAATATTTTTTTAACTGAATTCACAGACAGAGTTATATGGTAGGATTGCTAAGCCTCAGTAACTTGGTTTATTTTTTTTCTTAGTTGCTCTATGCATGTCTTCTTCAAAGATTTCCTTAGCTTGAAAAGAGCTGTGGAAGGAAAAACCCTTCGGCCTGTTGGCCTGACATTGGAGACACAAATTTGAATATCACATCAGACAAGCTAACTTCTCACTGGTCTGTCACCCCTGGCAAGTTCTTTGTCTTCTAAAATGTAGGTGTTTTGGGATGTGGAAAATTACCTTGTCTGCACTTTTCATGGCCATGTGGTATTAAAAGACAGTAAAAATAGACAACTAACAAGGGAACATCTTTACAAGAGGGCAAAGAAGCATTTAGTCCTGTGGGAGATGACTTTCCCTCTCTCTCTCTGTTTCTTCTCGCGCTCGCGTTCTCTCTCTCTCTCTCTCTCTCTCTCTCACACACACACACACACACACACGCACACGCACGCGTATATACACACACACACACACACACACACATGCACTCAGACATGCGCACACACCTACAACCCAAGACATGAGTGATCAGTGTACCTGCTGGGCCAGGCTTCTGCTGAAATCCCAAGTGGGCTCTAACAAAACACCCTCCTTCGTGGCCTCTTCAAGACAAGGCGAAAACATCCACCTAAAATCATGCTTTGTTTGCATCCTAACTGAAACAGCATTAAAGGGGGAAATGGGAATTCAGAGCTGCCAGCTACAGTATCTCTGCTATCAGTTCACCAATAAGGCCTAGTACAGACCTGCAGAGCCTCTGGATAAATTGTATTTTCCAAGGGTTAATTAAGCTGTCTTGAGCTTCTGCATGAAGGGGAACAAACTGGCACTTGCAGCGTTTTCTGAAACCTGCTGTCGACATTACAGTCCCTGCTGCTTTTAGCTGTATCGATCCGATGCCTGACCTGTGAAATCCTTGATGGCTGCTAACACTGGAAGCTTACTGGAGCTTTCCAAGGGAGCTTCAGGACAGCTTGTGTAGTCAAGTACAATTACCTGTCCCTCCAGGAGAGCCAATTAGTTCACAAAGAGCTGGAGCAGAACAAATGTTTTGTGTGTGATTTAGAATCTGTACGAAAAGCTTTGTTCTGTCTGATTCTTTTGTTTCTAATTTTATGATTATTGCTCTGTTCATGACAATCCACAGTGCATTTCCTTACATGTCTCATAAAGGACTACTTGGGCATGAGAAAACAGATTTACAGTTATTATTTTTGAACAGAAAAAAAGTCTTACATGTGATACAAAACCTAGCCTTAGTAATTTTAAATATCATGGACTTAAAATGCTCATGTGTTGAATATTTTCAGGGACTTGTCAGTTTGTTTAAAACTGACAACATACATAGATATTTATGTGCTGTAACTGTAATAGCATATATTTACATGTATGTATCTACAGGTATACACACATTTCAGTTTAAATTATAGGTATCAATTTCCTGAAAGTGAAAAGAGAGCAACTGATCTATAAAACATACAAAGAATGAAAATTAAAGAGGTTACTGTGTATATTATTACCCATTTAATGCAGTATTTGTAACTTTTTTTAGTAGAGAGAAAAGACAGTGGACCAAAATTTGATCTCCATTATTCCAAACAGCCCTACTACTTGGCTCACGTTGTGCAGGGGTAATAAAACAACATTGGCTCAATAACAAGACTTCTTCAATTAATTCGAACTAATAATTCAAATAAATAAGGACCTAATAATTTAAGTGGTTAGTGTCTATTTTTTCACAGTGGACTGAGTCCAAAATATGTAATGTCCTGCATATAAATTGGACTATAGCAAAGATTGTTGCAGTAGGAAAATTTGGGATGGTTATCAGCTGATGGTGAGAGATGTCCTGAGGTCAGCAATTACGGGTTTCATAGGTATTGCACAGCTCATAGCCTGTTGCTGAAAATGAAATCCTAGTATAGAGTTGGGGTTTTTTTCAATCTTGCCTTGGAAGAGTGATAGAGAATAGATCTCATTGGCTTCCAGTTTAGACCTCAGGGTTCAATGACATATCCATTACGTTTGGATCCCTTCCAATCCTAAAACCCCTGGACTTTGTTGTTCAGTTTGAAAAATGGAAGGAAGGGGAGTGGGATGCAGACCTTTTCATTTCAAGGTCACTGGTTTGATGAGGTCTGGGTTAGCAGTGACCAAAAGTTATTACTGCATGATGACTGTTTTGGTTTCCAGTGTGAAATGAGACGATGGTCTTCTAGTTCAGTTCCCAGCTGAAGACTGTTCATAGTACAGAAACCACCATTACGACTGACACTAATTGGCACTCTGTTTAGCAGTGACAGCAGATAGACCAGGGATGGAATGGGCATTAGAATGGATTTATATTCTAACTCTTTGAAGCTGTCCTTCCAAAGGAGGGTTGAAACACAGCAGTAGGGCAGTGGGGAAACATGGGTTGTTGTTTCCTAAGCTGTACAGGTGAGTCTTGTAGAGGACGCAGAGTTCCCTGCTATCAAGCTGACACTTTTCACATGTAAGGAAAAGAAGACAATCTGATCATCCAGACAGAACAACACAAACATTATATTACCAGAGGTTGCTTTATACCCCCATGTAATTTATATTAGATAACTGGGAACAAGTAGAGCCTCATTAAAGAAAAAAAAGAAGAGGAGTCCATCCTTATGCATAAAGAAAAGCTTACATGCTTTTGTGCTAGTAGGGACATTGTAAAACTTGGAGTTTCCATGCCTTTCCTAAACTATGTAAGCAAATGCAGGAGAAGGCATTTGTTTTCTCACTTCCAGAGTTTGCTTTTATTGTTACTGTAAGTGTCATTAAAGCACAGGCATCAATTAAGGAGAAAATCTAAGTCTGGCACTTTAAGTGCTTTTGTCAGCTCCTTTTCCTCAGCTTTGGGGACTTGCCTATCTCTTGGACTGGATGTGTTATGATAGAATAAGACCCATCTGAGCTAATATCCAACTGACCCGGTGAAACTAATTCTGCTGGCTTGTAGCTCATGTAAGAAAGTGCTGGTAAAAATGCTCCGTGTTCTATATTATCCAGGAAATCAAGGTATTTCTTAATGAATCAAGCATACTTTATTACAGGGTATAGCTAGCAGTTTATGTTTGTGAATGTATAGAGCAATTCACTTTTAAAACAGACCTTCAGTATTATCCCCCTCCTACTCATCCCTTGCCCCAAAAATAAACTTTAGGCTGTACATGTGGTCTGATAGTGAAATTTGTGATATATTCATGTATCATAGATGAATCTATTGATAAATGATATATACATCTGTTGCATAGACATCACTTAGTAGTAACAAAACCAATGTGATCTCATGTAATGTGAAGAGCTTCAAATAACTGTGGTCATCCTGAAACCTTTCTGGCACTTTCTCTAGTGCACCTGAATTGAAATAGTGAATTTTTTAGTCTCTGATAAAGCAGACAGAAGAACTCCGTTTGGAATGCAAATATAGAGAGAAATTCAAGAACAGCTCTTGTGATTGTATTAAGAAGTTATGTTTTGTATGGAAATATGCAAAAATACAGAAGTATTAATTTTAAAGAGACAGTAAGAGACAAATCCACTGTAGGATCTCAAACAGCAAAATTCCTTGTTGTCAAGGAAGACAGCTATCTCACTGATGATACCTGTAGTCTCTGAAATTCTGTTTATCATGCTGAGTTCAGCATGTGGTCATCTTTTCTCATAGCATCTGGGTGCGTGCACAGATACTCTATAGGTATACAGGGAGGATTGTTGGTGCATTTGATAGCAACCTTCTGCCTGGCCAAGACAGAACATTCTGAAAAAAGATCCCATTCTGTGTCATGATGAACCATCAGTGAGGCTAAGGCTACGTCAGACATTCGTGGCTGCTGTTTGTGGCAGCAGAACCATGCATAGCAGGAAGGATTATTGAAGTGTCTTCTCTAGTTATGCTTCTGCAAGGTCAGATGCCTTTGAGAAGATGGAAAGCATGGACAATGTGGGAAATTCTGGGGTTGGGTTGACCAAATGACATTGCATAGGATCTGGAGCACTGAGATTTATACATTCTCCTATAACCTTCAGGATGGTGAGATAAGGGGTTTGTCATCTGAAGGAACGCTGTCACTGACTTTCAAAGGTCTCAAAAAAATCAGCTGGCAATGACAAGCCAAACTGTAGCCAAGAACACAAGAGAATCCTGCAAAGGACAAGATCGTATGCTCCGTAGGTGCTTTCTGTTTGAACTAGCTGTCCCCAAAACTATGTTCAGCTGAATGTCATTCAGCTTATGGTGTTGTCGAGTACACCACTGGTGGGTGAAGGAAGGAATGAACAAAGTTGGTCTGGGTTCTGCTGGGTTCCTTATATTTTGCACTGAGTATCAATGAATGCCTGAACTTTGTGCCTTACATGCTCTCGTAGTAACTGTGCTGAACTATAAAATACTCAATTATTTATATGGGAAGCATAGCAAGGCTGAGTGGCATTTCTGTAACCTGGAGCTTCACGATTAATAAATAAAACCATTTCTTTCTATTGTCAGTGGCCTGTATCCT
This sequence comes from Dromaius novaehollandiae, assembly GCF_036370855.1. Lineage (NCBI taxonomy): Eukaryota > Metazoa > Chordata > Aves > Casuariiformes > Dromaiidae > Dromaius > Dromaius novaehollandiae. Next base: position 125,246,902 of record NC_088100.1, read on the forward strand.
TGCTTGCTGAGATGCATGCTGGGCAGCCAGAAGAAGAATTGTCAGGGCACAACGCCATACATTTGCTTTGCTGGTGTAATTACTTGGCAACATTGTCAATATTATCTGCCTTGCTTAGTAGAAAGAAGATTTTACTGTGAAAATCTCCACAGTAATATTAAATGAAGCCTTACTCAGTCATTTGCTAAGGAAGCATCATGAATTATATTGGAGCAAGCCTACATAGCAATTGCTTTTTTTTATGTTTTCTCCTTTACTTCCTTTGTACTTCACACTGAGTCCAGAAAACCTCTATGGTGTGGTGGGCAGAAAGCACAAGGTTATGAGTGTTAACCATCACAAATACTGCAGTATTCCTAATAGCGTAGTGGAGATTTCTGTCCTTTGGGTCAGGGTTAAGTACAGTACAGCAGCACTTTCAAACTGCCTTAGAGTATGAGAAGCAGCAAAGAAGGTCATCTTGTGAAGGGTCAGCACAAGCAAATTAGCCAGGTATATCTGTGTGGGGTGGGGGAAAATGTTTGATGTGTTGGTGGTACATGTAAGAGACCAGATGAAATCGTCTTAGGAGTAACATTCAGCGTCCAATCCTGGAAGTTCGTTTGCGCCTCTTTAGGTTTCTGATTCAGGCCTCCCTTAGATGAGCAGAGCTTGTTCAGGAAAAATTAGAATGAATTCATACCCAAATAATTTTTCAAATTTTCCCTTACTCAGGTGGTGTGCCCTGATGCCTTTCGCCAGAGCAGCCTCAGCTGTCTGGTTCACAAAAATCCAGCCACTTTTACAGGATCTAGCTGTATGCAGGCAGGGAGAAGGGTGGCAGTGTGCCAGGGTGAAGCATCAAAAGTATGCGCAAAAATGCTTTTGGGTGTTTCCAGATGTGAAAGACTGCCTGTCCCCTGTTGTGCTCCTGGGCAGTGAGTACAGCAGTCTACTCCTCTTTTTTCAGGAAGGTAGCTACAGAGGGTGAGTCCTCCTCTCTTGTTCTGGGAAAGCCACAGCCTCCAGCATGTGCTTCATTCTTCTGAAACTGGGCATTTACTTGGGCTGAAGCTGGGAAATAACCTCTTTGCACCCTACTGACCTACTCATATGCAGAAAGAGAAGATGCCCTCCCACTTTGTGAGAAGTGTGAAACTGTAAGCAACAGCATTTGATTCTCAGCACATCAAAAACCTTTAGGTGTTCCCTACTGAAAATTTTGGTGGAAAAACATTGTAGAAATGGCACACAGGCGTAAAGGCACACCTCACTGACATTTGGCATAAAGGTTTCTCAGGGTGCTTGAAGACCCTTCCTCTGCCCACCACCCTTCCTCGGGCACTGTCTCTAACATTTCGAGGAGAGTGAGAGGACCAGTGCAGCAAAGACACCTGATCACACTTCACACTGATGATCAGTGGCACACATATATACAAGCTCAAGCAGGCTCAACATGAAATTTATAAATGGTCAAGTTTCTTCGATGTACTTTCATTATGTAACTTATTTTAAGTGGCTTCTTCTTTTGACCTTCCATGGCCATAGTTCTGTGCAGGCCTTTTGGCATTTTAATACGACTGGTTGCTTTCTGGTGGCTTGAGTGGTTAGAGGCCAGGGCCCAAAAACAGAGCTGGTCTTGAATCCTTTAGCAGATGCAGCTCTGGAACAACATGGGAGACTATGGAAAAGCTTGGAGGAATTTGGTACTGGGAGGTGCAAAAAGTCAAATTTTGGTTGATTAACTGCTCCAGGCCTTTCAGTATGTGCTCATTCCCACACCAAGTTACTGGAAAACAGCATGCAGTCTAGCCTGCAGGCTTATCACTTCATCTTTTGGGTTGTTTTTTTCAGATTGGTTTCCTACCTGCAAGTCTTTTTTTTTTTTTTCTCTGTCTAACATTTAAGCAGGTCAGTCATCTGTTTACTTTTTTAATACAAGAAAGGCCAAAAAATAGGCTTCTGTTATTCCACAATTACAGCAGCAACTGTCTTTAAATATTTCAACAGGATGTCTGACAGAGGAAATTTCACATGGAGCTGAGCAGCTCTCATTGAAGAGAAGTGCCCATCTTCCACTGAAGTTTGATTTGATCAAGTTAAGAGCCATTAGAAGTGGCACTTGGGGCATGTACTGTGCATTTGGTACAGGCTTGCATTAAATTTGTTAGGTGTGCAACTAAGAAAGGGCACATGACGCATGTGTGGTGAGCTAAGTTAGCTGTGTAAGAAAAAGCTCACTTAAGGTGTAAGCATGAGATAAGGCAATATGCTGTTATTAATATGACTTTTTTGTTAATCCCTAAGCATTAAAACAGTATGAGTTTTTCAAGCACAGAGAAGATTTCACTCCATTTATCTACAATAATCATGTGCTCTATGGCCAGAAAGACAGTCACATTAAAAAGAATCCCATTGCGTAGCCTGCAGTATCCCTTCCCAGTGTCGCAGCTCTCCAGTGGTCTTCATAAAAAATGGATTTGGGCAGATTGTAACCATTCTTCAAACATCTGTGAAATATCACTATCCACAAAGCACTTGGGCTTTAATTGTTTGAAATGCCTGTCTTGAAATGATCCTTCTAAAAATGAGTTTGATTTTTCCTTTTCAATGTAAGCAACATTTTTATGGTCTAAAAAAATCCTACAGCATTGTCAGAAGTGCTGTGTTCCACTTTATGAACCCTGAAGTAATGGCTCTGCAGAAGTATATGCAGAAGTCTGTTATTGACTGTGAAGACATTCGGTACCGATTGACTGTGAACTAAAGCATCATTTTCGCTCTCATACCAGCATCAGGGTAATACTATATTTGAGCCTCTGATTTGATTGATACATCTCAGCAGCAGGACACTTAAACATTTATGTCATAAAATGAAAATGAATTATTTTATGTCACTGAGCACAACAGCCTGGCATGCAGTAGTTAAAATCCAATGAAGTTCCAATCAGTTCTGTAGTTACTAAAATACCTAGAATCTTGTATTTTTGTTTTAAGGGGGCTTCCAGTAAAATCTCATAAAGTTAAAATGGTAACTAGTCAGTATGTCTATTTTAAGGCTTTAAAATTGCCCAACTTCTGAAGTCTGCTAGATATAGACATGCAGTTGTGTAAGCGGCAACTTGGAATGCAGAATATCCAACTCAACCATTTTGCAAACTGAAAAACTCTGTATTTTATGATCGCATTTACCTACTACTGTTCAGACAGGTACATTTTGTGCAACTCAGGGATCTAGTTTTGAAAAGACTTTCCTAACAATTCCTTTAATAACTTACTTCTTCTTTGTAAAATTCAAATGATATTTGAATTCTTTATGTTTATAAGGCAATTGTCTGTCTATTGATCTAGAAAATATTTAACTCGAGCATATCATCCTCTGTGCATCGGCTAAATCACCATATTGCTTGTATGCTTTTTTAAAGAAAAAAAGATGTAAAGGTTGTTTCAACTTTTTATATGAACTACGCATCTTGACAAGTTCTTAACTTCAGTATATTGTGCTTCATTACTACTTTAAAACCTGCTGAAGCTAAGCTGCATCTTGCTAGCCTATTAGTTCAACCTTAGGCCCATCAGTAGAGCATTACCCAATGTCTTGGGAACAATTAAGGCATGCCTTCCCTACCAAACAGTTTTTAAGTGGACAAAACATATTTAACAGTAGAATTTGTGGCACACAGCATGGAAATGTAATGAAAAGTACTGGGAATACGCATTAATCCTAATGCTGAACAAGTTCCTAATAACTCACTTGAAACTCCTGGGGATACAGCATCAAGTGTGTACTCTCTAAATGCTACTAATGAAGCATTTACAGTCCACAGTGATAAAAGGAAAACAGAAGAGTCTGCGGCCTGTTAAAGGGCTACTCAAACAACGCCCAGAATGCATACTTAAGATGTATGTGATTATTGATCTTTTCAGCAAAAAGACTTTATGAATAATATTCATACCATACCATTAGTATACCAAAGTAGCCTGGGAATTAAGCATCAGCAGGAGAGCAATTGATGGATTTAGACAGGTCAGACAATGTCATTCTAAAAGCAGCTAATCAATATGGACAAACATGTCAGAAAGGTGACTTGAAAAATGATTTTATAACAAGGGAGGGGAAAAAAAACAGGTTCCTTAGGTCCCCAATTTTTCCTCCCTCAGAATTATGTATTACTGAAACAAGGTTGTTAACTGTTTCACATTTCCACAAGCAGCAAAAAGAAATTAAAGTAAAAAACACAAGGGCAAAGTTTTGGGTTCTCCCTGCTGAAGACAAATAAATAGACTGATGGGGGGGAATTTTGCCCCATGTAGCTACTGTGGTGCCTCTGCTGCCAATTTTACAGCTGGCCCATATGTTATCCTACCTTATTTTGAATCCTCTTTGAATGTAACGAGGCTAGCCCCAGAGTCTGGGTGGGATTTTGCTGAAGTGGGGTGCTCCAGGACTCCTGAGGAGGCAAAGCTTTTCTGAGCTGGATTCTTTTTGCAATGAAAAAGCAGTAGTGGCTTCAACTTGATGGCTAAGGTAGCTTTACAGTTGGTTTGTTCTCTTTCAAGTGGTGCAAAGTGGTCAGAGAGATGACACTTCATTTCCAATTGGACTTCTTCAGGTTTCCACTGCCAGCCATTAGATGTTGTTAAGCCTTTGTCTGTCAGATTAAAAAGTGTACCACATTAAGGCATGATGTTATTTGCTCTTGTAATTCTTCCTCACTGCAGCTTAGCAGCTGTCTGAGCAGCACATGCTTATCAGAGCCTGCTTAATTCTGGACTCACTCACCCAAATTTCTCAGCGGCATCCATTCTCCCTAACCCACTAAGAAAATCTTGTGATTAATGCTTCGGGCTCCAGGTTAATGTTAATGTCAAGGAACTCTTTCTAATTCTGACACGAACCTCCTGTGTAACCTCAGACACATAGCCAAACCTGTCCTTTGCTGCCGTTTCCCCATCTGTAAAATAAGTAGAATAGTACTTCACTTCTAGAGAAGTTCATACCTATGAACTCCCCTGAGATATTCCAACGGAAGGAATAAAAGAAAAGGTTTATAAGTACTAGAGGGTTATTATTCTTTCTGCTTCTGTCAAAGACACAGCTACTTTCAATTTATTTGAATCTCAGTGTTCAAGAAGTAGGAAAAATAGATCATTGAAAAGCAATGGGTGTGGAAGTTCGGGACGAATTTCTCAATTCTATCAGTCTCTGCTGCCGCAGAAAGCACTGTTACTCCAGTCTATATGAAATCCTTCTCTATCTTCTTTCCCTGTGTGACTCCCTTCTCTTTGATCCAATAGTTAAATCTTTGTCACCTGAGAGATTTTCCTTTCTCCCCCCAAAATGGCCTTTCTTTTGAGACCCATCCATGACATTTGTCATTGTACAGACATGACACCTGAGCATGCATTTCGATTTGAATTTCCTGCAAGTATTGTACCATGTCTGGGAGGATTCTCCTCATGTCCCTGCAAGAAAAAATACTGATTTGGGTATCATCAGTAACTTCTTGACAAAGTTTTTTATTACCCTTTTAAAACATTCTCATGTCATGACTGTGGATGAATGTGGTCAGGATGAATGTGGTCCCTTCTACGCGTCCAGAAGGGAGGGCTCTCAGGGAAGGTTGTCCACTGCCACCCTCTGTGCCTTCTCTGGGAGGGATGAATAGAGTCATTGTAATGCTGTACCATCTGGAAGCAATTGGAGGCAGAGTAAATAATGAGGAACAATGCAATCAGATTCAATAGGCTTTGGTTTGTATAGGTACTAGGTCAATAGATGGCAAATACATTACATTGTAAAAAACAACACAGGACCAAGGGGTACAGTTGGGGATTATTTACTAACTGGGACATTTATGTAGCACACTGATGAGGAAAAGGACTTTGCGGGTTGCAGTGGGGCAGTAAATAAAACTCAGCCAAGAGGAAATGCATGCGAGTGTTGATGCCGTTGTATTTATATGAATGGAAATTTTTTCAAAGCTATCTTACTCTATCCTTTTCACACTAGTTACATATTTCTTACTGAACTATGCTCCTTTTGTGACTTTTGATAAGAAAATTTTTATATGTAGTCACTGCACGTGGTTTATACTGGATGTCTCACATCAGCCACATACACAGGGTTTCTATCAAGTTTAAGGCTAGAATCAAATAGAAAAATCCTGGTTTGACAAAAGTCATCGACAGTTTCCCTGCAAATTTCTGAGAGGGACCAGATTTTCATATTGAGGGCATGTGGTGCTGTGCAGGGAAACCTGCACTAGTTCAGGCACCAGAGAGTCAAGGTACATACACCGGAGCAAAGCACTGCGCTGGCCGTGACCACAGCTAGCTCGTTCAGAGTGAGTGGGTATTTTGCAGGGCACAGCACTATACCACACAGGCACACTTTGAGTCTTAGATTAAGGACTGAAAAAGATTTACTTGTGCTGACATGCAGCTTATGCATAGCTTTGGTTTCATCCTAGAAAACAGGCCTTTGAGCTCTGAAGCCGAGCTGGAGCTGAAATCTTAAGGACAGTCACAAAGCTCATAATCAACCTTCCCCCTCATCTTCATCCTCTTCTCCCAAATTGCACAATTCAAAAGGTTTGGCTTTAAAGTTCGTAATTCTCCTGTTGCTGTTGGTAATTATTTAAATAACATGAAATCCCCAGAATGTAACAGTATATAGCTTATTTATGATGAGATCATCAGGCATTGGGCACAGTAGTTCTGTGACCAAGTTCAGAGGAAAAGCCTTTGGGAATATCTGTTTTCTCTTTCCCCCATAGTCCTGCCTCTTTGGCATGGGTGCTCACAGCAATTCCCACTAGTAGCAATAGATATCGAATAGGGTTTTTTCTCCCCTTAATGCTACTTCAGCAGCACAAGGTCAATGCTTCTTTCCCTCTGGTTTTCCCACCTCAAGAGAGTAACATCTCTGAACAGCAATCCCCAGTGTTTAAAGCTAGGATGTCCCCCAATCCTGAAGCTCATCTTTGCTAGGCAGAACAAACCCGTATTCTCCATAGTGCAACACGCCCATGATATTAACCTGGTAACCTGCTGAGCTCCCTTCACCATCTGCAAAAAGAAATCTGGAGTCTGTTTACAAATCACAGTGATTTTCCTGGGAACACTACCTTGTAAAACAAGAGTTTGTCTTGAATGTATTTTTTCAAAACAGTTTTATCATGAAAGAATTCCTGTGCGCCTTATCAAGCAAAGCCCTAGCTCCAGTGTATCAGTTTGCTGAATTAAACAGCGCTAAACATTTAACATGCTAAATGAATTAGGCTGGGAGATGTGAAGAAAGCTTAGCTTTAAGATGAAATGTAGGACAAACTCAAAAGGATGTTTTGCCTGTTTCATTCAGCTTTAGTGTCTTGCCTATAGGCCTCCCTTTGAAATAATCTGTGAACATGGTTACCATATAATTAGCTGAGCAGTGAGTTAGGTGTTTAAAAATATTTTTTCAGGTGCTTTTTTGTATTCATGATAGCTTCTCAACACCAAAAATCAATCTCAATCAAAGCTGCTACTGAGTTTATCATAAATTATCATGAAAAGGTTTTCTACTGAGTAGATGGTTAATTACTATCTAATTTGAATAATTTTGCATATTAATGAGAAATGAATGAAAATCATTTTTAGATTTTTAACTTCAGCTGAGAAACCCATGGAGATAATGGCCCCCTTTTAAGATGCATGTGATCCTGTTACTAAAGGAGACCGAGATTTTTTTTCATTTACCAACTTGTTTTAAATTGATTAATGGATTAGTGTTTTTGTCATTAATAAACTATATCCAAATGAAAGACAAGTTCATTATTTGACTGTGTGGCCTTATATCTGCTGCCAGAAAGAAAGTAACTGACTGAAAACATATTAAGGCTTTGCTCAGGGAATATGTAGCCTTGCACAATCCTTTGTAAATGCCAGAAAGCCAGAAAACTGCAGAGTTATGCAGAGCTGGTTTTAGGTGGGTAGCAATTTGCTATGTGAAATGCGAACGGCACCCAAACCTAGTTGTGAGGGCGCGAGAACGCTGCTCGTGGAGAAGGAGCCCTCCAAGCTGCGAAAAGCAAAGGCGCTATTTTGCCACAGCTCTTTCAGCGGAGTGGGTGGAGCAGCCTTTGTGCTTACGGCAGGCTCCTGTGAAAGGGGAAGGACCAAGGGGAGCCTCGGTGGTAGCTCATCCCCCATTGCACTGACTTCAGCCCTTCCCCACTGTTTCAACCCTACCTGTCCTTTTGCAGCAGTTTACAGGGAAACTAGCGGAGTTCTGCTCAGATCTACTGCTCGTTGCCTCACTGGATGTATCCCAGTTCTGCATCTGTGGGAAGAGATGGCAAGACTCAAAATGCACATTAATACAGCAATGGGAATCTAAGGCCATTTGAAGCTGGGAATTGTAGATGGCAGTAGATCGAGGCTTGCTGCAAACCTTCTCCATTTTATATTCTCCTTTACTGTATGTAAAGTCTTTAGGGAGATGATGTCTCTTTGCACAGTGCCTAGAGTGCTGTAGCCCTGATTCACAATTGCATGATTCTCTGCGTGCTGCAGGAATACAGATAATACCTAGTAGTACGGTACACGCACCACTGTATGGAACCACACATTTATTCAGGAATGGCTAATTAATGTTGCAGGTGTTAGGACTTGGGCTTCCGGAGTACCTCCCCTCTGAATTCTAACCATGCAGTGTTTTTCTTTCAAGCAACAGGAATATAATGAAATTGAAAGGCCGTACATTAAAAATGAGTATACAGTGCACTCTTAGAATAAATAATGGATCACCAGAAGATATCGGTGAAGTCTAAAGAGTGACATCTATTTAGATATAACAAGACTATCCAGATTTCTAATGGCAAATATTTGAAAATAGGAGTAAAAATGTTGACAGGGAAATAATCCCTCCTGCTTCAGAGCATATGCCAGACATTACCTGATGTGACGTAGGGAGCAACTACATATGCACATCATGGTAGACATTTGACTGCTTACAGTGAAGTGTCTTCCTGGAGCAATTGATAATAAGCTATGGTAGTAACAGGATACTAGATAATAAGCAGGCCAATCATGCAGTCTGGCCAGTCATATATACATTTTTTGAATTGTTTTTCTTCATTTGATAACAAGCAAAAGAAAAATTAAATGCATTCTTTAATAAATCCTGGCTCTTTTTAGTCCGCTTTTGGGGCTATGATCCTTACTTCTGACTGCAAGGTGAGTGGCACTGTTTGAGGTGAGTCTGAACTTGCCTGGAGAAAAGTTCTTAAACTATTACATTGTGATGCCTGAATCTGCACAAATTAATAGAGGTTGAGTTGTTCAAAAAGGACCAGGATAGTTAGCATTTCTCATTCTTTATAATGGTAAATATACAGCTAAGTCTATCTAAAGGTTTAGAATTTATTAATGTGAAATGTGATCCAAACTATAGGAGATGATAGACTTCGCAGTTAGTGAGGTTGAAGAGACCCCTTCTGTGATCCTTTCCTTAACACCCCCTGTATTCTTGCAGCACTTCAAATGTTGTTTCCAAGATATAAAATGTTTCAGGGATTAGCAGTTTTCTGTGCTGACAAAGACTTCCTTACCTCCTTTCCTATTCCCCTCCACTGTCTTCTTCCTTATTATTACTTCTGGGAACAACTACCATGTGCACTGCTGAACCTTGGCTGGATTAGTCTTGGGAGACCTCTAACGATAAGTTGTGGACCTCAGATTGTACCACAATTAGAAACAGTGGGTCAGTGTGACAAAAACACTGAAAAAGAATCAAAATGGGAGCTGTGTGTCAGAGGAAGCCTGCTAATTTTTTAGTGTGACAATTTTTTTAGGGCTTGGAATGAAATACCTGTAGAAAATAGATGTGGAAATGAACAACTTGAGAATTTAGTAACGATGAATATGCTTCCCTTGCTTGCTAGCAGGACACCTGTATTTCCAAGTCCCTTCCCACAAAGGGTTACCATTTGTTTCAGAGCATCCTTACAATCTGTGCTAGCACTGATAAAAAATCAGGGTCATAACTCAGAACAGTATATGAAAACTCATACATTTTACCAGCATGCAAGCTAATGAGCATGTGACTAGGAAAAGGTTCTACTCTTTCTCCACTGTTAACCTATACTTTACTGATGCTTATAGCAGTGTATCTTTCAAAAAATGATTTGGCCCAACGCTTGCAGTCTTTGTTCTGGCAATACTCCAATTGATTTCAAAGGGAATTCAGCCTAAATTCTGACTGCCTGATTTAGTCAGTAATTTTGTCCATAAGAACACTGTTTCAACAGAAATAACCTCCATTTGCAGAGGATCCATATCTGGTCTGTAAATCCTACCCATGGCTTTGGTCAGTAGGTCAATAAGAAATAACAATTTCATGAGATCAGAAGATGTATTAGCACCTTTAAGTTACCATGCGTGTTTGCGCAGATCTCAGTGCCTGGCACTGATACTGAAGTTACTCTAATGAACTATTATTTTCAGGTTTTCTGGTTTCTTCCATTGTAGGAGTGGCTCTATGGCTTGTACACTTTCTGGCGAGTAAAATATTTGCCGTCATCAGAAACTTACGTCAGCAGAAGGTCAGACTGACTGCATGAGAATTACATGAATATTTTTGCAACATTCATTAGCAAAATTATTTTAATTAGCAAAGCCCAAAGTAATTGAAGGAAAAGGTCATTTTATTTGTTTAGGATCAATGCCCCCATCACTATTCTGGTAGAATAGATTTCTGCAGTTGTAAGGACTAATTCTAACCTAGTGTAAATCAAGAATAACTCCACTGAGGTAGGTAGAGCCCCTGCAGTACTTGGATCTTAAACCCTGGTTTAATGGAGGAGAATGAAGATGGGTATCTATTCACATTTGGTTCCCTATTCAGAGGCGCTTTACTTCTCAAAGAGTCTTTGGGCTATTTGGCCCTATGGGACCATCTGCGAATTATAGTACAACTGGAAGTAAATAATGATACGAGATGTACATCCATTATACCCAAGATATTATGTGAATACAGTAGGGCACAGGTCTTGTCCAAGATGAGAGCTACTCACCCCTATCACCCGGCAAATTTCTTGCCAGCTGGATCATTCCTCTTTACAAGTTGTAATGAGGGAGGAAGGTAACGCAGGCTTATTCATGCTTTACTTAAATATAAATCATTGATCATGTATTTTCCATATACCTAGTTATTTTTTCCTAGAGACCACACATAGGTAGCAGAGAAGGAGTAAAGGCAGCCAAATGTCAAGAGCTTTGTTAGCATTAAGTTTCCTTTAATTTTGTGATGTTCTCAGCTCTCTGCTCTGTACAGAAGTTCATGCACAAATTTCCAATTGTACCTTTTTCTGCACCTCTCAAATGACGCAGCTCTAACTTACAGACCCAGTCATAGAGAAGGCTCTATTCTTGGAAGCCAGTGAGATTTTTAAGATCCATATGCTTCAAACACTATTTGAAATGATCAAGGCCAGGGACCACTCACGAAAATTACCATGCGCCAAGAAGCTAGGTATTTAAAATAAAAACAACACCAATAATTATTGGACTTGTTCTAAACCGTATGAACTCATAGAGTAATGACCAAACTGGGGCACAGCTCCACTCTCACTTATTTTGAGTGTAAATTTATAGTAGTTCCAGTGAAGTCAATAGCATTTCTTTGGACTTACAAAGGTGACTGAATGTCAAATTCTGCTTTCAGGCTAAGAACAAAATAATTCTAAAGATATACTGAGAGCATGATCCTAATTTGCTTCAGCAGCCTTTGGCCTCTTTGTCATATAGAAATCCAAGAAATTACAGAAACTTCAGGTCTGTGTTCCTTTTAAAGACTGGGTGATTTTTCAAAGACCATCTGTGGAAGAAAAATGTGTACCATTTAGGCACTGGCCTGGTTTTAAAGGCCTGGTAGATATGCATGCCCTCAGCTGCAACCAGCAGAGTTCACTTGCTCAACTGCAACTGGGTGATCTTCATTTCCTCAACCAGAACTTCCTACCTCAGGGCAAGCTCAACCCTTTCTCTGCTGCCTGCTGTGGCCTGAAGTGCGCAGGCTTGACACACTTTAAAATGATAAAAACTTCCTGAACTCCAAAGGCAACCGAGCCCAGGGCTAGCTGTAGAGACAAGCCGTGGAGATGTTCCGCCTCATTTCAACAATTAGTGGATTGTCTCTGTGCTGTTTGATTATCTTTGTTATAACCTTGTGTGCTTTACTAAAGCCTAATTCCTACTGATTTCAATGCGCAAGATGTACTTTTTGTTTTAATGATAACTCTGGAATCTGGAATTAAGTATGCCAAATGAGGTGGCATATGGAGGTCCAAGTTAACTTCTGTTTAATAGAAATAAATACAGGTGACTTTCCCTCGGGAAAACAAGGTCTGCAAGGTCACTCAGCTCACTGAGACATATAGAGGATGCTTGTATGCCAACCCTAAATGGTGGGCAGGATTAGAGCTGTGAATTTCTGAAGGGCATTTTGAATTTGCATATATTGCAGGTCAAATAGCCCAAAACAAAATGGCTTGGGAGATAAGAGTCGTGTAAAGGAATGAAAAGTGTGGCAGGCTGAAAATTAGGCTGCTATTTCAGCTATAAGCCTGTAGAAGTGTGGTTTGGGATGACCCTGCTGGGTCATTCCTTAGATGCACCCAAATCTTTGGATGTTAACACATGCTTAAATGTATTGTGGGCAGGCTTGCATCTCCAGCTATTCTGTCTGCCTTTGCAGGAGCAACATCAAGCAGGGAAGAGCTTGTCTGTTTTAGCCCCTGCTGCCGGGACAGACAGGAGCCACAGGCTGCCTGAGCTCAGGCTTAAGTCAGGCTGTCTCCTGGAGGCAAGTGGACATCAACCCCAAGGTCCCAGTGGCAGCTTTGAATTCAGAGCATTCCTGGGACCGTTGTGGCAAAACAGGGTAACCCACGCTGTTTTCTGCACATGCACAAAGGATACAGATTTGTTGTACCATATGCCAACAGCCACTTGCCTACAAAACTGATCCCACAGCTGAAGCTGCAGAGGTTAACGCTTTCAGCGCCAGTATAATCCATAAAGTCTCAGCTAACATATCAGCCATTAAAAAAGGCACTTCCAGTGTTCAAGCTTCAGAAACTAGGTTGCTTTCCGTGAAAATACAGTGACCAATAACCTGAGCTTGTTGGATGAATTATGTCTTGACATCCATCCAGGTAAAACAGCAGAGCTGACGGATAGTTTGGCAGAAGTAGTGCAGTTAGCATATGAAAGGATATCTGTAACATATGGGCATCAGTATATATTTGTGGATTAATACATAGCTATTCTTCTGAAAAATAGATTTTGAAATGGTCCTTTCTGCTTAAAAAGTCAATGAAGATTTACTTATCAACCCAAACTTACCTCATATATACATGAGAGATCCTGAAACAAATTTTAGAGGTCACAGACTGAAAATAAAGCCAAAACTTGTCTGCATAGCCTTTAACTACAATGGATCAATGCCAGCTAACATGACCTGAGAATCTGGGCAATAGCATCTATTTAGCACACGTGTTCCTGTATCTCTTGTGATACTTCTTTTTAGTCATTAGGACAACTTTGGCAAAATAAGGTCCTGCTTTATTACTGAAATGAGTCTTAACAAAACTCTAATATCTGATGTTATTTGTCAGTTTTCGTTTATGCATGTATGTAGAATGGGCGGGCTATCCATGGTACCTTATAAACTATGGATTTCTGTGGGTTATGGATTTGCTTATATATTTATATACCAATTATATAACTAGTTTTGTAAACTTGTACTTCTTAGGTAAGACGTTCCAGAAATCAAAATAGTCAACATTAAACACCACAAGTACAGCTGCAGTTTTAAATATTTTATAATCCAATCAAATTGTTTGAGTAGTAATGCATTTAAATGTTGTTATGGAATCCCCTCTAGACTTTTTAAAATGGTTACTCTGTTCTTGGCTTTGCTATTTATGAAATTCATATGGGATGACATTTTTAATAATAGAGCATTTGACTTACAGAGTAGCAATTCCTGCAGTGTCTCAGTATAATCTATAATTTTCTGACTGAACTTTCAGAGGGACACAAACACATATCACACTTTTATTAATGAACATATACATCTGTTGATGTTGCCATAATTGAAATGACCTTAAGTGAGAAGACCTACATAAGTCATTTAGCATTTTTTATGATGCTTGGGTGAAGATGCAGTACAGATGCAGCTTTAGGAGGCTAAGGCAGGAGTACAAAAGCTGCGCTAAAATGACGAGGGGAGGTTTAATTTGGAAAAAGGCACATAGCAAAGCACAGCCCACGTATAATTAAGCAACATTCGGTACTGTAGAGCTGGACAGAAGAGAGCTATCGGGGAGTCTAAATTACCTCTCCTCCCTAGAGAGGGTGGCACTGTCAGGTCAGGGCTGTGCTAAATGCTGGGTAACACGAGGGTATTTGATTGCAGTTGCTTTTGCTGTGCAGAGGTTGTGGATAAACTGAGGACATCATTTTTGAGAGGCATAAGTTCCTTAACCTCCTCAAGCACAAATATGTGTCAGAAGGGCGCTTATAAAACAACAGCCAGAGCTTTGGAAAGGGAAAAAAACAAAAAGCCAGCAAGCGCTGCACTCCTTTGCACTTCATCTTAGGCTCTTTTCTGCTGGATGGCACAGACAGAGGCAAAACAACTGCACTAAAATGGGGCAAAAAGTCCTGAAAGGACTGGTGGGAGGCAGGACAGCCCTGGGCCCTCCCGCTGCCCGGTAAGCAGGGAGCAATTCACCCCCCGCTGCAGATGGCAGGATGAGAGGAAGAGCACAGTCAGGGAGCCTTCATGCTCCCCCCTATAAAACCTGTGGCTTCAGGCAGAGGTGCACACGTAGGCTAATTCCTCTTCCTTAAGGCTCGCGACTGCTCCTTGCTGTGCCCCCGGGGTGCCCTGCGTGAGATGGCGCGCCATGCAAACTCCGTGCCGGGGCTGCAGCATTTCCCGGCCGGCCCTGCAGCGGGGGAAGGATGGCCCGGGACGTATGCGCAGGAATGGACCTTCTGGGCAGACGTCCTGAGAAGCACAGAACGAACATCCTGAGAAACACAGAACGAACATCCTGAGAACCACGGAAGTGTAGCCAGGTTTCCCGTGGTGGCCTTGTTTCTGAATAGTTTCAGCACCATTTCTTCTCCCCTTTCTGAATAGCTCTTCATCTTCTCATGTGGATCGATTTTCCTACAGGTTGTAGCCAAATCAGATGCTTACATGGTGAAAATCAGGGTATGTAGCTCCACTAGCTTCATAAGTGTTAACTAAGATATGGCTGGTGATGTGATTTTGATTTGCCCTGTACTGTGGAAGAGTATGATTTGGACTTAAGACCAGAAAAACTTTCAAGAGAGAGCCTACAGGCAGAGGGATAGATCCTGCTCCCACATACACAGTTGTAAATCTCTCCACATGAAAGCTCTGGAGCTACTCCAGATTAACTTCAGTGAAAATGAGCCTGGAATCAGGCCCTGTGGTGCCTGAGTTACTCCAGACTGTTATTAATTTGAAAAGAGAAAATGAATTCTTGTTAAGGAAAAATAAGCAGTGTTTATTAATAATAATTAGAGAGGGAAGACATTAGTTTTGATATAGTGGCTTAATTTGCTAAATAGACAGATCAGTAAAAAATAGAATTAATAATTTTACAAACTGGCAAACATTTTCTGTAGTTTAATATTAATTGTGTTTAAACGTTTCTTTAACACTGCATGTGGTTCCTGCAGCAGCGGCTACACCAGAGTGAATTTTCTGAGCACCCTGCTTAGCTGGAAAGTCAGGCACCTGCTTCAGACCTAAATCATGGTACGTGCAATTGCCAAAGGCCACCGAGCCTTGCAGTGAGAGAGACAGCAATGCCAGGGTATATGTGTGTCACCAGCAGCCAAGTGGGACACCACATATTTTAGTTTGCATGCCACTGCACTTCTTATGAACTGTACCTCAGGATTTGTTTCTGTGTGTGCCTTGTGTTCTGGCTTCAATGCATGTAAAAATTGTCTCTCTCAAAATGGACTGTTAATGCAGGAGCCCTTGATGGCCTTTCTTGCTAAGATATGGGTCCTGTTGCTCTAGGGCCCGAAGCCTTTGGTTGTTTGTGGATTTAGATTGGAAAGCTTAGGCAGGGAGAAAGGAGGCATGGGGATCTGTGTGCCAGTAGCATATCTGAGTCCCTCTCCTGCCGTTAAACCTCATCTCCTCTGAACCACCACTGTGAATAATTGGTTTTTCACTGGCTAAGAGGGAGTGGAGACACTATCACCAACACCACTTCTGAAAGATCTCGCTGGTGCTTTACTTTCCCATATAATCAACCCGATCTTCTTCCTCGGTGACTTTTGGTAGGATCACAGCACAGAGTAAGGTATGGCTGCAATCCAAATTATTATCTGACACAAGCTAAGTAGAAAAAGCACCAGTATCAAATTTCACCAGCAGCCGTACACTAGTGTGTCAGGATTATTGCGTTCTTCATAGTCAGAACAATTGTATGTAATTTTACATGTAATGTTCTTTGAACATATGGTTCATAACATAAAAACCCCTTCATTTTAATTGACACAATAGGCTGGAATGGCTTTTTTTCCCTTGCCAAAGTACTTGTTATGGTCTGTATCACCTATAATGTGCATTCTGTAAAGCTCCTAACTAGGTATTTGGATGCTGGAATGCAAACGATTGCTATTTATGAGACCATGAGACCACCTAGTGGGTCAATGATTTGCATTTTAAAATTTCATTAATATGTACTAAGATCATAATAATGCCAATGGTTCATCAGAACAACCTTTATTCATCTCCTTCTGGAAATAACTCTCTTTTTAAATTTTTTCTTTAAAGTAAAACAGAGGAGCAGACAAATGTGTATTTTTGTGACTCTCAAGTTGCTCTAATTGAAAGTTTAAAGGACACTGGCAAAGCATTTTTCTCCTTACAGTGGCTAAAATGATTTTTTTTCCTCTGTTGTTTTTTAAAAAACACTAGATGCTTGAAAGTGAAATCTGTTTTCTTATCTAATCCCTTTTTCTTCCTTTACGAACACACACTGGTTTGCTATTGTAAGGTTGCTTATGAGTGCTAGTCTGCCTGGCATTGATTTTTTTTTTCTTATTTAGGAATGTCACTGCTGTGTATTTGTTTTGGACAAAATACAAATATGAAGAATTATATGATTTTTCACACATATTACAAAGAAATATAAACTTGCTTCTGACACTTGTGTAATGCCTCTTGTGCTCTGGGCCGCATCCAGATTGCACATACAACTGTTTTACATCCCTGTATCCCTGGCTTCAGTTGAAGTAACCTTTATTAAGCACAGTCAGAAAGGCCCTTTGCTCTCCACCCATATGCATTCTGGTCCATATTCTTTTCTCATACAGAAAATCCAGAGTAATGACAATTCAGCTAACGGAAATATTTTTAATTTTTTGTCAGTTTCAGAACCATAACGTGGAGGAATTTACTTTAGACCCCTTTGCATTAAACTTTAATCACAAAGGCACATGCAAGAGTTAGGTGAATGCTTGCAAGACTTGTCTGAAATATAGGTTAATTAAGCAAGCTAAATATACTTTACAGAATAGAACAAAAGCGCATACAGCTCTCCAACTGAATTCAGAAGATTCTCAGACAAAAATGATCATCTCGAACATTTGCAATGAGCTTCACGAGGCCTCTTCTGAACTTTATACAACAGCATAGACTAGTGGCAAGAGGGAAGATTGTAACAAGGATGCCTTTGCAATGTGTTTTCTTCTAGGCTGTGACCCCTCTCACACACAAGCTACGATTAGAGCCTAGTTACCTGTAACTGTGGAAACAGGGCCTTTAGGGATTTTACACTAGTGTAAATGATAACTACTTTAATTATCGAAAGCTACTTACCACTGACTAGGTAAGCTGAAAAAAATCTCTCTTGGCCAGTGAAATAACTGATGTGGTAACAGTTACATGAACTCAGGCAGAGAGGAGCAAACGGGGCTGCTTCCTTCCTTTTTTCATCGTGGAGCACTCAGTTATTTGCAGTTCAACATATTCTCTTACTTTTCTTACATCAAAATGTTTTCCTCACTACACTGTCATAACTACCCTATTGTGTAACCTAAGATGTGAGGTGAGGAGGCAATAGTAAACTTTTTTTTTTTTAGCTGAGTTTGATTCCATCTGCACCCACTTAGTTCCATTTCCGTGGTGGTTAGCTTTGGTTTGGCAGCGGGTCTGAATGCAGATGACAGAGCGGAAAGAGCATGCCCTGTCATAGATGCGAAGGGCTGACTCTCCCCTTGCTCAGCAGGCTTACACTATTTGGCTCTACTTAATTCAGTAGATTTTCTTTTAAATAATACCTGCCTAGGACTTCAAATTCTGCATTCCTCTAAAGATGCAAAACTTGCACTGGTTTCAAGAGGGGCTCGCTTAGTGAAAGAATGCAGTGTTTTGCCCCAGGAGATTTAGCAACACCTTCCTTTATCCTTCCTTAGTCACCATGGAAGTCCCTGCCAGATTTCCCCTGGAAATAGCACTTTTCTGGACCACACATAGGGTGCTCAGGAGACTGGCTTCTGTTTTGCGAAAGTCTGCATTATGGACTTAGGGATTTCGCTTATCCATTCCTGTCCACCTTGTATAGTCATTCACACTTATGCAAAGAGGATGTAAAATGTGAAGGAAAAACGACAGTCATTTTCCACACCTTTTCTACTGTTACTGATGACTAAACAAGCTGCAAAACAATGCAGAATCCCAGCAGCAGAAAAGATCAGCCTGTCAGCCCTAGAATAACCCTAGGAGTCTGCATAAGCCTGCTGGACTCTCCTACTGCTTGCTAGTGAAACCAGACAGTTTCTCATAAAGGTCTGGTATTGTTCCTCTAACGCACTGATCCACCCTCCTGCAGAAGAACCTGTTCTAGCAGGTGTCCCCTGTCACTGCCTCCGGCGTGGGGAGCTCTGAGTCCCCTGGGCAATGCGTGGCACAGCAGGCTCTGCTGAGAGCGGCTGGGCACCGGCCGGCTCCGGGAGCCACCAGCCTGTCTGGCTGCGTGCAGGTTGGTGCGATCGGGAGCACCAAGGGTGGAGCTGGGATGAATGTACGTTTGGCTCTGAATAGTGGTGGTCTCCAGGGTTAATAACTTGGTCTCTGCCTAGCACAAATTTCATCTAGAGCATCACCTATGGGTGAGGAAGGTCAGGTGGCAAGCTCAGAGTACAGGAGTAAGACTGTTGATAATGTTGCCAAGAAGGAGATGAGGCACAGGAGGACAAGATGGTGAGGATCTTTGGTTAAAGAAGGAGTCAGGCAGCAGCTGCAGAAGCAGCAAGTACAGCCAGTTTTCCCATGCTCAGCACATAAGAGCAGAGGAACTAGTGTAGTATGCAACTGGTTGAACCAGGTATTAGATGCCTATTTTTTTCATTTAGGACTCTTTTTCTGTTAACAGGAGCAGAATCTGACTGCTTTAACTCAAAGGACTATGTTTGATTTGGGATAAATTAAGATCAACTGGCAGAGCTTTACTGACTTTGAGTTCCTCCGTATTAAACCACTGCAGAATCTGGTCCAGAAATACATTGGTAGTCATCTTTTGGACTCAGCCTTCCTTAAGCTTTAAGTTCAGACTTTCAGTTCTGGCTTGTGTGTAACCAGCACTACAGACTTTTCTGGCAGTCATTGGACTCCTGGCTGACCCTGGTTATCATCACTGAACCTGCTCTGCTTTACTTTCTTGACTGCGCCCTTCGTCGGTCAGGTCCCTGCCCTCATACATCTTACCGTCACCCTCAGCTCCTGGCTTATCCTTCCTTGAGGAGCAGCCCATTCCTGCTGCTCCCTGACACTTAACACCTTTGGTGCTAGAAATCCTTACCTGTGGTAGCAGCACTCTTCTCCTATGGCCTCCTGCAGTGAAAGCACTACATAATTACTATTAAGTTCATAAGAAATGCTTTACTGAGGCAGAAGGGGTCCATCTGCACCCCATGTCTCCAGCAGTGAGAACAGGAGATATTAATGCTTCAGTTGCAGACTGAAAAGCATGAACCTGCCTCCGTTCAGATCTATAGGACATTGACTCCTGGAAGGTGTCATCAGGTATACAATTAAGAGGATAGAGTCTACTCTTCTAAAGTGAAGAAGACTGGGATCATGTCTAGAAATAAAGAAGCAGTCAGAGGAAAAACGAAAGGATGTAAAACCATAGAAAGCAGGAGTAAGATAAGGACTGCAGAGTTCATGAAAGGGATATAGGAAAAAAACTATCATACTTTCTGCCCTTATATCTTCCTTTCTGCTCCCTTATCTCTCCTAGTTTTGCACGTTCTTTCTTTCTTGCCCCTTCTGTATCCTTCTCCTGACTTGCTCCTTCCCTGGCATGATATGATACACTATAGCTTAAAATCTTGGCACTCTTTTGAACTGCCACGTTTAAAATTCTGAAGATTTTGAGTGGTAATAGCTGGAATATTTCATATTAGTGAAAGGTTAAAGCTAGGCCACCAGTTCCCAAGTAGAGTTTAAGAGAAAATTAAAAATGCTCAGATTTGCTTACTTCTTAGAACAACTTCGGCAAACGTGCAGAGTCAGTCTCTGCTGCTTCTCTCATAAATGAAGTGCAGAAGGGAAGGCAGTGAGAGAGGCTTTTAGTGCCTGTTTGTAACCCTCAATTTACAGGGCAGAGAGACTTGTGTGAGATTTCCGTACTTGGGCATAGATTGCTTTTTTCCCGATCTCAGCGTTGGCAAACAGCACAGTTTTTGTGCAGTGCAGTGGTGCATTTTGAGTTGTAAGGGTTACCTAGTGAATTTTGAACAGATGAAGCCCTGTGGTATTTTTTTCCTCCTTCTTTGGTTGGCTGAGTGTACCTGCTAGGTTCTGGAAGGTCAGTGAAATCATCTATATCTGAATTCTTTCATGAGTCAGAATAAATAATACTGGTGATGTCATATTTTCAGGACCAAGGGTTTCTCCACAATGGCTTAGAGAATATGACTCTTTCACCCCTTTTGGGGGAGTTTGGGAACAATCTTCTCTTCTCAGAAAAGTTCTCCATGACCTGATGGAAGAGAATAATCATATTGCTTTCCTGGTCACTATATTGTATCAATCCAGTTTAGCAGAAATTTATGGGATTTTTTGGCTTTCTTTACTAATTTATCCGTATGTGTCTTTAATTCAATTCGTTTTCTCACTATTCAGATGTCAGCAGAGAGTCACAAATCAATATCTGACCCCATAATTTTTTGGTGTAGGAAATGAGGCATGTTTAGGGGGCTACAGGAAAAGAATGACAGAAAAGGGCACATTTTAAAGGGAAGTTAACGCGCTGGAACTGGACAGATTGACATCAATCAATAAAGCACAAGGAGCTGCTCAACGACTGTTGCTTAACCCTCTTCTAGAATGACCATTTACCAGAGAAGGTCATTGAATTTTTGTGCCATTGTATGTCTCAATCCTGCATCACGATACATGCAAACACTTTGCTATGCAACTTCTCTGGTTCTCAAATTAACTATTAATGAAATGGCTATTGGATTACATTGGTATTTATTTCCGCTGTGCTTCCCAGTTACAAGAATCTTGGAAATGATCCTTTCCATACTATCATCCAAGTCATTACTGTGAATAATTAGAAAGCTGGGCTGTACCCTACTGGTAACCTCTTTCCACCTTGAAATAATCCCATTTACTTCCACGGTTGTTTCTTGCCCTTCAGCCAATTTTCAGTCTATGTAGCCTGCCAGTTTTCTTCCTATTGTGTGAGTCTGCACCTTAGGCGCTAGTCTCCCATATGGAAATGTTTTCAGAAAATAAGAACCGAACTTCCTGTATCCAGTCTCCCTCTAATCATTCTGTATTATACTATACTGCTTATATATTCAAATATATATGTCCTTCTCCCTCCCTCGTTGCAGGCATTTGCCAAGCTTTTCCATTGATGGGTTCCTGGCTTGGATTGCCTCCGCATCTTCATGCTACCCTGTCTTACTTCTGAACCGCAGCCCTGAGCAGAGATTGTGTGTCCTTTCTGTAATTATCCACGGACAGAAACCGACAATTTCGTGGGTAGAGAATGGTGTGTCTGGTCTCCATCTTTGTGTGAATCTCTGAAGGGGCACTAGTGTTGCACCATCAGTGTTTTTGTGGGATAAATGGGGGGATTTTGATTGTACAGGAAATTTAATTAGATTTAAGGCTAATTAAATTCATTTTTTTATATTAACATGTTCACAAATATTATTGCATCTCGTTAGATTTCATTTTTCTATCCTTACCGAACAATATTCAGTGGTAGTTTCAGATTACAATAAGTTCATTATGAAGATAAGGTGGAATTAGTGTAGGAAGCTCAGCTGGTTGAAGGGGTCTGTGCTTTAATTACTGCAGAGGGTGTGCATATTAATTACAACACAAGTGATATTTACTGTACCTCAGGAACATATGACAGGGTAAAGATACTGACAGCACCAGCTAATAAACTCAGTATGATAATGAGGAGAAAAGACCATAAAAATAGAAGGAAATAAAATTATTCATAAAGTATATTGATCCCAAAGTAAAGACATTAAGCTCTGATGAAGGGCAACAAAAGGGAAGCTCCTCACTTTATCAAACAAATAACCAAAGTAGAGAAATGTTAGCAGAGAGACAGATTGTCATTATACTGGTCATGTGACCATGCTCTAGAGACTACATGTGAGCGGTAAAATGTAAGATTTTTTAAATAAATCAGCAGAAAGTCAAGTCTTCACCTGCAGGATGTCAGGTCATAGTGGTTCTGCTGGGCTTGGGAGTAGGACATGTTGTAAGGTAACGTATGTAGAAGAATGATGGGAATATATCGTTCTTTGGTTGAAGAGCCATCACCAGTGACACAAAAGAAACAACATGGCTAGCTGGTTTAGGCTTCAATAATTGCTGGTGCTTTTTAAAATATTAATTCAAAGCAATTGTTTAAATCATTTTTGAGCCATCTCACAGACAGCCTCCATTCAACAGGCAGTGAAGCATATATCAAAGATGAAATACAGTTCTTCTGGCTGCGTCTCAGCTGCGGGGCCAATGCCCACTTCCCCAAGGTACGTAGTCCTGCCCCGCTGGCTGTTCAGACAGGGTGACCTGTTAGAGCCCCGTACCTCCCTGCTGGCACTCATGCCTGGGCTTGCTACTTGGCAGCAGAGCTCAGAGAAGTGCATCAGCAGAGACTTGGTGGGATGACACGCTGTCAGGGTACACAGCATAGACAGTCTTCCGTTGCTTAGCTTCCTTGTGCCTGGGACTAGCGGCACACTCCACTAGGACTTGTCTCAGGACAATTATGTTCGTCTGGCTCCAGTGTTAGTATAAACTAAGGCTGTGCAAGTGAGTTGCAAAAATGTGGTGTAAATAACTTCTTCCAGACATTATCTTCCCTGATGTTTGAATTCCCACAGTTTAATGCATCTGTATTAGATGACTTTGCACCTAAGACCTTAACCACCAAAATGCAGAGAACAAACTGCATCTTTTGTATTTAATTACTGCATACCCTGATAATTCTGTCGTAATCATTTTGGGCTGACTATTTCAAAAGATTTTGCCTAAATAAAATCAACAGAAGCAGTTCAGTAAATAGTATCTGACAAACTAGTTTGGTGTCTGTGAATAAGATAGAGACCATACCATGCATGGAAGTTTTAGTACATATCATTCTTTTTACTGCAGACATTGTGCTACATAATGTGTTTTCCTCTAAAGAATTGCTGTAAGTTAGGTGACAGTGAGGTGAAGCTGGCAAGCAAGTCAGCTTGCTAGCCATTCATCTCTAAAGACCTACGTTCAAATCACATTTACTGAAAGCTGCACGTCTGCTGCTTTGTTGTCATCATAGCCTTGGCAGACATTTGTTACCAATCACAAAGCTCCTTCATGTTGGGCATATATGTCAATCTTTGCTTAATAAAGACACCTGGATTGAGACAGCCAGTCTTGGTCAGGATCTCTGTGCTCTAGTAAAGCCTCAAGTGTATACCTGTTTCATTTGAATGATTCTTTCACTTTTTGGAGCACTATATATTTTTTCCATCCTACAATTAAAAATCCACATTTCTTCCTCCTCATTCTTCTTGACAGGTCAAGGAAATTATGCAATACTTACATTTTCTTACTTACTGGTTAATATTAAAATGAAAAAAAAATGAAAAAAATCTATTGTTGCTGTTGTTACAGTAGCGCCCCTGAGTTACATGCTTATTTCCATCTTAAATTGAAGTAAGGTTTACCAGCTATTTTCAAAGTTCCTAAATTTTTCACTCTGTCTGTTGCTCATTCTGTATTGATGCAGCTCTGCTGTTCCCCCTAACTCTGATGGAATTGAAGGGCAGGAATGATAACTTTTTTTAACTGCTTTTTTTAAAGTCAGTTACTGATTGTACACATTGGGAGGACTTAACAACTGCATTTTAAATATCCGAGCCTCTGAAATGTGTAAAACAGAATTAAAAATACTGCAAGAAGAGTTGTTATCTTGACATTTCAGGTACTTTTATCCACATCCATGGAGTTGAAGGACATACAAAATTGAAAAATTACAATAACAGTATACAACCATTTTCAAAGCTACAAAAAGGTCTCTTTTATATCTGATAAGGTTTTCGATAAATGTTTGGCTCAGTCTTTCTTTTATTCAAGTGAATTTGCCTAACTATAGTTGTAAATCAGTGACCAAAAGACTAATGGCTTCCCAGTGGCCCTTGTGAGATGTGTTGGTGTTCTTGGTTCAGTTCCCAATTTTTGCAGCAGTAAAACCCGTCACTATGGGCACTTGCACCTCCAGGGTTGACAGAGAGATTGAGGTTTCATTTACTCTCACCCTTAAAGATGGTCCTCTCAAGATTAGTACTGAAGCAGCCTTGAGGAGGACCTTGGGCAAGCATATGTTTATGTTGTGCATGCCTCACATATCCTTCAACTAAATTTCTGAATTTCTGGGCTCTGATTCAGTGCCTTTCAGTGATACATTTATCTACAGATTTTTTAAAGAGGAAAAGAAATACAGAAAAGTTAGCCTCTATCCTAGTTGTTCCTGCAGTTGCTACTTGTGAGAAACAACAAGGAATGAAGAGCACCCAGTGATGTCTTGATATTTTTGATGATCTAAACACGCAGGCTTGCTTATCTAAATGCTAATGTAAAGTTCGAGTTGAAATTTTTCATTGAAGATAGAATTTTGTGCCCTACTGTAAACCCGTTAACTTCAGTGGAGTAATTCTTCACTCAATCCTATAAGGTGTTTAAGCATATGAAGTCATGTTTACCACATGTACTTAATTAAGTAAATGTGGACATTTAAGTGCTTCTCTAGTCCTTACGCCCAAGAGAAATTTTTAACTATAAGTTCCTCTGTTATATTGACCTAAAGGTAAATATGGACTTAAATGCTTAGATGAGTTTGGCCTAACCAGAGTCAGCAAAGAACCAGCAGAGTTTAGCATGTGTATGTATACATTCATAGGGATAAATAAGCACAGTTCTGCCAGGGTAGAGCGTGATGGCATTTTCAGGATCAGGTGGAACTTTGTTGATTTATGCTAGCAGTCAATGTGACTGTGAGTTTTATTTTAAAGAGCTAACAAACCAGGGCAGAAAAGAGTATTAGTATATTCAATATCTTTTGCCTTTTAAGGTATTTTACAGAGTCCTGCGTCAATGCCTCGTAGGGAATCTTGATAACTTCAGGGTAAATCCCTATTCAAATTTAACACTTGTTAAAAATAGGAAGCCAAGCACAGGAATAAATTGGACTGCCTTGCATCCTTTGCCCTCCTCTCCTAACCACCCCCCAATACTTACTTTCTACTTTCTATGGGAGCTGACGAAATGTGCTGATCATACAAAATTATTTTGGCTAATCAATGTATCATAACATTTTGAGGAATGCCGGGGCTAATCAGACTTTGTATTTGGCAAATATAATGAAATTGTATACAACGAAATTCAACTTCTCAGGCATGCTTTTGCGTTTTGAATTAGTGATAGTCTAAGAGTCGATGAAGTGAGCTCCATTAAGATGGTCGCTTTGTAGGCTAGCACTAGTTGTCAGGCAGAAAGAAATAGAATACAATGTGAGGGTGGTCAAAGAGGATAAATCATAAAGAAGAAAATATTTTAATGCCGCCATATAAATCAATGACATGTCCTTACCTTGAAAATCACGTTCACTTTTGGTCACCTTATCTCAAAGACATAACAGAAATAGAAATGGTCCAGAGAAGGGCAAAGAAAATGAGCAGAGCCATCCGAGAGCCTTTCATATAAGGCTACATTAAAAAGGGCAGGATTATTATTTAGTTTGGAAAGAAGAAGAGCAGGAGGAAATGTGGCAGAGGCATATAAAATAATGAAGGGCATAGATCAGGCCAGTCTACTGCTTCTCATTACATTTGTCTGTAACAAAAGAAAAAGAGAGAACTCAAAATAGAACAACAACGGGCCAAAGAGAGCTTCATTAGAGTGAACGAAAAAGTGCAGTGCCTGGTGTGTGTATTTAACCTGTGGAACTCAGAGCTGCAGGATGAAATGAAGCCCAAAGGCTTAACGTAATAAAGCTTAACAGAAATTTACTTTTCATACAACTGTAGTTTCTGCAGTCCTACTAGCCAGGGTTAAGCATTACTATTACTCCTCATGTATGCATAAACTGTTCAGCAGCTGGGGTGGAGGAATACATTTCTTCTCCCTCTGGTACTGTACTGCACAATTAGGTACAGTACAGCGCAGGAGAGGGACTATGCCTTTCTTTGCAGCATCCAGAATTGGCTACTATTGGAGACAAGACCCTGTATTACAAGAATTACACAATGATAATTTTTAGCTTATTGCCCACCGGTAATTTATTACATCAGGAATAATTCTCTGTACAAAGAAGTTCTGCTTGCGTCTCATTAGCGTCTGCACTTTGCTTCCAGCTCGCGCTCTTTGTTTTCTCTCTTTGGTCTTTTCACAGTCTGGTGACTGGATTTGGGTACTCAGCTAGAACTGCTTCTAATATTTTCCCTTTTCTTATTTGCCTCTAGTCTCTTGGTGACTACAGAACAGGAATCAATGTACTACATGGCTTTTAAGAGCCGGAACATTATAAGGTGAGCATGATTATTAAATGGTCCTCACTTTATTAATGCCCTTTATTAAGTATCTTTTCCTATATGTCTGGCAATGGCACCTGAACTAAGTGAAAAGCAATCACAGTGCTGAATAAATAAAAATAATCTAGCCAAGTAATAGCAAGAGGTTAATTAGGTTATCCAGGGCACTCTGGAAGATGGACACCATTCTATTGCACCGTATCTTCCGGTTTAGTCAGTGGGGCTTCCTGTTGTCCGCTTACTTTTTCTTTTTTAAATAAGGCAAAAATTGCCCAGGCCGCATTGCTGTGAATAGATACTTTTAGTGGAACTTAGCAGTTCCTGTTTTGTTCAATTCCTTCTTAAGTGAATTAAAAGAACATTGTGAACAGACTGAAAATCTTTCCTAATCTCATATTCTGCTAGTCACAAGTTACTTGTAAGTTTTCTGACTTTTTTGGCAGAGGAATGGCAGAATATCTTTGTTGTTAGCAATGTAGTTCTGATTTGTAAAATAAAATTTCCTTTAAGAAGGATGTTTGAGTAGACAGACTTAGCTTCTGCTTAAATGGAATGTAAGCACTTAGCTGCTAAGTGAATCTGAGCTGAAGAGGGCTCAGCAGAGTATGGAAAAAATACCCACAAATATTTCTCATATTAAAATAAAAAGAAGAACTGCAACTGAAATATGCAGTGACCTTGTCATGTTTGCTTTACCTGAACATTGAGAGGTCAAATCACATTAGCACAGATACTTGCAAATACTGAGTTTTATGCTTGTATTTCTGAATATTCACAGTGAATGAAATTGTTCGTTGCGCTGAGGGCTGGCAGGGTTTAGGCATCAGCCACTGCACTTGCTAGCCCTATCCTGCGATTATGCAGCAGGTCTGTGCTGTATGTATTTCACCCTATGTGACCTACACCACCTACCCCAAAGTGAAATTCCTCCTTTTCCTGCGAGCTGTCTCCTTCTTGCCTGCGGCTTGCAAAGGATATTCCATTGCTCCCGGTACTGGTGTTTGGCTCATGTCTAGAGCAATGCTCGCTCTTCACAATACCCCTGTCAACACTGCACTAGGTACGTGTTAGCTCTGCGGTATTACTGGTGTCAAATGGCTGTGCTGTCATGCAGTGTTTAAATGTAAAAGATATAGGTGACGATGTGAAGCTGGAGCTGTTGCGCTGAAAATCCGGATTTTAAGTTGTCTGCAGAACAGAAGTTGAAAAGCTGAGACAGTTTTACAATAAATGTAAGCAGTTTAAGCATGCTTGTAACTATCAAGACGTGGATATATGTTTTCTTTCTCAAATGCGCTGCCTTTCAGGAGCACAAGTGTGGCATTTAGGTGACACCATTCAGCTCATCCCTGTGCCCTTTCAGGGGATGACTCTGTCTCCTCTGTCTTGAATGACCCTGCCACAGGTGACAAGACCAGTGAGCTGCAGAGGAACCTCAACTTTTTGAGACATAGGAAAGGTGACAATGAATAAAATGCAATATTTTTTTTTTGTTCTTTTTATCGGTTTCCTTTCAGGTCTGTTGTTTGTTTGTTTGTTTTTCCTCTGCATGCCAGAATTGCCTCTTATGCTATTTTTGATAGTTTTCCCTGGTGTGGTCTGCCTGCCTGTTTCAAGGTATTTCTATTTTGGTCCTGTACGCATTCCTGGGCTTCCCCCAGTTCTTACTCACTTAATTTGAAAACTGCCATTTGCATGTCTTTGTAGGGGATAAGCAGAAACATCCATGCATAGGCAGTGGGGGATGATGACGAAGGAAGCAGGACAACGGTATCCTGTCACAGACTGGGCTGTGGGTGAACAACTGAAAATCCAGGGTCTGTTGAGAATTACGTTGAGTTTCTGACTTAGCCAGAAAGAAGAGAAAAAGCTGCCTTCCTTTCTCTGTATCAGTTACACTGCAAGCAGGGAGAGCACCAACTCCAGCAGCCCGCAGAGAGGCAGCTGATGCCAGAAGGTGATGGATAGGTGAGGGTGGAGCAGGGTGGTAATGAGGAGGACTTCTGTATCACTTTGCTCTGGGTGTCGAAGCTCCAGGGTGTCCTGTTCATCCTGGCAAAGACACAAGCCAGAATTCAGGAGAGTATCATTACACTGCTGTAACCATTTCACAGCAGGAAAATGAGGAAAGGACTAGATGGCGTAAATTTTCCCTCTGCTTTGCTTCTTAGCCACTTTGGTGGGACAGCAGGCATACAGCCTGTTTGCTGCCTGATTGGGAAGGAGATCCTCAGTGCTGTGGGCTCTGCGACATTCACTTCTCTCTCTTCTGCTCCTCAGACCTTTTAGGCCTTTTTGTTCCCTGAAAGTGGAGTATAGACTGCAGCCATATGCAAAGAAGAAGCCAAACTTCCCTGAGGTCCCTGGCCCACAGTTCCTGAACGATTCAACCAGAAATCCAGCTATCTATTAAAATCCAGGTGAAGTTCCTTGTGCAGACTGTGCCAGTCTGTCAGTGGACACATATCAGCATGCTTCATGGCAGTCCCCAAGTCTCTGCAGACTGGTATCAGCTAGCTGGGAGCTTGAGAGTACTTTAACTAGTAGTACTGGGGCAGTCCCAAGTCCCAAAGAGGACATGAAGCAAGAAGGCTGAGCCCATAAAAAGCAGCTCACAGGGTATGGGGACTCTCACCTGAGTGCAGATGCTGTTATTTATCAGTAGTGTTTCCACGAAAAAAACAAGTTTCTTAATTGTTACCTTTTTCATTTTATCACAGTCCATATTTGCCTTGAGAAAAGAACTTACAAATTACCTTTCCTTAAAAAAAAAAAGCCCTGACACTTGCAATTAGTCATTACCTACTGTTGCTTGCAATTTGTTGGCAGATCAAGCTACAATCTGTTGCACTATGACAGATCAATTTCTGCAACCCACAAATTCATTACAGAACTGATCCAAAACAAAACAACTTTCTCTCTCTCCTCGCCCTTCCCAGAAAGAAGAGCCCCCCTGCTCCCCCTTAATGCTACAGCCTCTGGCTAGCCCAGATCCTTAGACTTTTGTGGAAAGGGGCAGATGGGAGGGAAAAAAGGGATGGGAAAAATGAGTCTCTCTCAGTGTAATGCCCTTAATCTGAGCACATGTGCACATTAACGTGCGATCAGTCCCCTCCTTGCAGCAAGCTACTGTGCAGTCCTAAAATAGCATTTCAGTCACTGGATACTGTATTGAGAGACATTAATATATTTTTGCCTGGACTTGTCCTTGCATTGTAACCGTTACATCCTGCCAAAGATTTGGTTGGGAATGGGTGGGATGTTTTATATCTGATTAGTGGTTACAAGATTAGAGACTACCATGTGCTTCTTTTCAGAAAACAGTGTCCACTTGCTATTTTCTAGGAGCTGCTCTTCACCTTTCTTTTGCATAAGAGGATTGTCTGGGACCTGACAGTTGCATTGCAAAGTGTTATTTAAAAAAAAAATGTAGTCATCTTTGCATTATCTCCAAGAATGTTTAATTAAATCGCACTAATGGTTAGGACACAAAAGTAAGATAGAAGAACCTTTTCTTTTTCTACTCTCTTTTGTAGCTTTTGTCACCTGACTTAGCAAGCCCACCTTCGGTGAAAAAATAGCACAGTGACATTTTCAAAACATGCAGTCCCTTGAGCCTGGAACCTAACGCAGACAAGAAAGCTCAGCTTGATTCCAGCGCCGCTTTGTGATGTGTACTCCTCGTTTTCAAGAGCTGGGCTGCAACAGCTGCTAAATACAGAGAGAGAGGGAGAAAGGTTGCTACAATACAGAGTTGAGTTGTGCAGAAAGCAGATGCTTTATATGGATTTTATATGCGAACACGCTCAGCATCTTAGCCCTCCAAAGCTTTCCGGTCTTGTTACTCATGCTGCCGTCGGTAATTTTGCATAGGGATAAGCAGTCCCCAGATTAGTTGCTCCCTGTTTTACTCAGTTCCCCAAACAGCTCAATCCTGTGTAGCGCTTAGTGCCATCAGATCCTGCTGGGGTCAGTGAGCACTGATACTGGGCAGCTTCTTGCAGCAAGCTCTCAGCTTTTCAAAGGAGAGAGGAAAAAACAGCAAATCACTCTCAGTGTTGCAAAAGTGCATCCTTGTATGGGGCCAGATTTGTGGAAGTGCTCACATTTGAGCACCTGAATGGAGGGGCCAGAGTTTTTTAAAAGTGCTGGGAGCTGCTACCACGGAGGGCAACAAGTCATTCCTGAAGGTTTATTGCCAGGGATGGTGATGGCACAGGAATTTAACTAACTGAATACATGTGGAATAGGAAGGTTTCTGGTCACTATAGCAATATGTACCCGTTCACTGGCATGTTTCCTACCAGAGTATTGCCCTATTTGTGACATGCTGTACAATAGGGACAAGGCCAGCTCGATCCTTCTCCTCTATGACTCATTCCAGATTACATTGTTGTTTCCTAAATGAATAGCTGAATGCCTGGGCTGAACAGTTTATAGAGTGAGGAGGAAACAAAGTCGTCGTAGGGCTACCCTCATGTCCCCTTCCTTCTGCAAGGATTTTTTTGGAGAACTCTTGCCAAAAAAACGCACAGAATTTGCTTTCTCAAAGTATTTCACTTTCTTTGAATAGAGTGACTTACTAGGAGGCAGGCTGAACCAGCACACGAGAAGGGAGTCCTCTACTAGCAGTTCAGAAATCCCCTGCCTCTTCCCTTATTCTGCATGCTTCCCCTTACGCGTGCGTGGCACACGCTGGTTTGCACAGAAGATCATCCAGAAAACTCCAAAATGCTTAAAACATAAGTTTTCGTTGGGAAGCCTTCTGTAGCTCCTTCTGAGGCAGAAGTTTCGATCTGATGTTTGTGGCGAACAGCATTCAGATTCTGACTGTACTCCCCAACACAGAAAATGAGAGGATGGCAGACACCTCGGATCACTGCTGACAAAGGGGCTTTTTCTTATATTTAAAAACAGAAGATAATATAACGCATTATGGTTGTGCTCTTGCCCTTTAAGAAGGCTATATTCGAAGTGAGGCAGATGTGTGATGAAGAGTTGCGTGTAATTCAACGTATTAATTTATTTACCGTCATTTACTAGTGCAGCCCTGGTGATGCCACTGAACTTCTGAATTTCAGAATTGAAATGAAAATTCTGAAACCCAAAATGTCCTCCCCAGAAACTGCGCCTTGAGTATGTGCAGAAATTCAGGGATGCAGATGGGAATTGAAGCTTTATCAAATTATTTGGCTTTCATTAGAGCTGAATAAATTCTAACACACAAAACCTAATTCTATCCAATTTCTTTGTTCTGGTAAATTACTACCTATGCCTCTAGCTTTTCTAGTTCCTGTGTTCCTACGACGGCAAGTGCTTTTTCCCCTCAGAGCATTTTGTTTAAGCATTTAACCCCTCTCTCCCCTCTCCTCCTTCCTTTCAACAGGATATAGCCATTTCAGCAGAAGGGCGTTTGGAGATAAATATTTTTTGCATCACCTCTGAGTACAACTCCTCTGAGTACAAGGTCTCTTTTTTGGCGGTCAGTACTTTCAGGGTCCTTCCTTCTCCGCATCAAGTCGGAAAGAGGCGAGCATGCTTCTATCTGCACAGACCAATTGTAGTATGATATAGCACGTTCGCTTTATTTTCCTCAAGGTGCTGGATTTTAATGTCTATCCCAGGTGAGCCACAGGCCCGTGCATCAGCACTGAAGGGAGTCGATTCCCCGTGCTGAAACGCCGGCGTTGCTCTGTAAAGAGGAGCTATGGAAGCAGACAAACAACGGCAGCAAATATCCCTAATGTTAAATACAGTATAAAGAATCTGTTTTTCCCCCTCTTATTATTCCTATTGTTTTACTTCCAGCCCTCTTGCTAGTGGCTGCCTTTGTGGCACTTCAGCTGTGATTAGAGGGGCGGGCAAGCAGCTTCCTCCAGCGCCGGAGCCAGCTGGGTGAAAAGACTGGCAAGCCCTCAACTTCCCGGCTACCCACTGCCTGCGCGCCTCGGTTTATTATCTCCATAGCTCTGTGACATGCCCAGCCTGTGAGAGCCAGGGGTCTCCCAACACAAGTCAATATTCTCCAGTCGCAGCTCCCTTATTACCGCTCCGTTGCTATGCTGCTTTGGATGTAGCCGTAACCTAAAAAACCGCCTGATAGCCAAGCGGTGGGGTGCGGGGGGAGCGGGAGAGGCAGGGAGAGAGGGTCATCCGCTTCTAATGCTGGAAACCCTGCGATAATCTGTTCCATGCATTCAAATGAAAATATGACTTCTTGGCAGAGAATAGCATTATAATGTAAAATCCCATATGCTGTTATACAGTATGTTGCAATCTGTTTTACTGCTGCCTCTATTCTAACGAGTGAATACTGCCAATAAAGCAATTGAAGATAACACTAATTGCTTATTTCTGTGATCCATAATTTTTATGGCTGCCTTATAGCTCTTTAGTCAAATAGATGTTTTTTGGCCTCTCAGATCTAGAACTCGTGTACTGTAGCGATTTAGGCTGAAAATCTGCATGCTGGCCTGAGAGATTTTTTCTAAGCTGATGAATAGTGTGTGTGTGCGAGGGGGAAATAATTGAAAAGTGTTAAAGAAAATAGAAGTCTTAAATCAGTCATAACAGGTCATAGCACTGGATTTCATCAATATTTTTTAATATAAATTGTGCTCTTTCTCTATCCCTCTTGTTTCTCCAGAATCATCTTCGACTGCCGTGGAGTAATCAGACACTGTGGTTTTAAGAAATAAAACTCCCTTTAGCTTTTCGGAGCAGCGGTGGCTACTGCGTAGTGTTCCCAGTGCTGTTCTGCCTCCAGCAGGTAGAAAAGGTACGGTGGTGGTATGAGGCTAGTCAGCTTCTACTCTTGATCCTTCAAATTGGGGTTAACCTCGCGAATGAGCAGTCCGTTCACTTACAAAGCAGATCTCACCATCTGCTTGCGGCTTCTGTGTCCTTCCCCAAGACTGGGTCCCTGCATCAAAGGAGCACTGCTCTCCCTGAAGGCTGTAGAAGAGAATGGGCCGGATGTGTAACCCGTCTGGGGTTCCCTCCTGTTCTTCAGGTGGTCTGGAAGGACCGGAAAGTCGGCAGA